>NC_069499.1:410315525-410678025 GCF_027579735.1 Bombina bombina | reverse complement strand
TCGCCGCCACCTACCTACACTTATTAACCCCTAGTCTGCCGCCCCCAACGTCGCCGCCACTATATTAAAGTTATTAACCCCTAAACCTAAGTCTAACCCTAAACATAACTCCCTCTAACTTAAATATAATTTAAATAAATCTAAATAAAATTACTATCATTAACTACATTATTCTTATTTAAAACTGAATACTTACCTATAAAATAAACCCTAAGCTAGCTACAATATAACTAATAGTTACATTGTAGAAAGCTTAGGGTTTATTTTTATTTTACAGGCAAGTTTGTATTTATTTTAACTAGGTAGAATAGTTATTAAATAGTTATTAACTATTTAATAACTACCTAGCTAAAATAAATACAAATTTACCTGTAAAATAAAACCTAATCTAAGTTACACTAACACCTAACGCTACAGTATAATTAAATAAATTAACTAAATTAAATACAATTACCTAAATTAAATTAAATTAGCTAAATCACAAAAACAAACAAACACATTACACCTAATCTAATAGCCCTATTAAAATACAAAAGCCCCCCCCCCAAAATAAAAAAAAACCTAGCCTAAACTAAACTACCAATAGCCCTTAAAAGGGCCTTTTGTGGGGCATTGCCCCAAAGTAATCAGGTCTTTTACCTGTAACAAAAAATACAAACAACCCCCCCAACAGTAAAACCCACCACCCACACAACCAACCCCCCAAATAAAAGCCTAACTAAAAAAACCTAAGCTCCCCATTGCCTTGAAAAGGACATTTGGATTGGCATTGCCCTTAAAAGGGCAGTTAGCTCTTTTGCCGCCCAAACCCTAGCCTAAAAATAAAACCCGCCCAATACACCCTTAAAAAAACCTAACACTAACCCCCATAAGATCGACTTACTGGGAGATGTCCTCATCCAAGCCGGGCGAAGTGGTCCTCCAGATGGACAGAAGTCTTCATCCAAGCCGGACAGAAGTGGTCCTCCAGATGGGCAGAAGTCTTCATCCAGACGGCATCTTCTATCTTCATCCATCCGGCGCGGAGCGGGTCCATCTTCAAGACATCCAACGCGGAGCATACTCTTCTGCCGATGACTAAAGTTGAATGAAGGTACCTTTAAGTGACGTCATCCAAGATGGCATCTTTTAGATTTCGATTGGCTGATAGAATCAGCCAATCGGAATTAAGGTAGAAAAAATCCTATGCAATCAGCCGATATGATTGAAGTTTAATCCTATTGGCTGATTGCATCAGCCAATAGGATTTTTTTTACTTAATTCCGATTGGCTGATAGAATTCTATCAGCCAATCAAAATCTAAGGTATGCCATCTTGGATGACGTCACTTAAAGGTACCTTCATTCAGCTTTAGTCGTCGCCTGAAGAGGATGCTCCGCGTCGGATGTCTTGAATATGGACCCGCTCCGCGCCGGATGGATGAAGATAGAAGATGCCGTCTGGATGAAGACTTTTGCCCGGCTGGAGGACCACTTTGGGTGGGTTTTATTTTTAGGTTAGGGTTTGGGCGGCAAAAAAGCTAACTGCTCTTTTAAGGGCAATGCCCATCCAAATGCCCTTTTCAGGGCAATGGGGAGCTTAGGTTTTTTTAGGTGGTATTTATTTCGGGGGTTGGTTGTGTGGGTGGTGGGTTTTACTGTTGGGGGGGTTGTTTGTATTTTTTTTTACAGGTAAAAGAGCTGATTACTTTGGGGCAATACCCCGCAAAAGGCCCTTTTAAGGGCTATTGGTAGTTTAGTTTAGGCTAGGGTTTTTTTTATTTTGGGAGGGCTTTTTTTATTTTAATAGGGCTATTAGATTAGGTGTAATTAGTTTAAATATCTGTAATTTGTTTTTTATTTTCTGTAATTTAATGGGGTTTTTTTGTACATTAGATAATTTAATTTAATTTATGTAATTGTATTTAATTTAGTTAATTTATTTAATTATAGTGTAGTGTTAGGTGTTAGTGTAACTTAGGTTAGGTTTTATTTTACAGGTAAATTTGTATTTATTTTAGCTAGGTAGTTATTAAATAGTTAAAGGGCCACTAAACCCAAAATCTTTCTTTCATGATTCAGAGAGAACATACAAATTTAAACAACATTACAATTTACTTCTATTATTTATTTTGCTTCATTTTTTAGATATCCTTATTTGAAGAAAAAGCAAAGCACATGGGTGAGCCAATCACATGAGGCTTCTATGTGCAGCAACCAATCAGCAGCTACTGAGCATATCTAGATATGCTTTTCAGCAATGAATATCAAGAGAATAAAACAAATTTGATAATTGTAAATTAGAAAGATGTTTAAACATGCATTCTCTTTCTACATCATGAAAGAAAAAATGTGGGTATCATGGCCCTTTAATAACTATTTAATAACTATTCTACCTAGTTAAAATAATAATTTAGTTAATGATAGGAATATTTATTTAGATTTATTTAAATTATATTTAAGTTAGTGGGTGTTAGGTTTAGGGTTAGACTTAGGTTTAGGGGTTAATAACTTTAATATAGTGGTGGCGGCGACGTTAGGGGCGGCAGATTAGGGGTTAATAAATGTAGGTAGGATTGCGGCGACATTGGGGGCAGCAGATTAGGGGTTAATAAATATAATGTAGGTGTTGTCAATATTGGGGGCAGCAGATTAGGGGTTAATAAGTGTAAGATTAGGGGTGTTTAGACTCAGGGTTCATGTTAGGGTGTTAGGTGTTAACATAAATTTTATTTCCCCATAGGAATCAATGGGGCTGCATTAGGGAGCTTTACGCTGCTTTTTGGCAGGTGTTAGACTTTTTTTCAGCCAGCTCTCCCTGTTGATTCCTATGGGGAAATCGTGCATGAGCATGTTACACCAGCTCACTGCTGACTTAAGCAGCGCTGGTATTGAAGTGAGATTTGGAGCAAAATTTTGCTCAACTCTCACTTCTTGCCTTTTAACAACGGGTTTCTGAAAACTCGTAATACAAGCGCTGTATGTAAGTGAGCGGTGAGAGAAAACTGCTCGTTAGCACTGCATAGCCTCTAACGCAAAACTCATAATCTAGCCGATAGTATCTTGGGAAATGAAACCATTTTAATCAGATTGACTTTCCCTGATAAAGTTAGGGGGAATTTAGACCAGTTATCAAGGTCGTCAAATATCTTTCTGAAGATTTCTGGAAAGTTTAATGCGTACCATTACTTAGGATTTCTAGAGAATTTAATCCCTAAATACTTAAGCTCCTCTCTTGCTTCTTTAAATGGGCAATTTTTACCACTATTCCTATTTTAAAAATTCCAAACATTTTTAGACTTTGCAATATTTACCTTGTAGCCTGAGAAGGCGCTGAAATTCCCTATGATTTGAGTTAGGATAGGTATGTTTCTTTTATAGTCTTTAAAAAAAAATTAACAAGTCATCTGAGTAATAGTAGAGTAGTTTTCCTTTTTCCCAACCATATGCCCTCTAATTCTTTCCTTAGCTGTATAGCCAGTGGCTCAATTGCAAGATTGAACAGATAGGGGGACATAGGACAGCCCTGCCTCGTACCCCTTTGTAGCATAAAATTGGGGGAGATACTTCCATTTATTGTAATATTTGGATTCTTGTAAATTGTTTGAATGAGTCTGAGGAAATTGCCAACAATCCCAAATTCCTGAATGCCTTTAAATAAATGATCCCATGAAATCATATTGAAAGCCTTCTCGGCATCTATTGTAATTATGGCAATATCAGTTTTAGGTAATATTCTATTTATATGAATTTTTTTTGCCAATAATAATCAATAACCAGTTGCAATTTCCTCAGGCTCATTGTTGAGTTTCTCCCTGGCATAAAACCCACTTGGTCTTTATGGATTAATGGATCCATCACTTTTTTGAGTCTGTGTGAGATAATACTTGTAAGCAGTTTGTAATTGTTATTAAGAAACAATATTGGCCTATATGCGCTTATATCCTCAGGATTTTATCTTTTTTTTAATATTAGTGAAATTGTTGATGTCGTGAAAACTTTTGACTGTAGCTCCCCCTTTTCTAGAGTTGTGGTTATCTCCTCTGCTAACATTTTGTAAAATTCAATTGGTATTGGATCGGGCCCTGGCGCTTTATTAGCTGCTGTTATTTTTTATAGTTTTCCTTATCTCTTCCTGGGATATAGGCATATTTAAAATCTCTAAATTTTCCTTTGTTATTTTTGGCAACCGTACTTGTTCCCAGAATTGTGTTTTCGCGCTTGGGGAGATGTATTCCTCCATGTATACATTTTGAAAATATTCCAGAATATGTTTTCTAATGTCTTTAGTGTCTGTAAATTTTTTCTCCCCTTTTTTAATTGCTTCAATACATTCGGCTAGATTACAAATTTTGTCGGTAAAAACTTGCGGTGCTAACAAGCCTTTTATTTCCAGCGCACACTTTAAACAACGCTGGTATTACAAGTTTTCTGAATGGCTGCGTTAGCCTCAGAAAAGTGAGCGTTGAGCAAATTTAGCACCACTTCTCCCTGTAATACCAGCGTTGCTTACGAAAGCAGTAAGCTGGCAAGACGTGCTCGTGCACAATCTCCCCATAGGAAACAATGGGGCTCAGCTGGCTGAAAAAAACCTAACACCTGCAAAAAAGCAGTGTTCAGCTCCTAACGCAGCCCAATTGTTTCCTATGGGGAAATACTTTCTAAGTCTACACCTATTAACCCCTAATCTGCTGCCCCCGACATACTCGCCACCTGCATTATATTATTAACCCCTAATCTGCCGCTCCAGACACCGCCGCCACCTATATTATACCTATGGACCACTAATCTGCTGCCCCTAACATTGCTGACACCTACATTATATTTATTAACCCCTAATCTGCCGTCCCCAATGTCGCCGCCACCTAACTACAATTATTAACCCCTAATCTGCCGACCGGACATTGCTGCCACTATAATAAATGTATTAACCCCTAAACCGCCGCACTCCCGCCTCGCAAACACTAGTTACATTTTATTAACCCCTAATCTGCCCCCCAACGTTGCTGACACCTACCTACAATTATTAACCCCTAATCTGCTGCCCCCAACGTCGCCGCTACTATATTAAATGTATTAACCCCTAAACCTAAGTCTAGCCCTAACCCTAACACCCCCCTAACTTAAATCTATTTTTAATAAATCTAAATAAAATTACTATAATTAAATAAATAATTCCTATTTAAAATTAAATACCTATAAAATAAACCATAATATAGCTACAATATAACTAATAATTACATTGTAGCTATTTTAGGATTTATATTTATTTGGCAGGCAACTTTGTATTTATTTTAACTAGGTACAATAGCTATTAAATAGTTATTAACTATTTAATAGCTACCTAGTTAAAATAATTACAAAATTACCTGTAAAATAAATCCTAACCTAAATTACAAATACACCTAACACTACACTATCAATAAATTAATTAAATAAATTAACTACAACTATCTAAAATAAAATACAATTAAATAAACTAAACTATAGTACAAAAAATAACAAACACTAAATTACAAAAAATAAAAAAATATTGCAAGAAGTTTAATCTAATTACACCTAATCTAATCCCCCTAATAAAATAAAAAAGCCCCCCAAAATAATAAAATTTCCTATCCTAAACTAAATTACAAATAGCCCTTACAAGGGCCTTTTGCGGGGCATTGCCCCCAAAGTAATCAGCTCTTTTACCAGCCCTTAAAAGGGCTTTTTGCGGGGCATTGCCCCAAAGTAATAAGCTCTTTTACCTGTAAAAAAAAGAAATACAATACCCCCCAACATTACCCTTAACATATCACCCTTCCTTAAGCCGTCTTCACCTAGCCGGGCACCCATGGGGTAGAAGAGGACATCCGGACCGGCACAAGTCTTCATCCGATCTGGCCAGAAGTCTTCATCGAATCTGGGCAGAAGAGGTCCTCCAAGAGGCAGAAGTCTTCATCCAAGCGGCATCTTCTATTTTCAATCAATCGGAGCGGGTCCATCTTCAATCCAGCCGACGTGGAGCCATCCTCTTCTTCCGATGTCCTAACACTGAATGAAGGTTCCTTTAAATGACATTATCCAAGATGGTGTCCCTCGAATTCCAATTGGCTGATAGAATTCTATCAGCCAATTGGAATTAAGGTAGGAAAAATCCGATTGGTTGATTTAATCAGCCAATCGGATTGAAGTTCAATCCGATTGGCTGATTGGATCAGCCAATAGAATTGACCTTAGGTTTTTTTAAGGCGGGATCGGGTGGGTTTTAGAGTAGGGGTGTGTGGGTGGTGGGTTGTAATGTTGTGGGGGGGTATTGTATTTCTTTTTTTTTACAGGTAAAAGAGCTGATTACTTTGGGGCAATGCCCCACAAAAAGCCCTTTTAAGGGCTGGTAAAAGAGCTGATTACTTTGGGGGCAATGCCCCGCAAAAGGCCCTTTTAAGGGCTATTTGTAATTTAGTTTAGGATAGGGAATTTTATTATTTTACTTTTTTATTTTATTAGGGGGATTAGATTAGGTGTAATTAGATTAAACATCTTGTAATATTTTTTTATTTTTTGTAATTTAGTGTGTTTTTTTTGTACTATAGTTTAGTTTATTTAATTGTATTTTATTTTAGATAATTGTAGTTAATTTATTTAATTAATTTATTTAGTGTAGTGTTAGGTGTATTTGTAACTTAGGTTAGGATTTATTTTACAGGTAATTTTGTAATTATTTTAACTAGGTAGCTATTAAATAGTTATTAACTTTTTAATAGCTATTTTACCTTGTTAAAATAAATACAAAGTTGCTTGTAAAATGAATATAAATCCTAAAATAGCTACAATGTAATTATTAGTTATATTGTAGCTATCTTATGGTTTATTTTATAGGTAAATATTTAGTTTTAAATAGGAATAATTTAACTAGTGTTTGTGAGGCGGGAGTGCGGCGGTTTAGGGGTAAATACATTTATTATAGTGGCAGCGATGTCCGGTTGGCAGATTAAGGGTTAATAATTGTAGTTAGGTGTCGGCGATGTTGGGGGTGGCAGATTAGGGGTTAATAAATATAATGTAGGTGTCAGCGATGTTAGGGGCAGCAGATTAGGGGCTCATAGGTATAATGTAGGTGGCGGCAATGTCCGGTCGGCAGATTAGGGGTTAAATAATTTTATTATAGTGTTTGCGATGTGGGGGGGCCTTGGTTTAGGGCTTAATAGGTAGTTTATGGGTGTTAGTGTACTTTGTAGCACTGTAGTTAAGAGCTGTATGTTCCAGCGTTAGCCCTTAAAACTCTTAGCTACTAACTTTTAAATGCGGTAGGAGTCTTGGAGGTAGAGGCTGTACTGCTCACTACTTCCGAGACTTGTAATACCAGCATTAGGCAAATCCCATTAAAAGGATAGGATACGCAATTGACATTAGGGGATTTACGGTATGGAAAAGTCGCGGAAGAAAAGTGAGCGGTACACCTGTACCTGCCAGACTTGTAATACCAGCGGGCGTTAAAAAGCAGTGTTAGGACCCCTTAGAGCTGCTTTTTAAAGCTAACGCCGAACTCGTAATCTAGACGATTGTTTTTTCTTTTTATCTTTTACTAGGTTGGACAGAAATTTTCCTGCTTTCCCAGAATATCTATAGAAGAAGGCTCTAGATCTCAGCAGCTCTTCCTGTCTCATTTTTTGATTAAGTAAGATTTCTCTCTCCTTTGCTCTTATGTATTTCTCCCAACCAATTTCAGATGGGTCACTTATATAGGCATTAAAACAATTTCTCAAATGGTTTGAGGCCTGTTGTTCTTTATTCTTAGCATCTCGTTTTTTACCTGCTAAATATGACTTTATCTCCCCTTTGATCACTTTTTTTTGTCTCCCAAAAATTTTCACTTTTATTTCTGTAATCCTGGTTATATACCGATAATTAATTACACCTTTGTTTTAACCAGCTTTTAAAGTGTGTATTTTATATTAAATATGTAGGAAAATAGAATTTGTTAAAAATGTTATATTTGAGGATATTAACACATAGGTCAAGGCACAGTATTGCATGGTCAGATAGCACAATTTCTTTAATGTCAGTTGTAGTTTCTGCCCACAATAGATTATCAGATACCAAAAAGGAATCAATCCTTGTTTTATGACTCTGTGATTCACATGAAAATATCCTTGTTTCAGGATTCTGTATTCTCCAGATGTCTTTAATTTTTAGAGTTTTACAAAAAAAAATGTCAGGTTTTTTTCTTGTTTATTATTTTTATGTATTGCCGACTTTAGTCTATCAAGTGTAGGATACATAACCATATTTAGATCCCCAGCTACAATAAGATTTTTGGCACACTTATTCATTAATTTGACTTGTAAATTCTGCCAAAAGTCCCTATCCAGGCCATTAGGTCCGTACACATTACATATTGTAAAGTCTATACCGTCTATCTGGATCTGCAATATTATATACTTTTCCTCTGGATGTTAAGTTTATCTTGATAATTTAAGTATCTCACAATAACTGGTCTGATTTTAATATTGCCATCTGCAAATTTTTTACTTGGCCCTATTCTATGTGCTCTTTCAACCTGCAGTCCATTTTGTCTGACTTGTATACCTAATAGGGCTGGTAATTGTATTGCAGTAAATTTTATTAAATCTGTAAATTCTTGTGATTCTGGCACACCAATAATTCTCACATTGTTTTGTCTTGAACGATCTTCTAGCTCCTCTATTTTAGTCTGGCACTGAGATACTTTCCTTGTCTGCTCTTTGATTATCAGCTCCTGTCTGGCCATAGTATCTTCCAACTCAGAAATTCTATTTTCTTCTTCTAGCAGCCTATTAGAATATTGTTTCACCTCTTGTGATAATAAAAGGATCTCCTTTTTAACCTGTTCCAATTGTGGAAGCATTAACTCGACTATCTGTTTAACCAATTCCTGGGAATCTATGGTTTGCATGCTAGTACTTAGCTCCATAACACTTTCATTTGCCTTTTACCCCCCTGGCTTAATTTTTTTGTCCCTTACTTTAGGTGGCATTGCAGGTACTACATTTTTATTTGTAGTGATATATCTCTCCATGCAATCCGAGATTCAGAGAGCGAGGAGAAACAGAAAGAGAGACAAAAAGAAACACTGTGTATAACAAACAATGTAGACAGTGTTAAAAAAAGAAAAAGCTTTCAACACCAGATAAAAATAAAATTGGACCTTGGCTAGGCCTTGGATCATGTGGCAAAGTGTATAGTATGTGACAAATAAACTGTGCATACACTGGTTCAGAGATATTAAGAAAACATAGAAGGATACTATAGAGAAAGAAAGAAAAAAGGAAAATAAACAAAAAAAAGGAAGAAGGAGACAGAAATGTCTCATAATATATCTGGTTCCAATGTTGTATACTTAATCAAGTGAGTATTGTATGAATCCAAACTTGTGGTTATTTTTTTTTTCCCTCTTCCTCCTCCTTTTTTTTTTAAGGGATAGAGCTCTTTCTACAATCATATGGGTGGAAGAAGACAATAACACATGCAATGCATAGAATATTAATACATCTTATTTTTACATTTCTTCTATTGCTCACTTATTACATAGGTTATTTGTGTAATTGTAGACAGTAATCTCCAGTTAAGTTTCAATCCAGTTTTGAGGATTTTCTACGTATCAGAATATTACAGATATCACCTTTATACTGGTCAGAGAGAATAAACAAAAAACAGACAAGAACAAGAGGGCACATCTGTATAGATTACAGCTATTGACTTCAGTCTGGGCCAGATACAGTACTATGCCTTTATACAACAAGCCAGGCCTATATTGAGTTGATCATATTGATATCGTTCCCCCTCATTGATTTATGGTTTTGTTCTTGACTCAGTCTCCAGTTTTACTTCTGTTGAGTTTTAAAGTTTGGCACTTAGTGTAAATTAAACATCCTCGGCTATGTTTTATTCTCGGGCCATCTACAGCCATATCTTGGGCACTCAATTTTGTTCTCCTGTTAGCGCTAAGCTTTAGTGGATAGCCCTGTGTTTAGCTTTATGTTTCAGCTGTTTTTTGTTTTGTTTGTTTGTTTGTTTTTGTAGCAGTCTCTTTTCCAGTTTAGTGCATCTTTAACAGTTGGGACTTCTAATTTTTTTAGTAGTATATCCCCCAGCAAAGTTTCAAATTAGGGGACTTTGTGTATTCATACTTTTCAGACACTCTGGTCTTGCCCCACTTCCTTCAGAGTAGTCTCTCCCCTGTCGTCTTTAGTACGGATTTACCCGCTAACGGCTCTTTGTTCCTATAGATATTAGACACTCACGGCTAGATTTGGAGTTTGGCGGTAAAAGGGCTGTTAACGCTCCGCGGGTTTTTTTCTGGCCGCACCATAAATTTAACTCTGGTATCGAGAGTTCAAACAAATGCTGCGTTAGGCTCCAAAAAAGGAGCGTAGAGCATATTTACCGCAAATGCAACTCTCGATACCAGAGTTGCTTACGGACGCGGCCGGCCTCAAAAACGTGCTCGTGCACGATTCTCCCATAGGAAACAATGGGGCTGTTTGAGCTGAAAAAAAACCTAACACCTGCAAAAAAGCAGCGTTCAGCTCCTAACGCAGCCCCATTGTTTCCTATGGGGAAACACTTCCTACGTCTGCACCTAACACTCTAACATGTACCCCGAGTCTAAACACCCCTAACCTTACACTTATTAACCCCTAATCTGCCGCCCCCGCTATCGCTGACCCCTGCATTACACTTTTAACCCCTAATCTGCCGCTCCGTAAACCGCCGCCACCTACGTTATCCCTATGTACCCCTAATCTGCTGCCCTAACATCGCCGACCCCTATGTTATATTTATTAACCCCTAATCTGCCCCCCACAACGTCGCCGACACCTACCTACACTTATTAACCCCTAATCTGCCGAGCGGACCTGAGCGCTACTATAATAAAGTTATTAACCCCTAATCCGCCTCACTAACCCTATCATAAATAGTATTAACCCCTAATCTGCCCTCCCTAACATCGCCGACACCTACCTTCAATTATTAACCCCTAATCTGCCGACCGGAGCTCACCGCTATTCTAATAAATGTATTAACCCCTAAAGCTAAGTCTAACCCTAACACTAACACCCCCCTAAGTTAAATATAATTTTTATCTAACGAAATAAATTAACTCTTATTAAATAAATGATTCCTATTTAAAGCTAAATACTTACCTGTAAAATAAATCCTAATATAGCTACAATATAAATTATAATTATATTATAGCTATTTTAGGATTAATATTTATTTTACAGGCAACTTTGTAATTATTTTAACCAGGTACAATAGCTATTAAATAGTTAAGAACTATTTAATAGTTACCTAGTTAAAATAATTACAAATTTACCTGTAAAATAAATCCTAACCTAAGATATAATTAAACCTAACACTACCCTATCAATAAAATAATTAAATAAACTACCTACAATTACCTACAATTAACCTAACACTACACTATCAATAAATTAATTAAACACAATTGCTACAAATAAATACAATTAAATAAACTATCTAAAGTACAAAAAATAAAAAAGAACTAAGTTACAGAAAATAAAAAAATATTTACAAACATAAGAAAAATATTACAACAATTTTAAACTAATTACACCTACTCTAAGCCCCCTAATAAAATAACAAAGACCCCCAAAATAAAAAATTCCCTACCCTATTCTAAAATACAAAAATTACAAGCTCTTTTACCTTACCAGCCCTGAACAGGGCCCTTTGCGGGGCATGCCCCAAGAATTTCAGCTCTTTTGCCTGTAAAAAAAAACATACAATACCCCCCCCCCCAACATTACAACCCACCACCCACATACCCCTAATCTAACCCAAACCCCCTTAAATAAACCTAACACTAATCCCCTGAAGATATTCCTACCTTGTCTTCACCATCCAGGTATCACCGATCCGTCCTGGCTCCAAGATCTTCATCCAACCCAAGCGGGGGTTGGCGATCCATAATCCGGTGCTCCAAAGTCTTCCTCCTATCCGGCAAGAAGAGGACATCCGGACCGGCAAACATCTTCTCCAAGCGGCATCTTCTATGTTCTTCCATCCGATGACGACCGGCTCCATCTTGAAGACCTCCAGCGCGGATCCATCCTCTTCTTCCGACGACTAGACGACGAATGACGGTTCCTTTAAGGGACGTCATCCAAGATGGCGTCCCTCGAATTCCGATTGGCTGATAGGATTCTATCAGCCAATCGGAATTAAGGTAGGAATTTTCTGATTGGCTGATGGAATCAGCCAATCAGAATCAAGTTCAATCCGATTGGCCGATCCCATCAGCCAATCAGATTGAGCTCGCATTCTATTGGCTGATCGGAACAGCCAATAGAATGCGAGCTCAATCTGATTGGCTGATTGGATCAGCCAATCGGATTGAACTTGATTCTGATTGGCTGATTCCATCAGCCAATCAGAAAATTCCTACCTTAATTCCGATTGGCTGATAGAATCCTATCAGCCAATCGGAATTCGAGGGACGCCATCTTGGATGACGTCCCTTAAAGGAACCGTCATTCGTCGTCTAGTCGTCGGAAGAAGAGGATGGATCCGCGCTGGAGGTCTTCAAGATGGAGCCGGTCGTCATCGGATGGAAGAACATAGAAGATGCCGCTTGGAGAAGATGTTTGCCGGTCCGGATGTCCTCTTCTTGCCGGATAGGAGGAAGACTTTGGAGCACCGGATTATGGATCGCCAACCCCCGCTTGGGTTGGATGAAGATCTTGGAGCCAGGACGGATCGGTGATACCTGGATGGTGAAGACAAGGTAGGAAGATCTTCAGGGGATTAGTGTTAGGTTTATTTAAGGGGGTTTGGGTTAGATTAGGGGTATGTGGGTGGTGGGTTGTAATGTTGGGGGGGGGGTATTGTATGTTTTTTTTTACAGGCAAAAGAGCTGAAATTCTTGGGGCATGCCCCGCAAAGGGCCCTGTTCAGGGCTGGTAAGGTAAAAGAGCTTGTAATTTTTGTATTTTAGAATAGGGTAGGGAATTTTTTATTTTGGGGGTCTTTGTTATTTTATTAGGGGGCTTAGAGTAGGTGTAATTAGTTTAAAATTGTTGTAATATTTTTCTTATGTTTGTAAATATTTTTTTATTTTCTGTAACTTAGTTCTTTTTTATTTTTTGTACTTTAGATAGTTTATTTAATTGTATTTATTTGTAGCAATTGTGTTTAATTAATATATTGATAGTGTAGTGTTAGGTTAATTGTAGGTAATTGTAGGTAGTTTATTTAATTATTTTATTGATAGGGTAGTGTTAGGTTTAATTATATCTTAGGTTAGGATTTATTTTACAGGTAATTTTGTATTTATTTTAACTAGGTAACTATTAAATAGTTCTTAACTATTTAATAGCTATTGTACCTAGTTAAAATAAATACCAAGTTGCCTGTAAAATAAATATTAATCCTAAAATAGCTATAATATAATTATAATTTATATTGTAGCTATATTAGGATTTATTTTACAGGTAAGTATTTAGCTTTAAATAGGAATCATTTATTTAATAAGAGTTAATTTATTTTGTTAGATAAAAATTATATTTAACTTAGGGGGGTGTTAGTGTTAGGGTTAGACTTAGCTTTAGGGGTTAATACATTTATTAGAATAGCGGTGAGCTCCGGTCGGCAGATTAGGGGTTAATAATTGAAGGTAGGTGTCGGCGATGTTAGGGAGGGCAGATTAGGGGTTAATACTATTTATGATAGGGTTAGTGAGGCGGATTAGGGGTTAATAACTTTATTATAGTAGCGGTGCGGTCCGGTCGGCAGATTAGGGGTTAATAAGTGTAGGCAGGTGGAGGCGACGTTGTGGGGGGCAGATTAGGGGTTAATAAATATAACATAGGGGTCGGCGATGTTAGGGGCAGCAGATTAGGGGTACATAGGGATAACGTAGGTGGCGGCGATTTGCGGTCGGAAGATTAGGGGTTAATTATTTTAAGTAGCTTGCGGCGACGTTGTGGGGGGCAAGTTAGGGGTTAATAAATATAATATAGGGGTCGGCGGGGTTAGGGGCAGCAGATTAGGGGTACATAAGTATAACGTAGGTGGCGGTCGGCAGATTAGGGGTTAAAAATTTTAATCGAGTGGCGGCGATGTGGGGGGACCTCGGTTTAGGGGTACATAGGTAGTTTATGGGTGTTAGTGTACTTTAGGGTACAGTAGTTAAGAGCTTTATGAACCGGCGTTAGCCAGAAAGCTCTTAACTCCTGCTATTTTCAGGCGGCTGGAATCTTGTCGTTAGAGCTCTAACGCTCACTGCAGAAACGACTCTAAATACCGGCGTTAGAAAGATCCCATTGAAAAGATAGGCTACGCAAATGGCGTAGGGGGATCTGCGGTATGGAAAAGTCGCGGCTGAAAAGTGAGCGTTAGACCCTTTAATCACTGACTCCAAATACCAGCGGGCGGCCAAAACCAGCGTTAGGAGCCTCTAACGCTGGTTTTGACGGCTACCGCCGAACTCTAAATCTAGGCCTTAGTCAGTCTCTCTGTAAGCCTTTTTGTGTGTTGTGTGGGTCGTGTCTTAAGCTGTGTTTTTGCCATTGGCCTGACTCACCACCAGCAACACTTCTTTCTTGCTTGTTTTCCCACTGCACCACCTGTGCTTTTAGCCTCTTGCATTGTCTTTTGTTAGGGGCTGATGCCCTTTCGTGTCTGCTGCACCCCACCTGTGCATGGGATATGGCTCGTTACTCCGGTTTCCTGCAACTGGATCTATAACCGGCCCAAACTCGGGGCCATAGACGTCTGTGTTGTTGATAGTACTCATGAACTCTTGAAGCATTTCCACAGCACCCTCCCGTATGAATCGTACATCATCCGTGTATTTTATCCATAATGGGATGTATTTAGTGTATTTGTCATTGTCATCTATGAAAACTCTTTTGTTTTCCCACCATCCTAAAAATGAATTAGCATAGGTGGGAGCACACGCAGTGCCCATGGCTGTCCCTTGTAAATAGAACTGATCTTTTGAAGTGAAAAACCTGAAATTGAGTACAAAATGTAATCGCAGAATAATTGAATCACGTTCCTTGTTATCAATTTGGTTTGTGGATAGAAAATACGATATTGCTTTTAATCCTAAATCATGTTGTATGCTGGTGTAAAGTGATTTAGCCATAACCAGTAGTGCTTTTGGGGTTAATGATAAGTTCTCAAATTTCTTCAAAATCTCAATAGTATCTTTGACATACAATGTCAAATAATTAAATCATGTTCCTTGTTATCCATTTGGTTTGTGGATAGAAAATATGATATTGCTTTTAATCCTAAATCATGTTGTATGCTGGTGTAGAGTGATTCAGCCATAACCAGTAGTGCATTTGGGGTTAATGATAAGTTCTCAAATTTCTTCAAAATCTCAATGGTATCTTTGACATACGATGGCAGAGTATATAGGTATTCCCTCAGCCTAAAATCAATATACTGGCTGGCTTTTTCAGTTAGCCCATCATTGCATGACACGATCGGTCTATCTGTTTTTTTTATATATATTTTTGTGTATCTTTGGAATTAAATACAGGGTTGATACTTTTGGATATTGTTGTGATAGACACTTTTTTCAGTTTCACTGATAATCTTGTCTTTGTAAGCATCTGATATGATTTTGTTGTAAATTTCAGAGTAGTTAGAAAGATTTCCTTAAAGTTTTTTTATAACATTTAGTATAGTTTAATTGCTTAATTATTTCTTCTAAATACATATCTTTATTCCATAGGATGGCATTGCCACCCTTATCAGATTGTTTGATGATGGTATGATCCCGAGTCTGAATTTCCTTTAAAGCTTTTTTTTTTCCAATTTCGTCAGTTTTTGCGTTGACCACTCTTTTGGTATATTTTCTATTTGTTGGCATACTATCTGATTGAACACAGTAATTTCAGGTGAGAGATTATTGGGGGAATGTATTTGGATTTCATTTTGAGATTATCTCTCCAATTTTCCTGACTTGTTGATTCAGTTTTTGTTTCTTTAAGTAATTCTTGTAAATCCTCTAATGTTGACTGATCAGCTACAGTCCAATCTTTCCCGTATTCCTTTTTTATGTATAGTTTTTTTTAGTAATAACTTCCTTGTAAACAAATTCACATCTTTAATCATCTCAAATGTGTTAAGGGAGTTAGTAGGACAAAGACTAAGTCCCCTAGATAATACATTAATGCATTAATGTGCTCAGAGTTCAGAGTATGAGATGTTAAATTGATCACTTTTAGGTTCCCATCCTGAATTTGGAGAAGGGGCTCAGCTGTCTCCTTCTGGTTTGTCTTGAGGGGGCATGGGGTCCTTCCTTTTGTTTTGGCTGGACTGTGTATGGACCAAATTGGCCGCCCCTGATGTGCCTGTGGTCTGGCCTAAACAAGATGAAGCAGGTGTTGTGGAAAAAGTAGGAATGTCATTGTTGCCTATGGCTAGGATTTGAGACCTAGTGTAGGCACGCGGTGTGAAAGCATTTTCAGATATGGAGTTATTAATTGAGGTTTCCATATCGGATAGTTGTGATTCACTATCTGAGTTTAGGTTAACATTCTTTTGAGTATTGTTATATGTGGTGCGATTTCTGTACTTCTGCCATCTATATACTCTCTTGTTGAGATAATCATCTTGGTTTCTCTGATACTTCTGTTTTTTATTTTGGATTAATTCATTTTCCAATCTGTCTAATTCTGTCTGGTATTGTTTATACAAGGTATTGAATTTTTCCATTTGTTCCAGTGTTTTTTAGATTTTCCTTCTGTGACTCAATTTGTGTTTCTAATAGTTAAAAAGTTAAAGAGCAAGTGGACAATGCTTTTTCCCATCTGTCTATATGTTCTTGTTTTTTTAGGTCATATGCTGGGGACATTTTAATTCTGAAACCCCTTGGAATGATGTTATCTTGTTGGTATTTGTGGAAAAAATGTAGATTCCACCATCTTTTAGAATGTTTAAACATAGTTTTGTATAACTGGCATAGTAAATTATTAATCTGATCCTCTCCTATATTGGTGGAAGTGTCATTTGAGGGATTAAATATTTGGTTAAATTCTTGTAATCATTTTTGCTGTCTTGCTAGTAAGTCATTTTGATGGGAGGGATTACAAGCAGTTTAAATAGGATCAATATACAGCCCCGCACACCACTCTGAGGAAGCGAAAGTGAAACACTAGCGCGTTAGGGGACATTCGCTTTTTTAAAGTTGCTCTCTACCAGTTGATAATGTTGTTAGTTTAATTAAGTACAGATTTTGTATAGTTTAATCACCACATTCCCGGCAGAAAGCCAGGGTGGTGGAAAGCATTCATATTTTTCAGTCATTGTGGAGATTGGCTGCTAGTTTGTACTTTTAATCCTTCAATGGATGGTATTTAATCTTGGCACAACTTCCCCTTATTATCTCAGTAACCCAGGTGTATATTTAATTTGATAAATCCCGGCAAAACTAAGGTGTATGTACATTTTGCACTGTGTATACATATCAGGCTGAGTGATTTATATATTTATTGACTATTCACCTTGAAAATTAGATATTTTGTAAGCTGTAACTTTGCGGTTTGGTTGTTGTACCCTTTTTTAATTCCATGCCAATATTTATAATACAAGATACTATTGGTTGATGCTGACACAAGTGCTACTATTAATCTATCTTCTAGGATATATGCAATACAGTTAACAACTCAGTATACTTAAGATACAGTTATCCATCCACGTTTCACTCCAATATACACTATATTTTTCTATGTTATGCCAACACAACTGGTATTGCAGTGTTTTTAATGTATGTTCGAGCAGCCTATACTACAGTCTTTTTTGTGCTGTCCTTTTTAATACTACAAAATAAAAGTTACATTTTATACTCATAATTGGTAACATTTGTTACGCTGTTTCTTTGGACTCATAGTTTGTGCTCAGAGGCATTTCTTTGTTTTTTTTTTTATTAAATTGTATTATATTGAGAACCATAAGACGCATACAGAAGTGCATATCAAAAAGAAAGACCATTACAATGCGGATACAACTAATGTTATGGCTCAAATGACAAAGTTACATGGTCAGTTAAACATGAAATACACAATAAGAGCATAAAATATAAGGTTGTATACATTTAGGAACTCAGATTTTAGTGAAATAGTTAAACAATAAAAGTTTACCAACCAACGACTAGTGAACCAGTCCCTATTGGGCCCACTGATATAGGTAAAAGTAATCTCATAGATATGGTAGTCATATAAATGATGAGAATATCAAACATAATATAGAAATATATTAAGAGACTGCCTAGTGTGGACAAATCAAGAGAATACAGAATCAGTAGAGGGAAAACTGTTATCAGTTAGCTAACGGTCTACAAAAGGCGTAAACAGCGGATTAACACCGCTTAATAAAGTTTATGTAGCCAATAGCTACAAAATACCCCAAGTTATATATTACCTTAAGTCAGAGTGTCCCAAAATTTGAATGGGGAAGAGGTAAAGGGAGAAGAGTGAGAGAGAAAAGAAATAAAAAAAAATAAAAAGGGGGTCGGAGAAGAGGTAGAGGGTGGTGCTAGAGGTGTGAAAGAAAAGAGGGAGATGGGAGAGGGGATGAAAGGAAGCAAGGGGGGAGATAAGAAGGGAAAGCAAAGGGGAAAGGAGAGGAGGTAGAGCCAAGTTGTATGCGATAAGCTAGAAAATGAAGAGCTACACTAGCGATTTTACATTACTGGAGTTGGCCGTAATCTAGACAGGTATATGCTATATAAAAAAAAGAAAAGATAGGGGAAGTATAGTTGGAAGGGGCTCAATGAGAGGACCTTGTGAGTGACCTGTAGAGTAGTTGCTAGTGTGTAGGAGCAACGTAGAGAACCTGACTCTTAGTAACAATAGGGGAGTAGAATGGGCTTTCGCCCATATAATCTATGGATAATTAGGTTGGATTCAAAGATAACTTAAGGAACATGAGGGAGCTAGTGGGATGTTCCCCTGCAATTTACAACTTATCTGAAAACAGTAACAATAAGAAAATAAAAAAAAATATTAAAGAGCTTGTTGGTAGAAACTGAACCCCAGATGATGAACCTATACCTCCACATTTTGTCATGACCAAATACAATCATAGATGAGAGGAATATAGCATGGTAAATTAGAAACAAAAAGCTCTCAAAAATAGCTCGTAAAATTTCCTATCTAAGAGAAATAGAAATAAAAGTAACATCAACTCAACAAACATTAAGTTCCTGCGGTGCACAGCATTGTGCATAGATGCCATGCAAACTATGGTCTATTGTCAGCGCGCCCGGCACACTCCAGGGGCAGGGGCGGGATCCTAGACTAAGTAGACCTGGTCTACTTAGACAACAAGCATAAGTAGACCAGCATATCGAAGTATACTTTTATCAAGGCAATTGTCTATTCGGGTCCGTACTCTTAGAACCAGTCTCAGGACGTCTCAGGACGTCCCCCAGAAGGGGTCCATTCAGGGGCACCCGGGCTTAGTTTCTTAGAGCCCACACGATCTCTTGAGGTTGAAGAAGGAGGATGCAGTAAATTGAGGCTCTCCAAAATATCCATCCCCTGTTGGAGGTTAGAGACAACGTGTGATTTCCCATTGTGTTGGAAGAAATGTTTCACTGGGAAGCCTCAGCAGTATTTGATAGCTTGAGATCTTAAACACTGTGTTATAGGATGAAATGATCTCCTCTTAGCTAGCGTATGTGAGGAGAGGTCCGGGAACAGCAGGATTGACTGATAAGGGTCAGGTAACGATTTGTTGACAAAAGCAGCCCTAATGATCTTCTCTTTGAACGTAAAATAGTGTAAACTGATAATGACATCTCTTGGTTGATCCGCATTAGCATTGCGGGGCCGGAGTGCTCTGTGAGCCCTATCTATGATTGCTTCATCAGGAGTGGCGGAGCCCAGTAATGTTTTAAAGAGCTCAGAGAGATAGTTAGGGAGCTCAGGAGAAAGAACACTTTCCGGAATCCCTCTTATGCGTATGTTGTTTCTTCTCGAGTGATCCTCGAGATCAGCCAACTTCGTTTCTAAATCAGCAATCTGCTCTGCTAAATTTTGGGTGTATGATAACAGATTATTGTGGTCGGGTTTCTAAATCCTCATGCTTGCGTTCCATTATATCTGTTCTCTCTCCCAGGGATGCTATATCCTTTTTCAAGTCAGCTACTGCAACTCTGAGGTCCTGTTTTAGTGAAGCATGGTGAGAGTCCATCTTGGCAGAGAGAGAATTAATCAGCTCAATAAGAGAAACCTCAGTATTCAAGCGTCCTCCATTTTGAGAACTATTAGGACCTGTTACCCCAGGGGGGTTTGGGGAGTCTCTTGAGTCGTCATCTGAATAGTCTCTGTCAATTTGAGGCTTACCACCAAAATGGTCCACAACCATTCTCTTAAGCCCTTCTTGAGGCCTTGATTTCTTCCTCTGAGAATGCGCCATTTCTATGGAGAAACTCCTGCTTGAAAGAGGGAGGATTGAGAAACTAGGCAGTAAATGGTGAATATAGACTGTGTGGTAAGGGCCTATGGACCTAGCAGCTGTCCATATAGGGAAGGTCTTATGTCAGTTGTAGCAGCTGGGGTTGCCCACCTACTCCATGTATAAAGATAGCATGCCATTATAATAGTGGATCACAGATGCAATCCACTACTGCACAAATAGGTAAAACCAATTACAGAATATTTTTCAGAGGTCAGCCATAATGTGTTGAACTCCACTCTCCTAGGGGATTGTCTCCTATCGACGAAGTGGGCAAATGGTGAAGGGGTTATAACCCACCCGTGTGACCCGGGTGGGAAATGGAGGAGAGTGGGAGATCAGTATGGATGATCCAGAGAATAAATCAGTATATTTAAACAAGTCCTCTTATTCCTTAAAGAGTTAAAGGTATCTGTATGTATGTCTCCGGGAGGATAAGTGCAGTAGATTAGGTAGGAGCAATTTGTGCTATAAGTACACTGATTTCTTATGTACCAATGGTATAGACTAGTGATAAAATGCAGGGCAGAAAAGTTCACATCAGATAGACATTTTATTGCAGGATCCTTAATAAAATAACAACTAGAGCTGCATTATTTGTTAAAGGTGCTAAGTATGGATAGTGGAGAGCTTGTATTAGTCCTGGTCCCTGCAATAATATTGGTTATTGTATGACAATATATGTGTGACAGGCCTGGATATAAGTCTCCCTCCTCAGCTAGGGAACAAGAAGAGCACTGTAGAAGAACTTTATTGTAAGGTGTTTGTATTACTGCCTTCACACAATTATTTAATTATTTAGCAGGCCTTCTAGGTGGATCTCCCTTTTCTAGACTCTCAGCAGCCTCTAATGAAAATCTGA
Source organism: Bombina bombina (assembly GCF_027579735.1). NCBI lineage: Eukaryota > Metazoa > Chordata > Amphibia > Anura > Bombinatoridae > Bombina > Bombina bombina. Next base: position 410,656,725 of record NC_069499.1, on the reverse strand, counting down.
GGGTTAAGTGTCTCTTCACAATTTTATGCTCAGATGCTGCAGGGTTGTGGAGAGAAGAAGAAATGGCAGATTTTGGCGCCTTTTTATTTAGCAGGTCTAAGTGCCCCAAGTTTGTACTTAAATTTATGGGAATCGACACCCCTCCAGCAACAGTGAGTATCTATTTTGAATGCAAGCTTCACCCCTTGCAGGTAATGTAAACAAAAGTATGGGCTTTACCTTGTAGGAGTCCAACTTGAGGCCCAGCACCAAATGATCACACCGGCAACAGAGGGAGTACCTTCCAGACCCTGCTGACCGGACCTTAATCAGGTAACGCCGGATTACTTCTCCAGCTCCACCGGTGAGAATGTAGAGCAGGGACAGCACAGAAATGGCGCCACAAAGTCGGCGATCCCAAGAGAGCATCCGCAACTCAAATTTTCCAAAGGGAGGCAGTCCCGGCACCACTAGGGTTAGTTTTGTAGAAGCAGCAGACTTCTTCACTGAAATCACTCCGGAGCGGATCCCCGACCCTCCGGAGTGGAGGATGCAGGCAGCGAGACTGTCCGATGTGCTGAATAGGCCTCCTGTCAGAGTAGGGAAAACGAGCTGGCAACTCACAAACTTCGGCTCTTAAGTGGATAAGATACACTTATGAAATGATACCTAGCTTCTAAAAATGCTTTTGTTATGCTGTGCCTCAGCTAAATACTGTTTAAATTTGTGTATGTGAGCAGAGATCTAAACACAGACGTCTTTACAGCATGGCGGTTGGCTCCGCCCCCCCATTTCCTTGTTTTTAACCCTGCTCTAGGGGTGTTTTGTATATTAAATGCATTGCAACTATGCCTAAGCACAACTACTGATATTGACCCACAACACATTAGTCTTTTAGTACACAAGGTCTATCAGTAGTAAAGAACTCAAACTCTAAACTACTCTTTTGTCTTTTGCTTTGCGTTATTAATAGCACAGTCTCGCCACCAGCTGCAAGCTGTGCTATTTCTGGTGATCCACACTATTATAATCAAGAAAACCCTTAATGACATTCTTGCAAAACTGGTGCCATATAGTGCTCAACAAATGGGCTTACATTCCTGCTTTTCAACAAAAGATACCAAGGGAACAAAGACAAATTGATTATAGAAGTACATTAGAAAGCTTTATCTTAATCATGACATTTTTTTTTTAGTTTCATATACTTTTAAGCAAGGGTGTGCATGGGGTATACACATCAATCAGGAGCTGTATATGCCCTGAGATCAAAACAGGGAGTTTACATTATCTGATCTCAGAGTTAAAAAATACTATTTTCTCTTAATTGTATTTATACTCCAGAGTCTTATCAGTGCAGCTTCAACATACTCAACACACACATGTTCTCTCATACTTACACATGCAAATACAGATGATCTTACACACACACGCACAGGCTCTGTCACTTACACAAATACATACATACACACATAAATAAACACACAAAGATGCTCTCATACATACACATGCATAAACACATGCATAAACAGATGATCTCACACACACAGGCTCTGTCACTCACATAAACAAACATGTTCTCATACATACATACACACATACATTATTATTATTGTTATTGGTTATTTGTAGAGTGCCAACAGATTCCACAGCGCTATAAACATATATACATAGGCGGTATACAAGGTAACATTTATAGGGATAAATGGGTATAGGGCCCTGACGAGAGTCGCACTGTTGCAGTCAGCTCTTATGAAGGTGATATGCAAATAGTTGGGCTCTTAGGCTTACATGCTAAGGGAGTTCATGGCAGATAGTAATGGAGGAGAGGAACTAGTATTAGGAAAGGTAAGTGTAATGCTTCATGCTTTCAAAACTTGTGAAGCGAGGCAGAGAGTTCCACAAGATGGGAGCCAGTCTGGAAAAGTCCTGTTAACGAGAATGTGAGGATTTAACAAGAGAGGAGGAGAGTAGGAGGTTGTGAGCAGAGGGAAGGGGATGGGAGGGAGAGTATCTGGAGACAGGGTCTGAGATATAGGGGGGAGCAATGCAGTTGAGGGCCTTATACGTCAGTGTCTGAATTTGTGTGGAGGCATGAGGAAACCAGTGAAGGGATTGGCAGAGAGGTGCAGAAGATGAAGAGCGACGTGTAAGGAAGATGAGTCTGGAAGAGGCATTCATTATGGATTGTAAAGGAGCAAGGGAGACCAGAGAGGATGGAGTTGCAGTAGTCGAGGTGGGAAAGGTTGAGAGATTGGATTAAAATCTTAGTTGTGTCTTGTGTAAGGAAATGTATAATTTTAGAGATGTTTTCTAAGGTGGAAGCAGCAGGATTTAGCCAAGTACTAAATGTGAGGAGTGAAAGAAAGATCTGAGTCAAATTTGACCCCAAGACATCGGGCATGTGGGGTACGGGCATGCGGGGTAAGGGTAATGATGGAGTTGTCAACAGTTATAGAAAGATGGGGGGTGGAGATTTTAGAAGAAGGAGGGAAAATAAGGAGCTTAGTTTCAGAGAGATTTAGTTAAGGTAGTGAGAGGACATTAAAGAAGAGATGTAAGAAAGACAGTTAGTGACACAGGTTAGCAAGGAAGGAGATAGGTATGGTGCAGAGAGGTAGATTTGGGTGTCGTTGGCATACAAATGATATTGAAACCCATGGGACTTTGATAATGAACCTAATGATGATGTCTAGATTGAGAAGATAAGGGGACCGAGGACAGAGCCTTGCGTCACCACAACATAAAATGGTGACGGGGCAGGGGAAGCCTCAGAGAAGGCTACTCTAAAGGTAGGGTTAGACAGGTAGGAAGAGAACCACAAGAGGGCTGTGTCACAAATGCTGAAGGATTTGAGGGTTTGGAGCAAAAGAGGGTGGTCAACAATGTCAAAAGCTGCAGACAGATCAAGGAGGATAAGAAGAGAAAAGTGGCTTTGAATTTTGGTAACCCTAATGATTGCTGTCTCTGTCGAGTGATGGGGGTGAAATCCAGCTTGCAGTGGGTCAAGGAGGGAGTTTAATATAAGGAACTGGGATAGGCATGCATATACCAGCTTTTCAAGAAGCTTTGAGGCAAGAAGAAGTAGGGAAATAGGGTGGTAGTTGGATGGGAAGGTTGGATTGAGAGAAGGTTTTTTGAGGATAGCTGTGACCAGTACATGTTTTAGAGATAAGGGCGAGGGCGAGGTTGAAAATGTGTGTGAGTATAGGGGTAAGTGTAGAAAAGAGGGAGGGGAGTAGCTGTGAGGGGATGGGGTCAAGGGGACAGGTGGTGAGGTGAGAGCACTGTATAAGTGCAGAAATTTCTTATTCAGTAACAGTGGTGAAAGAGTTAAATATATGGCTATGTGGGTTTTGGTTGATTGTGAGCTTTTGAGGGGGTGAGAGACTGGAAGTATGTTGCGAGCTGATTTCATTTCTGATGGAATAGATTTTGTTATTGAAGTGGTTGGCAAAATCTTGAGCTGACAGAGAAGTTGTATTAGGAGGTGGGGTGGGCGGCGAAGAGTATTGAAAGTGGAGAACAGACGTTTTGGTTTTGAAGAAAAGTATTGTTGCTTATAAAGATTAAGTGCAGAATAGTAGGAGTTCAAGATGAACTTATAGTGAAGAAAGTCAGTTTAACTTCGAGATTTTCTCCAGTGTCTCTTAGCAGTACAGAAACATCTGCGTAGGTACCGTGTCAGAGGAGTGTGCCAGGTTTTGATGGTGAGTGTGTGATTTCATAGCTATGGTAGGAGGGGCCAGATTGTCAAGGACCAATGTAAGGGTGGCATTATAGTGGCAGATAGATTGGTCAGGGCAGGAAAAGGAGGAAATGGATGAGAGGGGAGTTTCAAGAGAACTAGTGAGCTGTTGCTGATCTAATTACATAATGCTTCTATGACGTTTGGTGTGAGGGTTAGAAGAGGGAGAGTTGTTGGGAGGGATGAGATGTTGCAAGTGAGGAGATGATGGTCAGAAAGAGGAAAAGGGGAGTTTGTGAAGTCTGAAATAGTGCATCAATAGCTAAAGATCAGATCAAGGAAGTGACCATCTTTGTGAGTGGGAGAGTCAGTCCACTGTGACAGACCGGAAGAAGAAGTGAGTTGCAGAGTAGTTTTGCAGAGGAGGCAGTGGGATTGTCAAGAGGGATGTTGAAGTTGCCAAGAATGAGGCAGGGGTGTCTGAGGAAAGGAAATAAGGTAGCCAGGCAGCAAAGTGATCTAGAAATTGAGTTGATGAGCCAGGGCGGCGGTATATGACTGCAACACATATAGAAAGGAGAGAGAATAGTCAAATTATGTGGGTTTCAAGTGAGGAAAATGAGAGGTAAGAGTTGGATTGTATTTGTTGAAAGGTACAATGAGAGAAAAATAAAATACCTACACCACCTCCTTGTCTATTACCAGATCTAGGAGTGTGGCTGAAGTGGAGACCCCCATGTGACAGCAGTACACACATACATACACACATACATGCATACACACATACACAAGCACACAAAGATGCTCTTATGCTTATACATGCACATACAGATGATCTTACACACACACACACACACACACACACACACAAAGGCTCTGTCACTGACACAAGCACATGTTCTCATTCACATACATACATACACACATACACAAACACAAAAAGATGCTCTCATACTTACACATGCACATACAGATGATTTTACACACACATACACAGGCTCTGTCACTCACACAAACGCACATGTTTACATACATACACACATAGACACATACATAAACATACAATGATGCTCTCATGCGTACACATGTGCATACAAATGATCTTACACATACACACAAGTTCTCATACATAGTTCAGGCTCTGTCACTCACACAAACACACAAGTTCTCATACACATACATACAGTGGGTATTGAAAAGAATCACCCCCCTTAAAAATAATCACATTTTGTTGCTTTGCAGCCTGAAATAAAGACCGACACAGTTTTTGTTTATCCATTTGTAATTACTCAGTGCTACTTATAACATCCAAGTGAAAGATATAACACCAACATGTCAGGCACAAATAAAGACAATTCAAAAACAGAATCACTGAGTTGGAGAAAGGATCACCCCATTATGTCAGTGTTTTGTTGAACCACCTTTTGCTTTAATTACAGCCTTTAGTCTGTTGGGATATGTCTCTACTAACTTTGCACATCTAGACTGTGCAATATTTGCCCACTCTCATTTGATGGTGACTGTTTGTGGACTGCAGTCTTAAAGTCATGCCACAGATATTTAATGGGCTTTAAATCTGGGCTCTGACTAGGCCATGCAAGGACATTCACCTTTTTCTCCTTCAACCACTGTGTGGTCAATTTTGCTGTGTGCATTGCGTCATTGCCATGTTGGAAGGTAAACCTTCTTCCCATTGACAACTTCCTGGTAGAGGGCAGCAGATTTTCCTCAAGAAATTGACAGTTTTTTGCCCCATCCATTATTCCTTCTATCCTGACAAGTGCTCCAGTGCCTGCTGCAGAGAAACAACCCCATAACAGGATATTACCACCTCCATGCTTTACTGTAGGTATGGAGTTATTTGGATGGTGATCTGTATTGGATTTCCCCTAGACATATCGTTTGGTGTTGAGGCCAAATAATTCAATTTTAGTCTCACCTTATAATGCTCGTGGATACTCCTCTATCAGACCGAACTCGGCCAGTAGTCTTGCTATCCTGGCGTTGAGCCAGAATGATAGGGAATATCCCAGAGCAGAGAAAGTTAGCAAGATGAGGAAAGTAGCACTCACCACAGGCAGGGCAGTCTTTAGCGGCAATGGTAGAGCAGTCCAAGGTAAACCACTAGAATGGTCAATGGTAAAGCAGTCCAAGGGCAAACCACTAGAATGATCAGGCAGGCAGGGTTTGGCAACGGTAAAGCAGTCCAAGGGCAAACCACCAGAATGATCAGGCAGGCAGGGATTGGCAACAGAGAGGTAATCAAGAATAATAGGGGTTAATTGGCAGAGTAGTCAGGCAAGCAGAATTCAGCAGCAGTAAGTCAATCCAGCAATTTAGGGGTTAACAAGCAGAGTAGTCAGACAGGCAGGGTCCAAACACAATAATATAATACAGTAGTAACGATCTATCACACCCAGGAGCACACAAAGTAACACCTATACTTGGGAAGTGATAGATCGTTTGAATATGCTTACATAGGCGCAGGATTCGCGCCACAGACGTCCGGACCGGCATCAATGAGAGAGGAGCGTGCGGAGATGATGTCAGTGCCGCACGCATCTGGACCCAACACGCCCCTGGCAACAAGCAGGGAAGAAGACGCTGCGCCACTAGCAACGGCTAGAGCTGCGCGGCGTGACACATCTGACCATAACATGTTTTTCCATGTGGCCTCAGAATCTCCTAGGTATGGTATGGCAAAGCTCATTCATGGCCTTTCTGGCGGAGAGGATTTTTTTTCTTGCAACCCTCCCATACAAGCCACATTTGTGGAGAATTTTTGATTCTTTTCATGCAGAGCTAATCAATATGCTCGCAACTGATCACAGTTGAAGGTCAAATGGCTTTGCATGTGCCTAATGGGAGATTAGGTAAGGCCTGTGCACCCTTGTGTGGTTTACAGTTTGTTTGATTGAAAGCATGCATTGTTTAGCTGTAGATAGGGACCCAGGAGGGAAGAGTCCTTGAGGTGGTCCTTGGCAATAACTAACTCCTCCATTTTTGCATTTAATCTTAGCTGTGTACTTGCAAGAGAGTGCCAGACTTTCTCTGTGTGTTGTGTTGATTAAAAGTTTTGTAATTTTCGCTATTGGCTTTGCACCCAGACTTGTCTGGGGTTAACTGCCTGAGTTTCTGGAAACTGTGCAACTGGCTGTGAGCAGCCAGGGCTGTACATTTTTCCAGGTCATAGGATGTGTACCCAGTCCAGTCTGAGAGTGCAGTCCATTTCCGTATTTTGTATGTGTCTAGGGAGATTATGAAAGGACTGTGCACCCTTGTGTGGTTTACAGTTTGCTTGATTGAAAACATGCATTGTTTAGCTGTAGATAGGGGCCCAGAATGCAAGAGACCTTGAGGTGGTTCTTGGCTTGACCCATTTGGGCAGATGCAGTAACTAACTCTTCCATTTTTGCATTTAATCTTAGCTGTGTACTTGCAAGAGAGTGCCAGACTTTCTTTGTGTGTTGTGTTGATTCATTTGGTTTGTAATTTTCCCTATTGGCTTTGCACACAAACTTGTCTGGGGTTAACTAACTGAGTCTCTGGAAACTGTACAACTGGCTGTGAGAGCTATTGAGCACCCAGGACTGTGCATTATGCAGGGTCATAGGATGTGTACCTGGTCCCGTTTGAGAGTGTAGTCTATTTCCGTGTTTTGTATGTGTCTATGGAGATTACATAAGCCTGTGAACCCTTGTGTAGTTTACAGTTTGTTTGATTGAAAGCATGCATTGTTTGACTGTAGAAGGGGACCCAGGATGGAAGAGACCGTGACATGGTCCTGGGCTTGATCCATTTGGCCCAATGCAGTAACTAACTATTCCATTTTCGCTTTTAATCTTAGCTGTGTACACGCAAGAGGGTGTCAGACTTTGGGGTCTATTTATGAAGCATCGGATGTTGCTTCCAACCCTCTCCGCTTCAGATCCAACTGAAGTGGAAGCTAAGAAGCTGAGGTGGCTGACAGCAATCTGTCTGATTGAATACGATTGGGCTGATTAACACCCCCTGCTAGTGGCCGATTGGCCGCGAATCTGCAGGGGGTGGTATTGCACCATGATATCGGTGCATGATATCGATGTGCAGCTGGCATGATCCGCTATATCGGATAATGTCCATCCTCATATTAATAAATGGACCTCTACGTCTGTATGTTGTGTGTGTGTGTATATAAATATACAGTATATATATATATATATATATACTGTATATGTATATATACTGTATATATATATATATATTTATCTATATATATCTATATAGATCTATATATATCTATATATATATATATATATATATATATATTAAACCAGATGGGTAGGTATATGCACTCTCACCACCGTCCTGCAACTGCCAGGGTGCTCTTAGAAGGTATAAAACAGATGAAAGAAAAAGCACTCACTGGTCTTTGGACATCAACGTGATATTTTATTTGTGACGTTTCAGGACCTCAAACATCCCTTCTTCTGACAACCAGAATTTGTGAAATTACAATCTTAAATAGGCCAGTGAGACCCTCCCCAATCCGGCTACCAATCATTGGACGCTGTGTGCAAAAAAGGAATGCACCTACTATATAAATTCACAAGCTGCTGATACATCTCATCAAAGTGTAAAACATATTACATGTTAGTGGTAATAACATAATGTGTAATATCAAACTCAAGTGTGCTGCTTGTACATATCAATCCCTCTCCCCCACTATCCATACCAGTATGAAACCCGGTCCTGGGCTATCATGGGCCATCCCATGCACCAAGTGCACAATCCTATTGGATCATATAACCAATGCCCATGCTGTGGACGCATACTTTTCTTGTGTGTTGCAATGTGAACCAGATGGTGACGTCACATCTGGGAGATAACACCCTTTCCCACAGACAGCACATATATCCGCTCCTTTATGTTAATCTCACGCATCACAAATCATCCCCCTTATCTGTGTATACCTCAACCGCCACTACAAGCTAGACTCTCTCAGTGTGCCCAGCTAGCAGTCTCAGACCGGACCCATATCCATACTGGGAGCAGACACTCACAGCTGTCAACTCACTCCCATTCCCATTGGCTCCCAGCACTAACACCCACCATTCTGATAGGATGGATGTGAGTAATAAGAGTCACCCATCAGACTTGTCAACATAAACATAAGTACTGATCCGAATATATTGAAACCGCACCTCCGGGCTAGACACTATCAGTGTGCCTAGCTAACAGAGTCAGACCAGACCTTGAGCCATACCTGGATCGGGCACTCACCACTACCAACTCACTCGCACTACTGTAGACTCCTGGAGCTAACATCCACCATCATGATAGGATTAATGTATCACAACCGACTCAAAGTGATTGTTAGGACCCCAGGTCAGATATACCTATGTGATAGCCCACAGGGCTATCGCTAGAAGCAAACTACCTATGATCTAACACCCTTATTCATTAGCAGCGCATATATCAACTCTGATGTACTAGTGTCACACCCCAAGACTTCCACTGGGTCAGACCTCCAAGTACAAAAAAAAACCCCTCAATGGTCATTAACTGGCCCCTTCAAACCAGAATCGAGCACTCACAGGACACACACCTCCATGCATAATACCCACACTCGCGCTCAATATTAGTCACAAAGGTGGCACTGTTGCCTATCATAAAACCTATATTTCACCATGATATGGCACATGTGTATAATCCTACCTCTCAAAACCTAAAATCATGTTGAATGTGACGATATACCAAAACAAAGAGTATGTAGTACGTGACTGTGCAGCATATCAATGTACCATGCCTCCAATGCAAGCCACATTAAACATAAAATATAAAATATAAAATATAGACCCAGGGGCCAGCACATCACACCACTCCACAAATCATAAGTGGAGGAACCACTAGCAGGCTTCCCAACCTCCGGGCCCTCTGCTCCGAGTCATATACCCTGACACCACACATCATGTACCACACTATCGCCCGCCATCTAGGCAGAAGCTAGCACATGGCAAATAGTCATCAAGGCTCAACACATCATACAATCTCATGCCAATCGATTGTGTGTTACCAAACCAGAAGGGAATAAATAAGTAGAGACCTACAGACACACCACAAACTCTACCAAACTAATATCAGCAGGGTCCAAGCCCCCCAATAGCGAAAGAATCAAGCCCACATCTACCCAGCACAGATCATAGATCCTGGAGGGGGGAACAAAACAGATCAAGGGAAATAAGTGAAGTTAACCTATCAAAGTGATTATGTAAAATACATACAAATAATGAGAATACAAAACATATAATAATCATACAAAAATAAAATAATTAAAAGGAGATAACCCTATCAACCCAATTTAGCTAGGGAATAAATTCTGGGTCCCTCAAGTGTAGGAACTCTCAACAGATTAGCCTAAGATGCAGCAGTATCAAACTAACCAGTGGATCCCCTATACCAAAACAGGGGGGGGGGGGCTTTGGAGGACCATTAGGCACCAAGGTGAGCCCAGTAGAGCTAGTCACCCCATTGGTGATAGTGAATGATAGCACAGGACCAGGGCTCATACCGGTACGGATAGTGGGGGAGAGTGATTGCTATGTACAAGCAGCGCACTTGAGTTTGATATTACACATTATGTTATTACCACTAACATGTAATATATTTTACACTTTGATGAGATGTATCAGCAGCTTGTGGAGTTATATAGTTGGTACATTCCTTTTTTGCACACGGCGCCCAATGATTGGTAGCCAGATTGGGGAGGGTCTCACAGGCCTTTTTAAGATTGTCATTTCACACATTCTGGTTGTCAGAAGAAGGGACGTTTGAGGTCCCGAAATGTAACAAATAAAATATCACGTTGATGTCCAAAGACCAGTGAGTGCATTTTCTTTCATCTGTTTTATACCTTTTAAGAGCACCCTGGCAGTTGCAGGACGGTGGTAAGAGTGCATATACCTACCCATCTGGTTTACTATATATATATATATATATATATATATATATATACACACACAACATACAGACACATTTATTAATGTGCGGATGGACATGATACGATATAGCGGATCATGTCCGCCGCACATCCATATATGCAGACAGCATATGCTGTCAGCATTTATCATTGCACCAGCAGTTCTTGTAAACTACTGGTGCAATACCACCCCCTGCAGATTCACGGCCAATCGGCCACTAGCAGGGGGTGTTAATCAGCCCAATCGTATTCGATCGGGTGGATTGCTGTCCGCCACTTCAGAGGTGACGGATGAGTTAAGGAGCAGCGGTCTTAAGACCGCTGCTTCTTAACTTCCACTTCAGTTGGAACTGAAGTGGAGCGGGTTGGAAGCAGCATCCACTGCTTCATAAATAGACCCCAAAGTCTGACACTCTCTTGCACGTACACAGCTAAGATTAAAAGTGAAAATGGAAGAGTTAGTTACTGCATCGGGCCAAATGGATCAAGCCCAGGACCATGTCAAGGTCTCTTCCATCCTGGGTCCCTATCTACAGCCAAACAATGCATGCTTTCAATCAAACAGACTGTAAAATACACAAGGGTGCACAGGCTTATGTAATCTCCCTAGACACATACAAAACACGGAAATAGACTACACTCTCAAACTGGACCGGATACACATACTATGACCCTGCATAATGCACAGCCATGGGTGCTCAATATCACTCACAGCCAACTGCACAGTTTCCAGAAACTCAGGTAGTTAACCCCAGACAAGTTTGTGTGCAAAGCCAATAGGGAAAATTACAAACTTATAATACACATAGATATGTTGTTTGCACTTCTCTGTTTTGTTTTTTCTATTGGAATATGGGAGAGATGAGATGCAGCACAAATACATGTTTGTTACCATTTCCTCTGAAAACTGCTAGGCAAGGGGCAAAGAAATCCTTAGGTGACTCTCAAATATCGAAATAATTGCTAACTGAATGGAATATACACACTTTCATACACAACTGATTTGCCTGTTCTAGAGTTGGAGAGACAGTCAGACAAGAGCAACTAGTTTAAAACCAAAACACTTACATGCATTGCCAACACAGAAGGGGAGCACAATGACTTAAGTTAAAGGGGCATGATTTGCAAAATAGAAATGCACAAGCCAACAAAGGAATGTTTAATGAAAGTAAGATTGAAGGAAACAGCAATGTGGATGAACACTAAACTAACAGTCGGATATTACGCTTTGAACAGCAATCCTCAAGGACCACTATTAGTTTCTATTTATTTCTGCTTAGCCAATAAATTTGCTAAATTATGAACCTGTGTTTGTAAACATGATCACATGTCTTAAAATATATTTCTTTTTTCTTTTAACTTATCAGGTTTTTCATAGGAGATTGGTTGTGGCTATGGGGCCTAGATGGAACTACTCTGATTACTTGGTAAGGATTAATTCAGGGAACTTACAGAACAGCTGGATGATACATTAAACATTAGGTGTCAAAGTTCCATTCTTATTTTGGGCATTTAGTTAACAAAGCCTGATAATTTTGTTACCAATGTGTGGACATTTAAACTTAAATGTTTAGCATTTTACCTAACATAGAGCTAAATTACAGATGGAGTGCACATGTTTGCATGAAAAGCACAAACGCATTTGCAAGATTGCAGTATTTTTTGCGCTTGACTCTGCATTACAAGTGTTTAGTTTACCACAAGTGCATTTGCGATTTTATGCAAATGAGCACCGTTGAGTGCAAAAAATGTAAAATGTAAAAAAGTTGCGATAAACACAAAAAAAAGGTTTTCCACTTACACTATCCAACTCTACACTATTAACCCCTAAACCATCACTCTGCCATCATGATAAACTCCCTACACTATTAACCCCTAAACCACCACCCCGTTGAAAATTACCCCACAACACTATTAACCCCTAAACTTCCAAACACCCCACCACTATAAACTCCCTACTCTATTAACTCCTAAAGCGCCACACACCCCATTGCAATAAACTGCCTACACTATTAACCCCTAAACCACCACACACCCCACACAATAAACTCCCTACACAATTATGTACACAACATTACAATCACACCACAACGGCAATCTCCCCTAATTTTAATGGTTCATGAGGTGCTAAAAGAAATAGGCCTCTAGTAATGGTTCATTAGAAAATACAAATTGTGGAAAATAGAGATCCACAGAAAAGACTGCACATATAGCACTCTCTGCCAAGACTAAAAGGAGAGAACAAAAATAATTAAAACATAACTTTTAATGAAGAAATTAAAATAAGGGACCCACTGGGACAAATATATAAAAACAACATGAGAGTTGAGAAATAATAACCTCCTGATTGTATAAATGTATCGCCTTTGAATAGTCTTCAAATAAGACAATCAGGAAAATTAAATGTGCGGACAAAAGAGGATACTAATCACTGATAAAAGGACAGTAATAAGTCCTCTCATATAAGTAAATGGCCCCGTATAGGAGAGCTAGACCAATGAGTATAGGGAGCTTGTGAAAATAATGGTTTGCCATAACTACCTGGTTCCTAGACTAGAAAGAAGGAGTATGCTCTATATAATCGAATCACAGATGGTATAGATCGAGATACCTACAGATGCTCTAGTGGTTACAGATATGGAGACCCATTTATCATGCTTCGTATGGAGCTTGAGGGCCCGTGTTTCTGGCGAGTCTTCAGATTCGCCAGAAACAGCAGTATGAAGCAGTGGTCTAAAGACTGCTGCTCCATAACCTGTCCGCCTGCTCCGAGCAGACGGACAGAGATTGCCGGAATTCAACCCAATCGAGTACATTCAGGTTGATTGACACCCCCCTGCTGGCGGCTGATTGGCCGTGAGTCTGCAGGGGGTGGCGTTGCATCAGCAGCTCACAAAAGCTGCTGGTGCAATGCTGAATATGGAGAGCGTATTGCTCTCCGCATTCAGCGAGGTATGTCGAAGCTGATCCGCACTGTCGGATCAGGTCCGACATACCTTTGATAAATATCCCCCATTGTATAAATATTGATACTCTATACAACTTCCCCATTGGTTAGGGTTTGAATCTTAGTCAATTAGAGTACTTCAACAATAGTGTGCATGTGATTATATTATGTTTCAACTCATGTATAGAATGAATACACATATGTTAAAACCCCCTCGCTAATATTACGATATTATAGAGTTAGTAAGTCGCACGGGTGAAAGCTTAAAACCTAAGTAACCAATTTAATCTCCTATGTCGGAAAACATATCCCTGCAACAATACTGGGTTAAAACCAAAGTTATTTCCCATCTTAAATATAGTAAACAGATAGGCTGGGTATAAAGCTTGTGATAATACCACCTGCACTAGGTGATGGAGTTATAGTTATAACAATATAATGTTGACCATTGTTGGAACAATTTTCACAGTAATGTAACTCATAAAATAGCATGAATAATATGGGTCTATGCTCAGCACAAATAGTCTGTTAGGATATAAAATAAGACTAGGTAATGATAGCTATAAATTGTGTTATACGCAACAAGTGGTTATATTAGGGAAAGCAGCTGTACGTGATAATAGCAGAGGCTGCTAGAGAAATTAGAGTGGTTGATACACAATGTTGACCCGTTAACTCTCTTATTTGAGTGATACAATGTATTTAGGGGTATTAGTTAGGTGACACACACTTAGTATTGGTCCAGAGTCAGCCCTGGTTATATGTTATGTTGTTTGATATCTCTCAGTGAAGATTCTTATATATGGAATGTCTACAATTGGTTATTTAGCCGTATTTAAGTCTGTTCAGTAAAATATATCTCTTTATTGTCAGAGTACTAGTGTTAACGTTACAAAGATACATTGTAGTGACATTAATAGAGGCTTGTAAATTAAGAGGTTATCTAGTATTGATGATACTGGCACAAATTTCACAGTAATGTCTTACGGCTAGATTTAGAGTTTTGCGGCCAAAGGGGTGCGTTAGCTACACGTGTTTTCCCCCCCCCCCGCACCTTTTAAATAACTCTGGTATTTAGAGTTCTCTGAAGGGCTGCGTTAGGCTCCAAAAAGGGAGCGTAGAGCATAATTTACCGCCACTTCAACTCTCAATACCAGCGTTGCTTACGGTAGCGGCCAGCTTGAAAAACGTCCTCGTGCACGATTCCCCCATAGGAAACAATGGGGCTGTTTGAGCTGCAAAAAACCTAACACCTGCAAAAAAGCAGCGTTCAGCTCCTAACGCAACCCCATTGTTTCCTATGGGGAAACACTTCCTAAGTCTGCACCTAACACTCTAACATGAACCCTGAGTCTAAACACCCCTAACCTTACACTTATTAACCCCTAATCTGCCGCCCCCGCTATCGCTGACACCTGCATTATACAATTAACCCCTAATCTGCTGCTCCGGACACCGCCGCCACCTACGTTATCCCTATGAACCCCTAATCTGCTGCCCCAACGTTGCCGACACCTACATTATATTTATTAACCCCTAATCTGCCCCCCCCCAACGCCGCCGCTACCTACCTACACTTATTAACCCCTAATCTGCCGACCGGACCTCGCCGCTACTCTAATAAATGTATTAACCCCTAAAGCTAAGTCTAACCCTAACCCTAACACCCCCATAAATTAAATATAATTTTCATCTAACAAAATAAATTATTTCTTATTAAATAAATTAATCCTATTTAAAGCTAAATACTTACCTGTAAAATAAACCCTAATATAGCTACAATATAACGAATAATTATATTGTAGCTATTTTAGCATTTATATTTATTTTACAGGCAACTTTGTATTTATTTTAACTAGGTACAATAGCTATTAAATAGTTATTTACTATTTAATAGCTACCTAGTTAAAATAATTAAAAAATTACCTGTAAAATAAATCCTAACCTAAGTTACAATTAAACCTAACACTACACTATCAATAAATAAATTAAATAAATTAACTACAATTACATACAATTAAATAAAGTAAACTAAATTACAAAACAAAACAAAACACTAAATTACAAAAAATAAAAAAGATTACAAGAATTTTAAACTAATTACACCTACTCTAAGCCCCCTAAAAAAAAACAAAGCCCCCCAAAATAAAAAAATGCCCTACCCTATTCTAAAATAAAAAGTTAACAGCTCTATTACCTTACCAGCCTTTAAAAGGGCTTTTTGCGGGGCATGCCCCAAAGAAATCAGCTCTTTTGCCTGTAAAAAAAACATACAATACCCCCCCAACATTACAACCCACCACCCACATACCCCTAATCTAACCCAAACCCCCCTTAAAAAACCTAACACTAAGCCCCTGAAGATCTCCCTACCTTGTATTCACCCAGCCGGGTATCACCGATCCGTCCAGAAGAGGGTCCGAAGTCTTCATCCTATCCGGCCAGAAGAGGTCCTCCAGAGGGTCCGAAGTCTTCATCCTATCTGGCCAGAAGAGGTCCTCCAGAGGGTCGGAAGTCTTCATCCAGGCGGCATCTTCTAACTTCTTCCATCCAGAGTGGGTCCATCTTGAAGCAGCCGACGGGGAGCCATCCTTCCTCACCGACGGACTAACGACGAATGAAGGTTCCTTTAAATGACGTCATCTAAGATGGCGTCCCTCGAATTCCGATTGGCTGATAGGATTCTATCAGCCAATCGGAATTAAGGTAGGAAAAATCTGATTGGCTGATTGAATCAGCCAATCAGATTCAAGTTCAATCCGATTGGCTGATTGGATCAGCCAATCAGATTGAGCTTGCATTCTATTGGCTGTTCCGATTCTATTGGTAAGGTAATAGAGTTGTTAACTTTTTATTTTAGAATAGGGTAGGGCATTTTTTTATTTTGGGGGGCTTTGTTGTTTTTTTTAGGGGGCTTAGGGTAGGTGTAATTAGTTTAAAATTCTTGTAATCTTTTTTTATTTTTTGTAATTTAGTTTAGTTTATTTAATTGTATGTAATTGTAGTTAATTTATTTAATTTATTTATTGATAGTGTAGTGTTAGGTTTAATTGTAACTTAGGTTAGGATTTATTTTACAGGTAATTTTGTAATTATTTTAACTAGGTAGCTATTAAATAGTTATTAACTATTTAATAGCTATTGTACCTAGTTAAAATAAATACAAAGTTGCCTGTAAAATAAATATAAATCCTAAAATAGCTACAATATAATTATTTGTTATATTGTAGCTATATTAGGGTTTATTTTACAGGTAAGTATTTAGCTTTAAATAGAAATACTTTAGTTATTAAGAGTTAATTTATTTCATTAGATAAAAATTATATTTAACTTAGGGGGGTGTTAGTGTTAGTGTTAGACTTAGCTTTATGGGTTAATACATTTATTATAGTGGCGGTGAGGTCCGGTCGGCAGATTAGGGGTTAATAAGTGTAGGTAAGGTAGCGGCGACGTTGGGGGGGGGCAGATTAGGGGTTAATAAATATTATGTAGGTGTCGGCGATGTTAGGGGCAGCAGATTAGGGGTACATAGGGATAATGTATGTGGCGGCGGTGTGTAGTCGGCAGATTAGGGGTTAAAAAAATTTATTAGAGTGGCGGCGATGTAGGGGGACCTCGGTTTAGGGGTACATAGGTAGTTTATGGGTGTTGGTGTACTTTAGAGCACTGTAGTTAAGAGCTCTATAAACCGGTGTTAGCCCATAAAGCTCTTAACTACAGCTTTTCCATGGGCGGTAGGAGTTTTGTCGTTAGAGTTCTAACGCTCACTTCAGCCAAGACTCTAAATACCGGCGTTAGGAAGATCCCATTGAAAGGGGATCTGCGGTATTGGCCTAAGGGGATCTGCGGTATGGAAAAGTCGCGGCTGGAAAGTGAGCGTTAGACCCTTTCCTGACTGACTCTAAATACCAGCTGGCGGTAAAAAACTGCTTTTGACGGCTAACGCAGAACTCTAAATCTAGGCGTTAATTAACAAGTCAAAATTAAGTTAAATAAAGAGTCACCACTCTGCTATAAGTATACTGCTGCTAGCTTTACTTAGGTATAATTCGCATTAGTGTTGATAGTAGTTTATAAACTAAGCGCTTACCTAGTATTAACGTTGCTGCCACAAATTGCACAGTAGCGTCTCTGTTAGCTACAAGTCAAAAGTAACTGAACAAACAGACAGTCAACCCTGGTACATCCAGGTAGGTATCATTTGATTAGTATCTTGCAAATAGGTGTGCTAATAGTATAAGTGTTTGTAATGTCTCCAACAGTAATAGTAATTAAATCCCATTGATAGCGTAATAATTTTCAGCATTCATAAATGCAGCAACAAATGAAGTCAGCTCAAGTGGGAAGAACAAGTTAAAAATTAAGGCGTTTCCGTAAGCCCCCAACCCCCTGACGCCTTTCGCCCGTATTGGGCCTTTGAAAAATGTGATTTAACTACTATTACTGTTGGAGACATTACAAAGCTTATACTATTAGCACAATTCTGAAATTCTTTTGGCTGATTTGGACAGCCAATAGAATTTCAGAAGCGCTCATCCTATTGGCTGTTTTGAACAGCCAATAGGATTTCAGTAGCTCTCATCCTATTGGCTGATTTGAATTTCTAAAATCAAATCAGCCAATAGGAATGCAAGGGATTCCATTTTTAAAAGGCTTCCTTGCATTGAAGATCCAGTATACGGCAGTGACCGAATGAACAGGATGCTCCATGCCAGATGTCTTCAGGATGTACCCGCTCCACGCCACCGAGATGAAGATAAAAAACACAGCCAGGTGTTATTTCTGAAGTGAAGACGGCATTGGTTAAGGAATCCTCAGCATCATATTTGTAAGGTAGTGGAATTCTAGGAATTAAATGTTCTGCAGGTTGTGGCGTATTGTATGCAATATTAGAACTGGCCGAAGGCACAACAGTAGTTGCTGAAGCTTGAGCAGAAGGAGAGAGATTATGCAAAAGAGCTGTAATTTATCTAATTTTGAATCCAGAGATTGCAGCTGTGCAGAGTGGGTTCCAAGAAGCTGTCCCTGTAGAGCCACAGCTCTGGATAACTCATCAGGGTCCATATTGGCCCGTTTGTAATGTCAGGTTAGGAAAAGTCCAGAATCAGACCCAAATGCTAGAATGAACTTAATTACACCCTAGCACTCGACAGCTTCAATGAAAGAAAACAACACAGTACTCACTGATATAGGAAGGTAGTAGACACAGCAGGGTCAGGTGACAAGTATTCAGGCAGGTAGGGTTAACCAACAGAGTAATCAAGCAAGCAATGTCCAGCAATGTATAATCAGGCAGGTAGGGGTTAACCAACAGAGTAACCAAGCAAGCAATGTCCAGCAACATGTAATCAGGCAGGTAGGGGTTAACCAATAGAGTAATCAAGCAAGCAATGTCCAGCAATGTGTAATCAGGCAGGTAGGGGTTAACCAACAGAGTAATCAAGCAAGTAATGTCCAGCAACGTGTAATCAGTAATCGAGCAAGCAATGTCCAGCAACGTGTAATCAGGCAGGTAGGGGTTAACCAACAGAGTAATCAAGCAAGCAATGTCCAGCAACGTGTAATCAGGCAGGTAGGGGTTAGCAGAGATGATGTCAGACAGGCAAAAGATCGTTTACCAGAAATTCAGAATAAATGTACTCACAGCAGCCACAGAAGTAAAAACAAACATGCACCGGAGAAGTGGAGACGCCGGAATAAGAAGCCGCTCTGACATCAGCAGAGTGGGACGGCTTCAGTGCTAAGATGTTGCTAGGCAACACAGCGTAGCGCAAAAGCACAGAAGAAAAAAGAAAACAGTGGAGAGAGAGCGTTCAGTTGAGTGATCGTGACAATTTTGTTTTGTAAATCTCCTATTTTGACAAAACTTTAGTCTACCTCATTACTTGTCAGGTCAATGTAAACAAGTGCTCAGTGTCTGTGTGGGTGTCTGTGTCTGAGTGTGTTTGTGTGTTTCTTTGAGTGTCTATATGTGAATCCTTATGTGTGAGTGTGTGTTTCAGTGTATGAGTGTGTCTATGCGTTTCTGTGTTTGTGTGTTACTACCTTTACAACATTTCCAAGTTTGACTACACTTAAGAATAAAGTGTACATACATTTTAGTCACTTGGTCACAAATTGCACATGTCAAAAGGGTGGGGGGACCTGATTAATGGTTACATCAGGGGCCCTAAAATTTCTAGTGGCGGCCCTGAGTGCACTTATGCCATTTGCATTGCACAAGTCGGTTTTTGGGTCTGCAGGAGTTAGATTAGTGCATGTAAGCCCTCTGGTTTGCACACTTCAGGCTTTGGCGTTCTGTTTTCTTTATTTGCTGTCAGGTTTTGCACATGCTCCCGATATGTTAGTGTGCTATCCAGCTGTCGAATGTGAAGTTTGTTTGTCTCCCTTAGCGCACCTGGCCTAGTAAATTTTTTTATTAGCTACTTTTTGGAAGGGGTAAGTTTTTCCTATCCTTTCCTCAAGAGCTCTTTTTGTCAGGATTTAATTATTCACTTATTTATACTTATTTTTTCACGTTTGTGGTTTTCTGTTATAATAGAGCTTTCTGATTCTGTCCCTAAATCTTTCTGAGAGGCTGCAACCTCTAAACACTTTCCTATCAGTGTTAATTGTGTTTATTGTAAAAATGCTGAGGTATCGCCTCCAGCACATTTATGTAACACATGCCTTAATGTTTTCATGCATTCAGTCCGATCTAATGATGCACTTGCTTCTAATGGTAATTTTTCTCCTTCTATTTGTTCTTTACAGGGAAGTTCATCTGACTTCATAACCGGTGTAAAGGACTTCATCCGTTTAATGATTTCTGAAATCTTGTCAGATATGCCACCTTTAAGTAAGTTTAAAAGGTCAGTTAATAATTTGCCTCCTACTATTTTTAAACCTCCTGAAGCTGATGCTATTGTTAATATTTCTGTTGACTCTTCAAAAGGAGAGTTTTTTTCTGATGATCAGGGATATTTCTCTGATCATGAACCAGAATAATCCTGTTATTTTGTTTAAAGTTGAACACATTTGTTCTTTTTTATAGGAGGATTTGCTTATTTTAGAGGTTAAAGATCATAAGGCAACTGAGAATATATCTACTAATAGTTTAGATGCTATCTTTAAGCAGTTGGTTAAAATCCCTGAGGTTTTTCCTATCCCTGATGCTATCTCTGAGATAGTTTCTAAGGAATGGTCAAACCCAGGTAATGTTTTTAATATTTTTGAAAATTGGGCCATTTCTATTGTGGCTAAATATACTACAATTCCATTGGAAGATAGTACTTCTTTTATGGACCCTTTATAAAAGAAGTTAAATCCTTTTATAGAAGGGCTTTTTTGCAAGCAATTTACAGACGCCTAGACTACAAGTTTTGTGCTATAGAGGATGGGAAACAAACACAACAAAAGTTGCGTTATTTCACCCTCCATAGCGTTGCCATTACAAGTTTCAGAAAAGCCTCCTTGTGCGTGCGATATGGTGGCGATAAGCTCCATACCACACAAAATCCAAGGGCTGAGAATACGTGCTCATGCACGCTTTCCCCATAGACATCAATGGGTTAGAGAAAACTAGCACCTGAAGCGCGGAATGGCGATCGCCGTAACGCAACCTCATTGATGTCTATGGGGGAAAAAAGTTATGTTTAAACCTAACACCCTAACATAAACCCTGTGTCTAAACACCCCTAATTGGCTGCCCCCGACATCTAAATAAAGGTATTAACCCCTAATCTGCTGCTCCCAACATCACCGCCACTAATAAATGTTATTAAACCCTATTCCGTCGCTCCCCCACATCGCTGCCACTATAATAGAGTTATTAACCCCTATTCCCCCACACCCCAACATCACTGACACAATAATAAAGCTATTAACCTCTATTCCCCTGCTACCCAACATCTCCGATAGTATAATAAAGCTATTAACCCCTATTCCGCCGCTGCCCTACATCGCCACCAATAAATAAATGTATTAACCCCTAAACCTCTGGCCTCCCACATCACCGCCACTAAATAAACCTATTAACCCCTAAACTGCCAGCCCCCCTTACATAGCAAAATACTAAATTAAACTATTAACCCCTAAACCTAACAACCCCCTAACTTTATATTAAAATTACCATATACCTATCTTAAAATAAATAAAAACTTACCTGTGAAATTAAAAAAAACCTAAGTTTAAACTAAAAATTAACCTAACATAACTATTATACTAAACTATTATACTAAAATTAAAATAACTACCAACTAAAAAAACTAAATTGCACATTAAAAAACCTAACACTACTAAAAAAAATTAAGTCTAAAATTACAAAAAAATAAAATATACTAAATTACAAAAAATAACAAACACTAAATTATGAAAAATAACAAACAAAATTATCAACAATAAAAACAATTACACCTAATCTAATAGTAGCTCTCATCCTATTGGCTGATTTGAATTTCAAGAATTAAATCAGTCAATAGGAATGCAAGGGATGCCATTTTGAAACGGCTCCCTTGCATTGAAGATTCAGTGTACGGCAGTGACCGTATGAAGAGGATGCTTTGTGCCGGATGTCTTCAAGGATGGATCCACTCCGCGCTGCTGGGATGAAGATAGAAGATGCCGCCTGGATAAAGATAGAAGACGCCATCTGGTTGGATGAAGACCTCGCTGCCTGGATGAAGACTTCGCCACCTGGATGTCCGGACTTCAGAAACTGTAAGTGGATCTTCAGGGTTAGTTCTAGGTTTTTTAAAAGTTTTTTGGGTGTTTTTTTTTTTTTAGATTAGGTTTGGGCTTTTTTTTAAAAGAGCTGAATGCTCTTTTCAGGGCAATGTAAAAGAGCTGAATGCCCTTTTAAGGGCAATGCCCATACAAATACCCTTTTCAGGGCAATAGGTAGCTTATGTTTTTGTTAGAGTTAGATTTTTTATTGTTTTTTTTACAGGTAAAAGAGCTTATTTATTTAGGGCAATGTCCTGCAAAAGGCCCTTTTTTTTTTTTATATATAAATTTTTATTGAGAAAAATAAAACATACATACAGATAAAATTGTATGAGGTACATGCAAGGCCTCAAGTACTGATCATATCCATCATATTTAACAAACAAGGCTTAAAGTGTTAATATCATCTTTAGCATATTAAAGTGTACCTAAACTGAAAAACAAAAATCTTTCCTCGTTTTATACCCTTAACTATTATGTGAGTCACTCTTGGACTTTTTATTTTGCAGATTAACAATATTCAGGGGATAGCTTATCAAAACACAAAAACAAACAGGTGTGTCCCAGAACAGGATTGTAATAGATTGTTGTTATCTTTGATGTTATAGGACACCTCAACCAGAACTAGTCTCACATGAAAGCTTTATTGCGGTGCACTTCATTAAGAAGATCTAGCGGTCTATCTAGCCACAACAAAGTGAATTGAATTTAGGAGGAAATTAGATCTTTTCAAATACATTTCAGTGCCCTTAGGGGAAAATCTATTATTATACTACTTGCTTAACATTATGCTAATTCAGCGTTCCTGGGCAGTGGCGCTAAATCAATAAGAGTACATCAACAGATTTTATAAAAATTAGGTGTACATATATCCTTTTCATAAGCATTAGAAGGCATCTAAATTACAGTTTTTGTTTTGTCTCCCCTACGGCTTCGGCCGCTAGCCCCAGAGGAGAGGCTCAGGTTAGCTTATTACCTCATACTCAGATTACACCTATAAAAGCAAAAACATTATCTATTGTACCTTTCCATCTTTCTTTCCCCCTTTAATAAATATATTCAGATATCCTCATCATATAATAACTTACTCCCCTTGTCATTTAAACCTGAAGAGGGATAAACGTAGCTAATTATGAAAGTGTGAACCAATTAAAGGTCTAGCTAATTACTAATAAACTGCAGTTTGCTAAAAAACAAAACAATATAAAACACAGACAATAATCAAAGAGATTAAATATGCTGTCATATCACTTTTAAATATCAGACATTATAAGGTGACATAAAACAGGACTCTGTAACATTAAACTAATGCCTGTAACAGCCAGTCTATAGCTATCAGACTCGTGTATAGAGTCAGATTTATTCAGCCACCGGGTGTTAATAAAATTTGAAACCTGCTAGGATCGTAATCCGGTGGTTTAGGATCTGAAACAAAGTCCGCAGGACCACCAAAAGAAGGAGGCTTTAATGTCCCCAAGTCCACGGCCCCCCAAGGCCCCCACCCAAGGCCCTGAGGCAGCCGCTCTGGCCCTGGCCTTTGAATTTGTTGTGCAGGCGGTCCTGCTGTCCCGTTAGGATCCCAGGGCTGCAGAGGCTTGAGAAAAGATTGCTGTGTGTTGCATAGACAAATAGCGCTGGCAGCCAGGCTTTTCAACTTAGTTCCATGTGGGTACATAGCAGACATGTGGCAAGGAGCGGTGGAACACTGTGTCGGTAAGTCCATCTTTGATGAGTGATATGTCGCATGTAGATATGGCCGATTGCTATTCTCCGCTAGCAGATAGGTATCATTCTGTGCGATCCGAACAGAGTTGACTGTTGTACGGCTGGGCGGCTGGTGCAGATCCCCACACAATAGCTGATTACATGACACGTCCCCTTTAGGCCCTAAAGGAAGGCCTTTACTTGAAATCTTGGGTTCTGAAGCTATTGGAGCACTCAACGGTGTAAGCAGTATTTTGCCTATTAGAAGTTGTAGTTGCAGCTCCGAAGGTGCCTTATCAATTAATGGTTGAAATATAGCCTCCAGCCGGAGGAGGATCGGATCTTGCATGATGCAGAGATTTTCAGCCCACGTGTCGATAGTTAAAGTCGCCATTATCCTCTGTCTGCGTTCTCTATTATATTCTATTGCTTGTTACAACAATAAAACTTGTGGGTGATTAACTGTGCCACCGTTGTTTTTAGGAGTGTTGAGTTCTGGTTAGATACCCTGGCGAGCCAGGGGGGGACGCTGCCTGTACGGTCACCGCTGTTACAGGCCTCAATTGTCCTTTTCCTGCCCTAGGGTCATTAATACAGCTGTAGTGAGTAAAGTTGTGCCTTGGGACACAAAATCAATTGTTGTAGCTTTGGGAGCTGTGGCTATGGAGAAATAACCAGCGGATTATAATCTCCTCTCCTGGAGCTCTGGAAAGATGCGACTTCACAGAGCCGCTGTTAGGACACGCCCCTAGTTTTTATTTTTTATTTTTATAGGGCTATTTGATTAGATGTAATTGTTTTTATTTTTGATAATTTCATTTGTTATTTTTCGTAATTTAGTGTTTCTTAAAAAAAAAACGCCCGCACAAAGTATTAACAAAAAAACACTTAACTGCCCGCAAGAAGTATTAACAAAAAAAAAAATTAACTGGCTGCACAAAGTATTAACAAAAAAAAAAAAATAACCGGACAACAAAAAAACCTAACCGCCAGCACAAAGTATTAACAAAAAAACACCTAAACGCCCACATGAAGTATTAACAAAAAACACCTAACCGCCTGCACAAAGTATTAATTAAAATATTAACCCTTAAACCGCCAACCCCCCACAACACAAACTAATTACACTATTAAGCTCCATCTTTACATTTGGTTCTTCAGACAAAGGTTACTTTTCTAGAGGTTCAAATAGGTTCAGTTTCCTGGGACCTGGTTCTACGTCTGCTACATTTGTTTGACAGCCTGTTGACTTACCCCTTTGCCACCAGATTGCTTGTTCACAGGCTGAGGTTTTTGTTATACTGTTACCTGCAACTTTAGTTCTGTGGCTTCATCTGCCTTCCAGCTGTAGTTTATCATCTAATCAGCATAGTGCTTTATTAGGCAGGTTTGCTGTGAGCTATGGACCTTGACATTGAGAGTTGTACTCTGTTTGATCCTCTGTTCCAGATTCCTGTTAATTGTATTCTTTTGGATTTCCTGGTGCCTGACTTCTGCTTTATTTTGAGACTACTCTTCTGGATTTTCCCTTGGCACTGTGTTTCATTTCTGGACTGATTTCCTGGCATCTGACCTTGGCTGGTTCACTGATAATTACTTAGGACTGTCCCAGAGTTACCTGTTTACTGTATATCTACGTTCCTGCCTGCTACTGCAGAGTTACCTCTCTACAGCACATCTGCATACCCTGCTTGCTATTACAGAGTTACCTGTTTGCAGCATTGAGACTGTCTGCACTGAGTTACCCACCTTGTATACTTGTCTGCAAAGAGACTTTGTCTTTCATCCAGTCTGCATTTATCTGAATTGCTAATTAATATGTTCAATAAACCCTTTACCTATATTCTTAATACCTTGTACCAGTTTTTAAAAGAAAATACTTACGTAGACACCACATAACTCTAGCCCCAGGACCTGACACCTCTGCACAACAGCTCCCATCACCTAAACCTGATCCTACGAGGAGTATGACAGAAGCCAATTTTGTCTAATTTCTGCTGTTCATATTCCAGAAGTGAACTAGCAAGAATATTTTCTCAGACAACAGTCTTGTGGATCTTTGGGTTCTCCTAGAGATAGATGTGATTGCTTTTTGTTTAAACAACAAACTTCTCCAGGCATCCCCATTCAGAATTGTGGATGCTCTATTAGCTACTGGCTTATGTTTTTTCTCCTCTGGTTCTTTGTTCCAACATAATCTCAAAGACTAGGCAAGAGGAATCATCAGTAATTCTGATTTCTCCAGCTTGGCCTCATAGGGTTTTGTATGCAGATCTGGGTCAGATTTCCAGTTGACTGCCCTGGTCTCTTCCTCTACAGCCAGACCTTTTATCTCAAAGTCTGTTTTTTCCATCATGATCTCAAGGCTTGGAGATTGAATGGTTGGTTATTAGACATAAAGGTTTTTCTGATTATGTGAGTGAGACTTTAATTCAAGCTCATAAGCCTGTAACAATGAATATTTATCATAAATATTGGAAGGCCTTTATTTTTGGTGTATGGATCATGGCTTTTCTTGGCATTCTAGGATTCTGCAGTTTTTACTGTATGGTCTGGATAAGGGTCTATCTGCCAGTTCTTTGAAAGGGCAGATTTATCTCTTTCAGTTTAGTTTCATAGGAAGATTGCTAATCTTCCAGATATTTATGGTTTTCTTCAGTCTTTGGCACATATTATGCCTGTTATTAAGCACATTTCTCCACCTTGGCATCTAAAGTGTTAATGGTTTTGCAGGCTCCCCTGTTTGAGCATATGCACAATATTAAGTTTTGTTTATTTAGGCTATCTCTTCTAATTTTCTAAGGCCTAGATTTGGAGTTTGGCGGTAGCCGTGAAAACCAGCGTTAGAGGCTCCTAACGCTGGTTTTAGGCTACCTCCGGTATTTGGAGTCACTCAAAAAAGGGTCTAACGCTCACTTTTCAGCCGCGACTTTTCCATACCGCAGATCCCCTTACGTCAATTGCGTATCCTATCTTTTCAATGGGATTTTTCTAACTCCGGTATTTAGAGTCGTGTCTGAAGTGAGCGTTAGAAATCTAACGACAAAACTCCAGCCGCAGAAAAAAGTCAGTAGTTAAGAGCTTTCTGGGCTAACGCCGGTTCATAAAGCTCTTAACTACTGTGCTCTAAAGTACACTAACACCCATAAACTACCTATGTACCCCTAAACCGAGGCCCCCCCACATCGCCGCCACTCAATAACATTTTTTAACCCCTAATCTGCCGACCGCCACCTACGTTATCCTTATGTACCCCTAATCTGCCGCCCCTAACACCGCCGACCCCTATATTATATTTATTAACCCCTAACCTGCCCCCCACAACGTCGCAGCCAGCTACCTACAATAATTAACCCCTAATCTGCCGACCGCAAAGCGCCGCTACTTAAGTTATCCTTATGTACCCCTAATCTGCTGCCCCTAACACCGCCGACCCCTATATTATATTTATTAACCCCTAATCTGCCCCCCTCAATGTCGCCTCCACCTGCCTACACTTATTAACCCCTAATCTGCCGAGCGGACCGCACCGCTACTATAATAAAGTTATTAACCCCTAATCCGCCTCACTAACCCTATAATAAATAGTATTAACCCCTAATCTGCCCTCCCTAACATCGCCGACACCTAACTTCAATTATTAACCCCTAATCTGCCGACCGGAGCTCACCGCTATTCTAATAAATGTATTAACCCCTAAAGCTAAGTATAACCCTAACACTAACACCCCCCTAACTTAAATATCATTTAAATCTAACGAAATTAATTAACTCTTATTAAATAAATTATTCCTATTTAAAGCTAAATACTTACCTGTAAAATAAATCCTAATATAGCTACAATATAAATTATAATTATATTATAGCTATTTTAGGATTAATATTTATTTTACAGGTAACTTTGTATTTATTTTAACCAGGTACAATAGCTATTAAATAGTTAAGAACTATTTAATAGCTAAAATAGTTAAAATAATTACAAAATTACCTGTAAAATAAATCCTAACCTAAGTTACAATTAAACCTAACACTATACTATCATTAAATTAATTAAATAAAATACCTACAATTACCTACAATTAAACCTAACACTACACTATCAATACATTAATTAAATACAATACCTAAAAATAACTACAATGAAATAAACTAACTAAAGTACAAAAAATAAAAAAGAACTAAGTTACAAAAAATAAAAAAATATTTACAAACATAAGAAAAATATTACAACAATTTTAAACTAATTACACCTACTCTAAAAACCCTAATAAAATAACAAAGACCCCCAAAATAAAAAATTCCCTACCCTATTCTAAATTACTAAAGTTCAAAGCTCTTTTACCTTACCAGCCCTGAACAGGGCCCTTTGCGGGGCATGCCCCAAGAAGTTCAGCTCTTTTGCCTGTAAAAAAAAACATACAATACCCCCCCCAACATTACAACCCACCACCCACATACCCCTAATCTAACCCAAACCCCCCTTAAATAAACCTAACACTAAGCCCCTGAAGATCATCCTACCTTGTCTTCACCTCACCGGGTATCACCGATCGGTCCTGGCTCCAAAATCTTCATCCAACCCAAGCGGGGGCTGGCGATCCATTATCCGGTGGCTGAAGAGGTCCAGAAGAGGCTCCAAAGTCTTCATCCTATGCGGGAAGAAGAGTTGATCCGGACCGGCAACCATCATCTTCCAAGCGGCATCTTCTATCTTCATCCGATGAGGACCGGCTCCATCCTGAAGACCTCCACCGCGGACCCATCTTCATCCGGCGACATCCAACTGAAGAATGACGGTTCCTTTAAGGGACGTCATCCAAGATAGCGTCCCTCGAATTCCGATTGGCTGATAGGATTCTATCAGCCAATCGGAATTAAGGTAGGAATATTCTGATTGGCTGATGGAATCAGCCAATCAGAATCAAGTTCAATCCGATTGGCTGATCCAATCAGCCAATCAGATTGAGCTCGCATTCTATTGACTGTTCCGATCAGCCAATAGAATGCGAGCTCTATCTGATTGGCTGATTGGATCAGCCAATCGGTTTGTACTTGATTCTGATTGGCTGATTCCATCAGAATATTCCTACCTTAATTCCGATTGGCTGATAGAATCCTATCAGCCAATCGGAATTCGAGGGACGCCATCTTGGATGACGTCCCTTAAAGGAACCGTCATTCTTCAGTTGGACGTCGCCGGATGAAGATGGGTCCGCGGTGGAGGTCTTCAGGATGGAGCCGGTCCTCATCGGATGAAGATAGAAGATGCCGCTTGGAAGATGATGGTTGCCGGTCCGGATCTACTCTTCTTCCTGGATAGAATGAAGACTTTGGAGCCTCTTCTGGACCTCTTCAGCCACCGGATGATGGATCGCCAGCCCCCGCTTGGGTTGGATGAAGATTTTGGAGCCAGGACCGATCGGTGATACCCGGTGAGGTGAAGACAAGGTAGGATGATCTTCAGGGGCTTAGTGTTAGGTTTATTTAAGGGGGGTTTGGGTTTGATTAGGGGTATGTGGGTGGTGGGTTGTAATGTTGGGGGGGGGGTATTGTATGTTTTTTTTTACAGGCAAAAGAGCTGAACTTCTTGGGGCATGCCCCGCAAAGGGCCCTGTTCAGGGCTGGTAAGGTAAAAGAGCTTTGAACTTTAGTAATTTAGAATAGGGTAGGGCATTTTTTATTTTGGGGGTCTTTGTTATTTTATTAGGGGGCTTAGAGTAGGTGTAATTATTTTTCTTACGTTTGTAAATATTTTTTTATTTTTTGTAACTTAGTTCTTTTTTATTTTTTGTACTTTAGTTGGTTTATTTCATTGTAGTTATTTGTAGGTATTGTATTTAATTAATATATTGATAGTGTAGTGTTAGGTTTAATTGTAGGTAATTGTAGGTATTTTATTTAATTAATTTAATGATAGTATAGTGTTAGGTTTAAGTGTAACTTAGGTTAGGATTTATTTTACAGGTAATTTTGTAATTATTTTAACTATTTTAGCTATTAAATAGTTCTTAACTATTTAATAGCTATTGTACCTGGTTAAAATAAATACAAAGTTACCTGTAAAATAAATATTAATCCTAAAATAGCTATAATATAATTATAATTTATATTGTAGCTATATTAGGATTTATTTTACAGGTAATATTTAGCTTTAAATAGGAATAAGTTATTTAATAAGAGTTAATTTATTTCGTTAGATTTAAATTATATTTAAGTTAGGGGGGTGTTAGTGTTAGGGTTAGACTTAGCTTTAGGGGTTAATACATTTATTAGAATAGTGGTGAGCTCCGGTCGGCAGATTAGGGGTTAATAATTGAAGTTAGGTGTCGGCGATGTTAGGGAGGGCAGATTAGGGGTTAATACTATTTATTATAGGGTTAGTGAGGCGGATTAGGGGTTAATAACTTTATTATGATAGCGGTGCGGTCCGCTCGGCAGATTAGGGGTTAATAAGTGTAGGCAGGTGGAGGCGACGTTGTGGGGGGCAGATTAGGGGTTAATAAATATAATATAGGGGTCGGCGGTGTTAGGGGCAGCAGATTAGGGGTACATAAAGATAATGTAAGTAGCGGCGGTTTACGGAGCGGCAGATTAGGGGTTAAAAATAATATGCAGGGGTCAGCGATAGCGGGGGCGGCAGATTAGGGGTTAATAAGTGTAAGGCTAGGGGTGTTTAGACTCGGGGTACATGTTAGGGTGTTAGGTGCAGACGTAGGAAGTGTTTCCCCATAGAAAACAATGGGGCTGCGTTAGGAGCTGAACGCGGCTTTTTTGCAGATGTTAGGTTTTTTTCAGCTCAAACAGCCCCATTGTTTCCTATGGGGGAATCGTGCACAAGCACGTTTTTGAGGCTGGCCGCGTCCGTAAGCAACTCTGGTATCGAGAGTTGAAGCTGCGTTAAATATGCTCTACGCTCCTTTTTTGGAGCCTAACGCAGCCTTTCTGTGGACTCTCAATACCAGAGTTATTTTTATGGTGCGGCCAGAAAAAAGCCAGCGTTAGCTACGCGGGTCCTTACCGACAAAACTCTAAATCTAGCCGTAAGTTTTTGAATTGCATGCTCTTTCTTGTGATTTTCCTTTTCTAATCTTTCATCAGGATGAGGTAGTTTTAAGAAACAAGTTTGACTTTTTGCCTAAAGTTGTGTCCTCAGACGATAATTTTTTATTCCTTCTTTGTGTCCACATCCTAAGAATTCTTCTGAAAGATTTTTTCACAATTTGGATGTTGTTAGGGCCTTGCACTATGTTGATGCTAATAAGGATTTAAGACAAACTTCTAATTTGCTTGTTCATTTTTCATGTTCTAACAGAGGGCATAAAGCTACAGCTGTTTTTTTCTATTTATTGGTTGAAATTTTGGATTCACATAGCTTATGTGGAGGTGGGATAACCTTCACCTAAACAGATTACTGCTTATGCTACCAGATGAGTTGCCACTTCTTGGGCTTTCAATAATAAGTCCTCTGTTGACCAAATTTGCAAAGCAGCTACTTGGCCTTCTTTGCATTCTTTTACTGAAATTCTACCATTTTGATGTTTTTGCTTCTGCTGCCTTTGTTTGAAAAGTCCTTCTGTTCTGTTTCGGTTGTGGATTTTCTTTTTGAAAAAAGATGTTTATCCTATCTTTATTTTTTTTTATTAATTATGGTCGCCACAGATTGGGTGTTTGTTCCTAGAGGTCATAAACTGACTCTTCTGATGAATCTTCTCCCCTCTCTCATTGCAGTTAATTTGGATTGGAAACCCTCCAGCAGTTTTTTTCCAACTTATAGATCAAGCCCATTTTCCTTTGAACAAAAGCTTTCTAGTCATTATATCTATGTTTCATACAATTCCATACAATCCTGTTAAATAGGCGGATTCTGCACCTTTTCCCATATGATTTTTTTCTTGTAAGCACTGACTTGTGCCTCAACTGGAGCATAAAGGACTTTTGAAATTTGTAAAATACAATCAGTATGGGCCACATTACCATCATAAAATTATCAATGGACTTGTTTTTTTATTTTGTGTAAAATCGCTAAGAGCTGGATTGATATCAGTATATTCCTGGTTATTATGAACTCTAACAGAAATGTAAGATTGTTAACATTATGATCAATATTATTGTGGTTCAATCAAGTGTATTTTATTTTTTTCTTTGTTGCTAGTGAATGAAGATGCTAGGAAAAGCAAACTACATAGAGACCAATGACTTGGTAATCTGTATAATTAAGCATGTGTTAGAGAACTTGTATTTGATTCTTCTTTAATGAATCATTAAACAAAGTTTGGCTATGTTTTCAATAGGACTGTCAATTCAATAGCAGTGCTACTCAACAGGCAGTCCGGATGTAAACATTTTTTGAGCCCTCCTCAAAGTTAACAGTAAAAAAGCTATAGTAATGATATACATGCTTCTCTGTATAATGATTTTAAGTGTGTGTGTATACACACTGATAATGAGCATTGTACACTTCTAATGATTCTGACTATACACTGGCAGTGAGCTTCATAATGATTTGCATTTCTATACACTATACACTAGATGAGTACACTGCTCAGTATAAATTTGAGGAGTATTTATACTCTGGGATAACATCAGTTTATAAGACGTGTACTGCCAAAAATGTCTTTTATTTAAGGTAATTCATGATTAGTTTGTTACCAAAGTCCATTCCCCTGCTATTTGCTATTGGGAACATCATGGGGAACAGTAGCTAAACCCATTAAGGACAAAGGGTTTCCCAGTTTCCATGCTTAAATGAAACAGGCAATTGTGATATTTTAGAACTGTATTGGTTTCACTATAATTTTTCTCTCTCTTGTTAAGTGTGTGTTTTTGCTTTTTATTGTGAAATCTTATATGGGTACATAAAATAGCAATAAATAGGAATATAATACTGAAAAATTGGGGAAATAAGTTTGCAGTTTTTTTTATGATTATTTCTACAAAACTAGTGCAGCTAAAATAAAATACCTTGAAATAGATTGATTTTTTTTGTCTTCATTTTACCACATATGTCTAGATTTCAGCAAATATATACTACAAGGATGGAATTATTGGTTTAACACTAACATATTCTATGCTTGGACTATAAGCTTAAAGGGATACTGAACCCAATTTTTTTTTCACAAGATTCAGATAGCGCAGCAAAGCAACTTTCTAATTTACTCCTATTATACAATTTTCTTTGTTTTCTTGCTATCTTTATTTGAAACAGCAGGAATGTAAGCTTACGAGCCAGCCCATTTTTGGTTCAGACCCTGGATAGCGTTTGCTGTTTGTTGAATACCATTTAGTCACCAATCAGCAAGAACAACCTAGGTGCTGAACCAAAGATGGGCCGGCTCGTAAGCTTACATTCCTGCTTTTTTAAATAAAGATACCAAAAGAACGAAGAAAAATTGATAGTAGAAGTAAATTAAAAAGTTGCTTAAAATTGCATGCTCTATCTGAATCATGAAAGAACAAATGTGGGTTCAGTATCCCTTTAATAACAGTCACCCAATTCAAAACCGCTACACAAAAGTATATTTGTAAAAACTAGACACCCAGGGTATTTACCTAAAGACAATTTCACCCTTTTAATTCAATTATACATTTTAACTATTGGTATGATGAAGGTGCTGACTGGGAGAGAATGGGTCAAGACAAGCCATTGTTTACAATCAATGGTTTGTCATTTTTTACATGTGATCACAGTGACTGTCTATCACAGTGATCACATGACCATGGGGGGAACTTTATTGGGCATTACTAGACTGTCTCACTCCTTAGAAATCCATTGATAGCCAACTGAGCCTGATACGAGTATGTATTTCAGCATGCCAATATCTGTGCTCCATTTTAAGTGTACCATAACTGTGACTGGCTGTCCCATTGATTGTATAAATAGTTACAGTCAAACTTGACTTGTTACTGCACTCTTGCTGGAAAGCCTCACATGCAGGCATCTCACAATAGCATTAGACACATTGAGATCTTATGGTGTATCTCACGTAATGGAGGCACCCCACTGAGAGGCATGTCAATGGAAAACTCTGTCCCTACTATTGCTTGCCTGGGGTGGCCTCCATAGAGCAATTTCTGCACTGCCTAACTGCTGCAATAACACAGTCATGCAGCTGTACAAGAGACCTGTGCTAGCCCAATCCAGAAAACGTTGTGACGTCCATCATCAAGGGGTTCAACATAAATTAAGTTAAAGTAGTAGCTAATGCTAATGCTACAAGGCAGCAGTAAAAACATACATTTTTTTAGTTTTTTTTTAAAGGGACATGAGACCCAAAATTATTCTTTCACAATTCAGATAGATTATACATTTTTAAACAACGTTTCAATTGACTTATGTTGTCAATTTTTCTTAATTTTCTTGGTATCTTTTATTAAATAAGCAGCAATGCACTCCTGGGAGCTTGCTGAACAAAATTGTAAGCCAATGAAAAGTGGCATAAAAGTTCAGCCACCAATCAGCAGCTAGCTCCAAGCTCCTGAGCCTATCTAGATATGCTTTTCAGCAAAGGATACCAAGAGAATGAAGCAAATTAAAGAATAGAAGTGAATTGGAAAGTTGTTTAAAATTGTATGCTCTGTCTGAACCATGAAAGAAAAAATTTAGGTTTCATGTCCCTTTAAGCTTACTTACTTTACACATGAATCAATCAACTGGCAAGGACATTTCTAAATTACTGAATAGTGTAAATGTCAACTCGTTAAAGCAAACATTTACCAACTTGTCTGAAAACAATTGCACGTTTATTACTTATACACTGCAAGTGATTTAACCTGGAACACTTGCAGCTAAAATTATTGTATTATATGAATAATAATGTAACTAATATTTAAACTAATATAATTAATATTTTGAAAGCATAATTTTTTTTTTGTTCAGGCTTATCAAGGAAATGGAAGAAACTGAATGAAATGTCACAGTAGAAAAATAAACATTGTGGATTGTTTATTGTGTTTATTATTCCACTTAAAAATATGACTCATTGCTTATTGTGAAGGCAAACATTAAACTTTCACATATCATTCAACAAAAAAAGTCCAAGATAGATAAATTAAACGGATACTCCTGGTGTGGGTGTGTCATGAAAAATATTAGTAGTAGTAATTTGCAAAATTTATAAAAAAAAATCAATCAGTCAAACAGCATTTGTGATTTAGAGTTGACATATTATAAATGGAAATGAATTCATAGTTTGCAGTTGCGTTACAGTTTATTTGTTAAAACGTATGTGTTGTCATTTAACAATCACAAAAATATATTTTATAGC
This sequence comes from Bombina bombina, assembly GCF_027579735.1. NCBI lineage: Eukaryota > Metazoa > Chordata > Amphibia > Anura > Bombinatoridae > Bombina > Bombina bombina. Next base: position 410,621,486 of record NC_069499.1, on the reverse strand, counting down.
TTTACAATTCGTCCACTGGATGTCACTAGAGGGCTATATATATGAAATCTAATACTAAAAGCAGTGTATCTTGACATTTCAAATTATTTCACATTTTTAACTACAATTTGTAATATTTCTCTATGTTTGCATATGCTAGTTTATTCCAGCTGTTGTTTTAAAGTCTTCCATGAAATGAAGGAAACAAACATTTAAAGAATCGCCAGTGACCCAGTTATTGAAATCGCAGATTTTTAAATGTTTTTCTGGACAATGTAAAATAAGGTAAAGCTAGATATTTTATTTTGAAAAACATATGATATATAATGAAAATATTTATACTTTGTGCGACATACTTTGAAAATAGACAGAAATACATGCTGTATACTCCATGAGTCAATCCTAGTTATTTTATTTTTCACATTATTTACAAAAACAAAAACACACATACAAATGCACACACACATACAAATACACAAATACACACAGACACATACAAATACACACACACACACACATACAAATACACAAATACACACAGACACATACAAATACACACACACACACACACACATACAAATACACAAATACACACACACATACAAATACACAAATACACACAGACACATACAAATACACACACATACATACAAAAACACACACATACAAATACACACACATAAACACATACAAAAACAAACACACATACAAATATAGACACACTCACATACAACCACACACACACACAAGTACGCAAACATACCCAGATACACACACACATATTTAGTAGCAATAAAAACTCCCATTAATGTCAGAGTATATAAGGACAAACCGCAAATACATTTCCCTATAAAAGGTTTGATTACACATAGAAGACAAGCTTTTCATTATGATTTCATGAGTTATTTTGCCTTCTTCTCATGTAATTTAAATAATAAAATTGTTATTTTCTCCACTCTCAGTATAGTTGTAGTTTTTCCTTGGATTTCAGAACCCTGAGCCACCAACATGGTCCACAGTGATTGGTTGATGTGCATAGTAGATCATATTTGTCCCTAATTGGCCATAGTAAAGGAGGTAAGATAAACAACACTCAAGGGACTTTTAAACGGGTTTGCCCCATGACTGCAAAACCATGCAAATTTTGCTAAGAAGCTAACAGCTAGATTACGAGTCTTACATTATAAGTAAAAAAAGCAGCGTTAAGCCTTATAACGCTGCTTTCTTACTACCGCTGGTATTACGAGTCTTGCAGATTTAGGGGCACCGCACACCTTACCGTCTTTTTTCTATGGGACTTCCATAGCGCCGGTATTACGAGCTTGTCCTGGGAGGCCAAAAAGTGAGCGGTACACCCTATCCCGTCAAGATTCGTACTGCATTTTAATGTCAGTAGTTATGAGTTTTACACTACAAAGCCGTAGCATAAAACTCATAACTAAAGTGCTAAAAACTACACTAACACCCATAAACTACCTATTAACCCCTAAACCGAGGCCCTCCCGCATCGCAAACACTAAAATAAAATGATTAACCCCTAATTTGCCGCTCCGGACATCGCCACCACTATAATAAACATATTAACCCCTAAACCGCCGCACTCCTGCCTTGCAAACACTATTTAAATATTATTAACCCCTAATCTGCTGTCCCTAACATTGCCACCACCTACCTACATTTATTAACCCCTAATCTGCCGCCCCAACGTCTCCGCCATTATATTAAATTTATTAACCCCTAAATCTAAGTCTAACCCTAACCCTAACACCCCCTAACTTAAATATAATTAAAATAAATATAAATAAAACTTACTATCATTACCTAAATAATTCCTATTTAAAACTAAATACTTACCTATAAAATAAACCCTAAGCTAGCTACAATATAACTAATAGTTACATTGTAGCTAGCTTAGGGTTTATTTTTATATTACAGGCAAGTTTGTATTTATTTTAACTAGGTAGAATAGTTACTAAATAGTTATTAACTAGTTACTAACTACCTAGCTAAAATAAATACAAATTTACTTGTAAAATAAAACCTAACCTAAGTTACACTAACACCTAACCTAACCCTACAATTAAATAAATTCCCTAAATTAAATACAATTAACTAAATTCAAAGCAATTAGCTTAATTACAAAAAAAAAAAACAAACACTAAATTGCAGAAAATAAAAAACAAATCACAAGATCTTTAAACTAATTACACCTAATCTAATAGCCCTATGAAAATAAAAAAAGCCCCCCTAAAATAAAAAAAACCCTAGCCTAAACTAAACTACCAATAGCCCTTAAAAGGACCTTTTGTGGGGCATTGCCCTAAATAAATCAGCTCTTTTACCTGAAAAAAAAATACAAACAACCCCCCCAACAGTAAAACCCACCACCCACACAACCAACCCCCCAAATAAAACCCTAACTAAAAAAACCTGCCCGAAAAGGGCATTTGGATGGGCATTTCCCTTAAAAGGGCATTTAGCTCTATATTGCGGCCCAAAGCCCTAACCTAAAAATAAAACCCACCCAATAGACCCTTAAAAAATCCTAACACTAATACCTGAAGATCCACTTACCGGGAGAAGTCTTCATCCAAGCGGCAAGATGTCCAAAACAAAGCCGGCAGAAGTGGTCCTCCAGACGGGCAGAAGTGGTCCTCCAGATGGGCAGAAATCTTCACCCAGACAGCATCTTCTATCTTCATCCTTCCGACGCGGAGCAGCTCCATCTTCAAGACATCTGGCGTGGAGCATCGTCTTCAATCAATGTCTTCTTGCTGAATGAAGGTTCCTTTAAATGATGTCATCCAAGATGGCATCCCTTAGATTCCGATTGGCTAATAGAATTCTATCAGCCAATCGGAATTAAGATTGAAAAAATCCTATTGGTTGATGCAATTAGCCAATAGGATTGAACTTCAATCCTATTGAGTGATCCAATCAGCCAATAGGATTGAGCTTGCATTCTATTGGCTGATTGGAATAGCCAATAGAACGCGAGCTCAATCCTATTGGCTGATTGGATCAGTCAATAGGATTTTTTCAACCTTAATTCCGATTCGCTGATCGAATTCTATCAGCCAATTGGAATCTAACGGACGCCATATTGGATGACGTCATTTAAAAGAACCTTCATTCAGCAAGAAGACCTCGATTGAAGAGGATGCTCTCCGCCAGATAACTTGAAGATGGAGCCGCTCCGCGTCGGAAGGATGAACATAGAAGATGCCGTCTGGGTGAAGACTTCATGCCCGTCTGGAGGACCACTTCTGCCCGTCTGGAGGACCACTTCTGCGGGCTTTGTTGAGGACATCTTGCCACTTGGATGAAGACTTCTCCCAATAAGTGGATCTACAGGGATTAGTGTTAGGATTTTTTAAGGGTCTATTGGGTCGGTTTTATTTTTAGGTTAGGACTTTTCAGGGCAATAGGGAGCTTAGGTTTTTTTAGTTAGGGTTTTATTTGGGGGGTTGTGTGGGTGGTGGGTTTTACTGTTGGGGGGGTTGTTTGTATTTTTTTCAGGTAAAAGAGCTGATTTCTTTGGGGCAATGCCCCACAAAAGGCCCTTTTAAGGTCTATTGTTAGTTTAGTTTAGGTAGGTTTTTTCTTATTTTGGGGGGGGGGGGCTTTTTATTTTGATAGGGCTATTAGATTAGGTGTAATTAGTTTAGTGTACTTTAGTGTTTTTTTTTTTAAATTTAGCTAATTGTTTTGAATTTAGTTAATTGTATTTAATTTAGGGAATTTATTTAATTGTAGGGTTAGATTAGGTGTTAGTGTAATTTAGGTTAGGTTTTATTTTACAGGTAAATTTGTATTTATTTTAGCTAGGTAGTTAGTAACTAGTTAATAACTATTTAGTAACTATTCTACCTAGTTAAAATAAATACAAACTTGCCTGTAAAATAAAAATAAACCCTAAGCTAGCTACAATGTAACTATTAGTTATATTGTAGCTATCTTAGGGTTTATTTTATAGGTAAGTATTTAGTTTTAAATAGGAATTATTTAGGTAATGATAGTAAGTTTTATTTATATTTATTTTAATTATATTTAAGTTAGGGGGTGTTAGGGTTAGGGTTAGACTTAGATTTAGGGGTTAATAAATTTAATATAGTGGCGGCGACGTTTGGGGCGGCAGATTAGGGGTTAATAAATATAGGTAGGTGGTGGCAATGTTATGGACGGCAGATTAGGGGTTAATAATATGTAATTAATGTTTGCGAGGCGGGAGTGCAGTGGTTTAGGGGTTAATATGTTTATTATAGTGGCGGCGATGTTGGGGGCAGCAGATTAGGGGTTAATAACATTATGTAGGTGTCGGCGATGTTGTGGGCAGCAGATTAGGGGTTAATAAATAAAATGTAGGTGTCGGCGATGTTGGGGGCAGCAGATTAGGGGTTAATAAATGTAGGTGGCGGCGATGTCCGGAGCGGCAGATTAGGGGTTGATAAGCATAATGTAGTCGTTGGCGATGTCGGGGGCGGCAGATAAGGGGTTAATAAGTGTAAGATTAGGGGTTAGGTGTAAACATAAAATGTGTTTCCCCTTAGGAATCAATGGGGCTGCGTTACTGAGATTTACGCTCCTTTTTAGCAGGTGTTAGACTATTTCTCAGCCGGCTCTTCCCATTAATGTCTATGGGGAAATCGTGCACGAGCACGTACAACCAGCTCACTGCTGACTTTGACAGCGCTGGTATTGAAGTGCGGTATGGAGCTCAATTTTGCTCTACGCTCACTTCTTGTCTTTTAACGCCGGGTTTATAAAAACCTGTAATACCAGCGCTGCAGGGAAGTGAGCGGTGAGTATAACATGCAAGTTAGCACCGCACCCCTCATAATGCAAAACTCGTAATCTGGCCGTAACAATTTAAATCATTTTTTTTTATTTAATATTTTTTATTGAGGTTGTGCAAAAAAATCAACTTATATGGGTTACCATAAGACAGATACAGAAATAATAAATTTCAATGCAACTATAGCTATTGTCACAAGTTAAATCTACATAACAATTTATAATAAGTAGATGACTGGAACCTCTATTTTATAACATGTTCTTAAATTGTTTCCTCACTTGACACTGGAGGGAACTCTTGTACCTACCAAAATTAGCACATTCTAAAAGAGGAAAATTAGCATTTGGAGTGGTCACTTTTGGACCTATATGTTTTTTGTTTTTTTTTACGTAAAATTTTTTATTGAGACAAACAAATGGATATCAATAAGAACACCATTGCAAACATATGGTATGATAAAGATAATGTGGAAATATAATGCATACGATTATACAAAGAGTAGGTAAGGGAAAATTTGGGTTTGACTCGGGTGCAAGTCACTAATACGAGGTCTTATGAATAGAGTTAGTGAGTAGAATAAAGGGTGTTGCAAAAGAGTCTCTTTTTGGGGTTTAGTATATAATGTGAAAATATATGGGGTAGTTATATCTGTTATAGATAAGAGTATAAGTAGTTTTGCTATTGGACCTGTACAATTGAGAGAGGAGTAGTGGCCCAAAAGACAGGAGAAGAGCAAAGGAGGGGGAGATCGGGAGAAGAAGAGAGAGAGAAAAAAAAGGGGGGTGGGTTGTAGGGTAGACGAAGGTGTGGAGTTGTGAAATATAATGATAAAAGAAGGTGGTTCTAAGAGGGATGTTAGGGATTGGGCAACAATTCCCATCTTGGGAATACAGAGAGCCAGGGGAACCAAATCTCATGGAAGGAGTCGACCCTGTCTAGGTCTTTGTAAGAGTATTGCTCCATTTGCCCTATATAATGGGCTACGGAAAGGACTTGGGAAAGGGGTGGGGATCTCTCTTCCTTCCAAGATCTAGCTATGGTTAGTTTCACGGCCATGAAAATATAGATTGTGAGGGCTTCTTTGGGAGGGTTGAGATTGGGCATCGGCATGTGGAGAAGTGCTACTTCTGGTGTGTAGGATGGGGTGATTCCAAGTGAGCATAGGAGTGTATAAACTTTCCTCCAAAGTGGTTGTATAACCGGACAGGACCACCAGATATGTAGTGTCGTGTCGTCAGCACCACATTTCCTCCAGCATTCAGGGGATTGAGTGTTGAAGATCTTGCGTAATGTAATTGGTACCAGATGCCACTGAACTAGGATTTTATAATGAAGTTCCCACAAGGTAGCACAGTGTAGCAGTTTTTTTGGAAATCATGATCCTAGAGTACCAAATATCGGTATCAACTGTGAACCCTATTTCTCTCTCCCATGCGCAGAGCTGTGGTATCTTGTGGGGAGGATGAGAGTTAAAGGGACAGTTCACCCAAAAACTTTCTCCCCTTTAAATTATTCCCAATGATCCTTTTTACCTGCTAGAGTGTATTAAATTGGTTGCAAGTAGCTCCTTTACTCATATTTCAGCATTTGAAATAGCTGATTTAGCTTGTGGTTTCCCAACCTATACTGAAAGTTTTGATACTGGCGTATACGCTATTGACAAGCCTATGTAAACACAACCAGCAGAAGAGATTACACTGCCAGTGAGATGCAGGATAGTTAAGTAATAAAATAATAAGTTTCCATTGTTCTCTCTATGTATTGAGCTTTGGTGTTCCAGACAAATATAAGATAAGGAAGCAAGTCTGCGTACATAAAAGTGATAACATAATGAGATCTGATATTACCTGAAGCTCAACCCATTGTAATAGGATGTGGTTTCAAAGCACAAAACCAGCTACTTCAGATACACAAATAAACCTGAAAATGCAATTTCTCAAATATTTTATACTCAGCAGTTGGTATAACAAGTCATTTAAAATACATTAATGGAAAAACAATTTTACAGTGTACTGTCCCTTTAATGAGGAGGTTGTAATGGAAAGCGAGAAGGTGTTTAATATTGTGAGCTTTTTGCCATGCATTCTCCCAGGGTGATAATGGTCTAAGTGACTGTTTAGGGTATCCCCATGTGCGTAGACGTGTGCTTAAGCGAAATGCCTAAAATATAAGTCTCGGGGGGAGCCGGCACTTAGCACATAGGTCAGGATGAGGAAGCCATGTGTCATTTTCATAAAAATCTGTTACTAGAAGGGTCTGTCGTTGAGGCCATATGTCAGGGTGGAAGTCAGGTAGACAAAATAGAGTGCCAGAGATAGTTAGTGCAGGAGATGGGTGAGGGGATATGGCAGGGTTATGTCTTATTTGATCCCAAAACTGGAAGGCATGTATGAGTATTGGGTGTATACTACTCAGGTCTCGTCTATGGTGACTAGGGATCCAGATCTGGTCAGAGAGGGCTATATCAGGGGGTAATATTGATGATTATACTAAAAACCATCCTGGTTGTCTTTCTAAATCATTCCATCTCAGTATATGTGAGAGTCTAGCAGCGTTATAGTATGAGATGAGATTTGGCAGAGCAAGGCCACCTTGTGAGACAGGTTTCTCCAGAGTACGTCAGGAAGTTCTGGGTCTCTTATCTTTCCACACATAGGTGGTTATGATACTCTGGAGTCTATTCAGAATGGGCCTGGGGATGTTATATGGGATGGCTCTGAACAGATATGAGACCTTAGGGAGAAAAGACATTTTAATTGCAGTAATACGTCCTGTCTAGGAGATTTCCCTGAACTCCCATGATTCGAGTAGTTTCTTAAACTCTAAGAGTCTGTCATCATAGTTCCGAACTATTGTGATAGAGGGGTCTGGGCTAAGGTAAACTCCCAATATCTTTATGGAGTTCATATTCCACTGGAATCGGTATGTTCTCTGGTGGAAATATTTATAGGGAGGGCTTCTGTCTTCAAAATATTGAGTTTATAGAAGCTTAGGTTACTGAAGTTCTTTAGTATTGTAAAGACTGCAGGTTATTACTCTTTGGGGGATGTCAAGAAAAGGCTGACATCATCTGCGTATAAGGAAATTTTGTGTATGTGAGTTCCAAGGGAAAGGCCCTTGGATTGTGGGTCCTGTCTAATGCATCGGGCTAGAGGTTCAATGGCTAAAGCAAATAGAAGGGGTGACAATGGGCATCCAGCCTAGTACTGTTAGCTATGTTGAATTTAAGTGACTGAAATCCAACTCCCCAAACTCTAGCCGATGGGCATGTATAGAGGGCTCTAACCGCAAGGATAAAAGCGTTAGGAATACGGAAAGATCTCATGGTTTCACACAAATAGTCCCATCTGACCCTGTCAAATACTTTTTCTGCATCTAGGGACAGGGCCAGAAAGGGGGCATCACTTCTGGATGCAAGGTTAAGGAGATCAAGTATCCGTCTGGTAGCATCAGGTCCTTCTCTCTCTGGGATAAAGCCTACCTGGTCATTTACAATAAGAGATGGTATAATTCCTGAGATTCTGTTAGCCAGGAGCTTAGCATAAATCTTTGTATCAAGGTTGAGTAGCGAGATTGGGCGATAGCTACCGCAGAGATCTGGGGGTTTACCTAGCTTCAGTATTTTAACTACCATGGCCTCCAAGAATTCTGATTTAAAAGGAGCTCCAGAGAGTATCTCCTGAAAGAATCTACAAAGGATGGGAGTTAGAAGGTGGGAAAAAGTTTTATAGAATCTTGCTGTAAAGCCGTCAGGGCCGGGCGATTTCCCCAGCTTCATGTATTTGATGATTTTCGTGATTTCTTTTGTCGTGACTGGGGCTGTTAATGTGGGGGCGTTGGACCTATATGTTTAATACAAATTAGCAACTGATATTCTAAATGTTAGTAACAATAAATGGTAAGCTTATATAGTACCTTGAAATATAATAGTGTATAACCTTATGTTATGTATACAATATGCTAAAGTATTATTTATACAATTTAGTGTTATAAATCTATGGTTTAAGTATATAGTACCGGTTAAACAAGTTAACAAATATACATTATGTTCTAGGGATCACTACTCACTACTATAGGTATGAGTGCTCAGGATACTATAATTATGGCAAGCAAAATTTAGAGTGCAACAGGTATTTTGACTCTTCTGCTAAAAATATTTTCTAAGAAGCTAGAGGGGCATATTGTTCAACTTAATATGCTTGTATATAAAAAGATGCCATATTTATCATAGAGAGAACCTGATTTTTCACCCTCCTTAATCATATATAATTATACTAAAATATCCATAACCCTATTAAATAATAATGTTGAAAACTTATCTAACACAGAGCCTGATTCAAACAAGCAAAACCGTCTCGTTTCTCTGCTAAGATCCGTTAGGGTGAGAGTAAAAATTGAAGGATTTCACATATTAGGTTAACTGGCCACTGTCTGTGTATAATTAATAAACTAGAAATAATGGACACATCTAGTACTGTAGAGTTATGATAAAAACAGGAAGTGACTGTCTCCCAGAAAATAAACAGAGCTAAAATAGTAAATTCATTCCTCAGATGTTTTTCTCTATTTTGAAGCTAGATGAAATAGTGGGTTTCAGGGTAAGATCAATATAAAGAAGCTGTGGCTACAGGGGTACAGTTTTCAAATTGTTCTAAAGACTTCAAGGTTAATACACACATAAATTATATTGTCCCCAATGCAGTGTTCAATATCTTATCTGGCAGACCCTTTACGACATTTTACATATGTCCTCTGTTAGTTACCCACAGTTCTGGGGACAAGTGTCCAGTTGAAGGGTTTTCATCCGACTCTAACTTTGAACAGAATATTTAAGCAGCATGATGCTGTGTAGATCTTCTGAGATCTAGCAGTATTCCCTTCGGCTTCGGATTCTCCTACTTGCAGAGCTATGTTAGGGATATCAAACAAATATTTTCCCAGAGTTTGCTTAGGAGACATCCAAGTTTCGGGTCTAACCTTGATCTGTAGTGTGAAGGGAAGTGTGATGAATGGTAGTAAACAGATTAGTTCCCTCCATCTGGGTATATTTAATGCATCTTCAGCTGACTGTTCATCCGTAAACAGAACAGCTGACCGCCACATTCTCAGGCTTACTCACAGAAATCTGCTCAATGAGGAGTTCCTTACTTGCTCCACAAAATGCATCTTGTAGCACTCCTCCTTGTGAAGTGGGCACAGGCAAACTGGTAGGAGTAATTCTTAACCCAACATCTAGAGGAAGATTAGACCAGTTTGTAACAGGTAGTTGCGGTATTTCTGGCAGTTTGTCGTCTCTGATAACTGCTATGTCTGTAATTGCTTCCATATTTAGCCTACCTTCTGAACATTGTGAGAGTATTAACGCTCCCATGCTTTAACAGAATTTCTGTTCAAAATCTTTTAATGCTACTTGTATAATATGGTGATGTTCCTCCATATTTATTTAGTATATTGATTGTAGGAGTAGTGACCTTTTTGTTAAAGTTTTTGTGTAAACACAATCAATTGATTGTGTAACCCGTGTTACGGGGCATGGGGGGTGCTAAGGCCTTACTCGTCGCCGCCGCTGAATGCCTTCACAGTCCAGATCAGAGTTCAGGGATCATCAATATGGTAAACCTTATGTCTTTCTGATCAACAGGCTATAAGGTGAACATTGGTGACCATCATTCATATGGATGTTGAGAAAAAACTATAATTGTCAGATTAATTAAATTTCCTCCTGGAGCTTCTAATATTGCATCCGAAGATGGACGCTGCCCAGACATGCCCCCAATTTAATTAATTTTTAAACATACATTTTGTATGCAGAATTTTTGCAGTACAACAGGGGCGAAAGGGCAGAGATCTCAGAGGTTTCAATTGAGACTGGGCCCACACATCTGGGGGGGGGGGGCATCTGGCCCAATCAGTAGCAGTATTGCTACAGGGGGGCATAGTGGTGCTTGAGCTCCTCCAGCAATATGTCTGGCCCCTCTGAGTGAACCTGGCTACAAAACTGCTCTCGCAGTGCAATGAAAGTGTGTCGATTTGCCTTTACAGATATGGGGGCAGAGTTTTAAATATATAGGCCAAATCAGTGTTGTTGTACAGAAAAACCTGCCACTCTATTTGTACAGGTATTATACTGTATGGAATAACCAAGGAGGACCAACAAAAGACAGTCACATAGAAGTAGCTCCTCACGCACCTCTGTGGCTGTGGGTTCAGCATCTGTTGATTGCAAATAGATATAAAGGAAGCTTTTTAAATGGAGGGCCCTCCACTGCCTTTGACCTGGGCCCCAGTGAGGCCTAGATATGTCCTTGAATCCTCTTTCGTTCTGTAAAGACATAAAACACAGAAGGGATGGGTTCCTAGTGCAGTTCAATTGGTGACTCAGTTAAACACTTCCAGTGATATTATTACTCACAAACACTGCAGCACTCGCCATGCTATTGGGCGCAGGCTGAATATTTAATAGCGCTCCATCTCACTATTGTGGATATCATCCAAGCTAATCGGTTTGGGGCACAGGAAATGTTTTTCTCTCCACACCATCTTTGGTTGAAAACTCCAAACTGGATATGAAAAAGAACATACAATAAACACTTCCTAGTGCAGATCAATCAAGCACCATAGAGGCTCAAATGGTATATAGATGTTTTATACTCACAAACGTTGCAGCAATCTGTTGTGCTAATAGACACAGACTGGAGTCTTACAGCACTCCAGCTCGCTGTCAAGGCTCAGATAAAAAAATGGAACAGGATATGAAGTGATAGTAAAAAAATCACAATTTTAATAGAAAACTTATAAAAACATTAAAGCACTTAAAAGTGCATACATGATAATTGCTACCCATTTCTTGGTCCACAGACCATTTCTCTAGGCATGTATACTAAAAGCTTTGGCCTAGATTTAGAGTTGGGCGGTAGCCGTCAAAACTAGCGTTAGAGGCTCCTAACGCTGGTTTTTACCGCCCTCTGGTATTTGGAGCCAGTCATTAAAGGGTCTAACGCTCACTTTCCAGCCGCGACTTTTCCATACCGCAGATCCCCTTACGTCAATTGCGTATCCTATCTTTTCAAAGGGATCTTTCTAACGCCGGTATTTAGAGTCGTGGCTGAAGTGAGCGTTAGAAATCTAACGACAAAACTCCAGCCGCAGAAAAAAACCAGTAGTTAAGAGCTTTCTGGGCTAACGCCGGTTTATAAAGCTCTTAACTACTGTGCTCTAAAGTACACTAACACCCATAAACTACCTATGTACCCCTAAACCGAGGTCCCCCCACATCGCCGCCACTCTATTAAATTTTTTTAACCCCTAATATGCCGTCCGCACGCTGCCGCAAGGTACGTTATACTTATGTACCCCTAATCTGCTGCCCCTAACACTGCCGACCCCTATATTATATTTATTAACCCCTAATCTGCCCCCCTCAACGTCGCCTCCACCTGCCTACACTTATTAACCCCTAATCTGCCGACCAGACCGCGCCGCTATTATAATAAAGTTATTAACCCCTAATCCGCCTCACTCCCGCCTCAATAAACCTATAATAAATAGTATTAACCCCTAATCTGCCCCCCCTAACATCGCCGACACCTAACTTTAAACATTAACCCCTAATCTGCCGACCGGAGCTCACCGCTATTCTAATACATTTTTTAACCCCTAAGTCTAAGTCTAACCCTAACCCTAACACCCCCCTAAGTTAAATATAATTTAAATCTAACGAAATAAATTAACTATTATTAAATAAATTATTCCTATTTAAAGCTAAATACTTACCTGTAAAATAAATCCTAATATAGCTACAATATAAATTATAATTATATTGTAGCTATTTTAGGATTTATATTTACTTTACAGGTAACTTTGTAATTATTTTAACCAGGTACAATAGCTATTAAATAGTTATTAACTATTTAATAGTTACCTAGTTAAAATAATTACAAAATTACCTGTAAAATAAATCCTAACCTAAGTTACAATTAAACCTAACACTACACTATCAATAAATTAATTAAATAAAATACCTCCAATTACCTACAATTAAACCTAACACTACACTATCAATAAATTAATTAAATACAATACCTACAAATAAATACATTTAAATAAACTAACTAAAGTACAAAAAATAAAAAAGAACTAAGTTACAAAAAATAAAAAAATATTTACAAACATAAGAAAAATATTACAACAATTTTAAACTAATTACACCTACTCTAAGCCCCCTAATAAAATAACAAAGCCCCCCAAAATAAAAAAATGCCCTACCCTATTCTAAATTAAAAAAGTTCAAAGCTCTTTTACCTTACCAGCCCTTAAAAGGGCCCTTTGTGGGGCATGCCCCAAAGAATTCAGCTCTTTTGCCTGTAAAAAAAACATACAATACCCCCCCAACATTAAAACCCACCACCCACATACCCCTAATCTAACCCAAACCCCCCTTAAATAAACCTAACACTAAGCCCCTGAAGATCTTCCTACCTTATCTTCACCTCGCCGGGTATCACCGATCGGTCCTGGCTCCGAAATCTTCATCCAAGCCCAAGCGGGGGCTGGCGATCCATAATCCGGCGGCTGAAGAGGTCCAGAAGAGGCTCCAAAGTCTTCATCCTATCCGGGAAGAAGAGGCGATCCGGACTGGCAACCATCTTGATCCAAGCGGCATCTTCTATCTTCATCCGATGACGACCGGCTCCATCTTGAAGACCTCCACCGCGGACCCATCTTCTTCTTCCGACGACTTCCCGACGAATTACGGTTCCTTTAAGGGACGTCATCCAAGATGGTGTCCCTCGAATTCCGATTGGCTGATAGGATTCTATCAGCCAATCGGAATTAAGGTAGGAAAATTCTTATTGGCTGATGGAATCAGCCAATCAGAATCAAGTTCAATCCGATTGGCTGATCCAATCAGCCAATCAGATTGAGCTCGCATTCTATTGGCTGTTCCGATCAGCCAATAGAATGCGAGCTCAATCTGATTGGCTGATTGGATCAGCCAATCGGATTGAACTTGATTCTGATTGGCTGATTCCATCAGCCAATCAGAATTTTCCTACCTTAATTCCGATTGGCTGATAGGATTCTATCAGCCAATCGGAATTCGAGGGACACCATCTTGGATGACGTCCCTTAAAGGAACCTTCATTCTTCAGTTGGACGTCGGAAGAAGAAGATTGATCCGCGCTGGAGGTCTTCACGATGGAGCCGTTCCTCATCGGATGAAGATAGAAGATGCCGCTTGGATCAAGATGGTTGCCGGTCCGGATCGCCTCTTCTTCCCGGATAGGATGAAGACTTTGGAGCCTCTTCTGGACCTCTTCAGCCGCCGGATTATGGATCGCCAGCCCCCGCTTGGGCTTGGATGAAGATTTCGGAGCCAGGACCGATCGGTGATACCCGGCGAGGTGAAGATAAGGTAGGAAGATCTTCAGGGGCTTAGTGTTAGGTTTATTTAAGGGGGTTTTGTTTTTTGTTTTTACAGGCAAAAGAGCTGAATTCTTTGGGGCATGCCCCACAAAAGGTCCTTTTAAGGGCTAGTAAGGTAAAAGAGCTTTGAACTTTTTTAATTTAGAATAGGGTAGGGCATTTTTTTATTTTGGGGGGCTTTGTTATTTTATTAGGGGGCTTAGAGTAGGTGTAATTAGTTTAAAATTGTTGTAATATTTTTCTTATGTTTGTAAATATTTTTTTATTTTTTGTAACTTAGTTCTTTTTTATTTTTTGTACTTTAGTTAGTTTATTTAGATGGACAACTGTAAAAAACAGAAACAGAGGCGCCACATGTGTAGATCAATGTATACCACAAACACCAAACTGGACAAGATACAGGGTACTCACAAACATAAAGGCACTCTCGTGTGCCTATTAGAGGCAGGCTGGTATTCTAAACAGCAAACCAGCTGGCTGTGTGAACGAATCCCCGTCGTGGTGTCCTGAAGCAGTGGATATCCTGAAAGGCAGCCCTTGCCTAGATCGTTTCCTATAGGTTGGAACAGGGGAGAAAGGCTAAACAGCCTTTGGGTTACTCCAATTCCTTCTGGACAGAATCTATCTCCACTCCCACCTCATCTACTAGCTGTTGCTAGTCTAGCTACTACTAGATCAGATGAATATCTTCTCTTCTGTCTTCTAGTCCTCTAGACCTGGGTAGTAAATCTCTTTTGAATAGACACACACAGAATCCTTGCTGGCTTTTCTTGCCGCTGCAGACTGAGTGAGACTGGACTGTTTAGCCTTTCTCCCCTGTTCCAACCTATAGGAAACGATCTAGGTAAGGGCTGCCTTTCAGGATATCCACTGCTTCAGGACACCACGACGGGGATTCGTTCACACAGCCAGCTGGTTTGCTGTTTAGAATACCAGCCTGCCTCTAATAGGCACACGAGAGTGCCTTTATGTTTGTGAGTACCCTGTATCTTGTCCAGTTTGGTGTTTGTGGTATCCATTGATCTACACATGTGGCGCCTCTGTTTCTGTTTTTTACAGTTGTCCATCTAAGAAATTACATCACTTGTGAAGTGAAGACCGAGAGCTGCCTTCTTCATTTATTCCTTTCTCATACGGACTTATTTTGGGACTGTACATTTGCACCGCCTATACTGGACACCATCCAGTGCAACGTGTGTATATATACATATATACAATTTTTTATATTAATCATAATAACTCTTTTAATTAAGTTTGCATTTTATTTTAATAATTTATTTATTAATTCTGTATTTTAGTTTTGCTCTTACCATAACTTTTTATGGGTTTTTTATAAATATTTACACTAGGGTCACCCACACCATCTGTTAAATAAGCGCCTCCTATAGGTTATCTGTGACACACTGTCACAGAGTTTCCAGTTCTCGTTAGTTTATTTAAATGTATTTATTTGTAGGTATTGTATTTAATTAATTTATTGATAGTGTAGTGTTAGGTTTAATTGTAGGTAATTGTAGGTATTTTATTTAATTAATTTATTGATAGTGTAGTGTTAGGTTTAATTGTAACTTAGGTTAGGATTTATTTTACAGGTAATTTTGTAATTATTTTAACTAGGTAACTATTATTAACTATTTAATAGCTATTGTACCTGGTTAAAATAATTACAAAGTTACCTGTAAAATAAATATAAATCCTAAAATAGCTACAATATAATTATAATTTATATTGTAGCTATATTAGGGTTTATTTTACAGGTAAGTATTTAGCTTTTAATAGGAATAATTTATTAAATAATAGTTAATTTATTTCGTTAGATAAAAATTATATTTAACTTAGTGGGGTGTTAGGGTTAAGGTTAGACTTAGCTTTAGGAGTTAATACATTTATTAGAATAGCGGTGAGCTCCGGTCGGCAGTTTAGGGGTTAATGTTTGAAGTTAGGTGTCGGCGATGTTAGGGAGGGCAGATTAGGGGTTAATACTATTTATTATAGGGTTATTGAGGCGGGAGTGAGGCGGATTAGGGGTTAATACATTTATTATATTAGCGGTGCGGTCCGCTCGGCAGATTAGGGGTTAATAAGTGTAGGCAGGTGGAGGCGACATTGTGGGGGGCAGATTAGGGGTTAATAAGTGTAGGCAGGTGGAGGCGACGTTGTGGGGGGCAGATTAGGGGTTAATAAATATAATATAGGGGTCGGCGGTGTTAGGGGCAGCAGATTAGGGGTACATAGGGATAATGTAGGTAGCGGCGGTTTACGGAGCGGCAGATTAGGGGTTAAAAATAATATGCAGGTGTCAGCGATAGCGGGGGCGGCAGAATAGGGGTTAATAAGTGTAAGGTTAGGGGTGTTTAGACTCGGGGTACATGTTAGAGTGTTAGGTGCAGACTTAGGAAGTGTTTCCCCATAGAAAACAATGGTGCTGCGTTAGGAGCTGAACGCTGCTTTTTTTGCAGGTGTTAGGTTTTTTTTTTCAGCTCAAATGGCCCCATTGTTTTCTATGGGGGAATCGTGCACGAGCACGTTTTTGAAGCTGGCCGCGTCCGTAAGCACCGCTGGTATCTAGAGTTGCAGTGGCGTTAAATTATGCTCTATGCTCCCTTTTTGGAGCCTAACACACTGAAAACTCAGCCATTCTGTGAACTCTAAATACCAGCGGTATTTAAAAGGTGCGGGAGAAAAAAAGCACGCGTAGCTAACACACCCCTTTGGCCGCCAAACTCTAAATCTAGCCGTTTGTATCCTATTTAAATCCATGTTAGCCAATCATCTTGCTAAACCATTATTACGTCATAATAACACAGGTGGCTGCTATCAGTAAATTAAACTTTGTAACGTATGGTATTTGCACACTGGAAAAATACAATGTATCATTCTAAGATAAAAGTCAAAGCCGTATATCTAGATACATAAAAATACATATAAAATGCAACAGCAAACTTTGACACATATGAAGCAAAACGTAACCTCAGAAAAAGAGAGATCTCAGGGCAAAGACCTCAACCATATATCCATAATAATAAAAGGGATATCTTAAAGGGACATACAAAATAATAGAACTCTAAGTGACCTATATACTAAACTATTTAATAGTATAACCAATCCCATTAGTAACTAACAATGACAGGGTAATATAAATGCTACTAGTCAGGGTGGCAAATGTAATATGGCCTTACTTGGTGAGATATAAAAATATAAAATTTGGAACTCTTGCATATATGTTCCCAAATAGAAACAAAAACCCATCCATATTGAATATGTGAATATGAATGGCATACGATGGTCTATAAAGGTGCATTAAAATTGAAAAAGTTATGACACAAAAAGAACTAGAATTTATCTTTGACCCCCAAAATCTGTTACACATCTACAACCACCAAAACACCTATGCTAAATAGTTTCTAAATTTTGTCCTGAGATTAGAAATACCCAATGTTTACATGTTCTTTGCTTTTTTTGCAAGTTATAGGACAATAAATACAAGTAACACTTTTTTATTTCCAAACCACTTATTTTAAAAATTAGCAATAGTTACATTGGAACACTGATATCTGTCTGGAATCCCTGAATATCCCTTGACATGCATATATATATATATATATATATATATATATATATATATATATATAAATATATATTTTAGAAGACAACCCAAAGTATTTATCTAGGCCCATTTTGGTATATTTCATGCCACCATTTCACTGCCAAATGTGATCAAATAAAAAAAATTGTTCACTTTTTCACAAATTTTTCATAAACTTTAGGTTTCTCACTGAAATTATCTACAAACAGCTTGTGCAATTATGGCAAAAATGGTTGTAAATGCTTCACTGGGATACCCTTTGTTCAGAAATAGCAGACATATGGCTTTGGTGTTGCTTTTTGGTGATTAGAAGGCCGCTAAATGCTGCTATGCGGCATATGGGTATTATGCCCAGCAGTGAAGGGGTTAATTAGGGAGCTTGTAGGGAGCTTGTAGTGTTAATTTTAGCTTTAGTGTAATGTAGTAGACAACACAAAGTATTGATCTAGGCCCATTTTGGTATATTTCATGCCAGCATTTTACCGCCAAATGCCATCATATTAAAAAAAAACATTACATTTTTCCGAATTTTAGGTTTCTCATTAAAATTATTTACAAAGAGCTTGTGCAATTATGGCACAAATGGTTTTAAATGCTTCTCTTGGATCACCTTTGTTCAGAAATAGCAGTCTTATATGATAACAAATACCATAATATCACAAAAACGCAAAAATGTGAAATAAATGTGATAATAAACAAAAAAGTGATCATAAAATATACATATTGTGTAAAAGCCTAAATGCTTATAAAAGTTCATATAAGGATATATGTGTTCTCTTCAAAATCTTCACACTTCTATTTTTCTTTCGATCCTCATATGAAAAGAAAGAAGAAATGCCACATAGCGTAACTCTGTAATCTTTTTCCAATACAAAATGTATATGTACAAATGGTTACTCACATGAGATGGAGCTATAGCCAAGCTCAGGTTAGTGCGCACACCCAAAGTTATACTGTTGGGAAAACAGTTACTTGAACAGGATTTTGAATAAAAAGATTTATTTAAAATACAAATATAAAAAGCGCCACAAGAGCTGCAAAAACCACCAAATACAATAGGATTGGCAATACAATCGAGTATTTGCTCAAACTGAGCTTATACACAATACCAGAGACCGTGGTAAGGAGTGCAGAAATGTAACCACACAACCTCCCCCTTAAGAGTCCAGTATATGTTGCTCTCCTTACTGGTGTGCAGATTCTTGGAAGGACGCCACAGAGTAATGTATCCGACGTACGTTTCGCTAAAAGAGCTTTTTCAAGGAATGGTGTGCGCATGTCCGAAAACCTTATTTGAATACTTCAGATTCGTTAACCCGGATATCCGGTATTCCGTCCTCCATTTTGGAAGTGGTCATAATGTGTTATTTATGGGCAATAATTAGAGTTCCTCAAACTCAAGATAATTCAGAAGAAGACTTTAAATGATATATATGTATCTGTTAAGGACAACATTGGTTTGCTCTAATATTCACTTACAAGCATCCTACACCTAATTTGTTAAAACAATATTTGTTAACGTATCTAGTATGTAACATATTAATTAATAACATTTGCAGTATACAATGTAACAAGTTAGTTAGGATCATTCTTATATCTCACTGACATTCTAATGTTCCGTATCAATCACAAGTTTATGTGCACTTATATTTATCAAAATAAGGTCCTATTTTCTTACTGCTATCATTAAAAACTTAGATTCACAATATGGGTATATAGATATAAATAATCTTCCACACATAATGTTATTAGATAACTTTTTTCGGCGTAGATGAAAGATATAGATTATAATATCAGACACTCCTATTCATATTGGTATCCCTAAATCTTTATATTTTATAATTTTTGCAAGTCTATCTTAAAGTCAGTAGGGGTTTTCTTAGTTGGTAAGGGGTTTCCTTGGGGATTGGAAGTGAGTCATATATTTATAAAAAATGATGTAACTCAAAATCCTTATTCAGGCCGTTCGGTATGAAACTGTCCATAATGTGGATCCATTTCATCTCAAGACGACCTAGTTGATTTTGTACATCCCCTCCTCTCCAACTATATTCTACCTTCCTAATACCAAGAAAATCGAGATCTTCTATTTTCCTATTATGTTTTTTGTCAAAATGTGCTGATAATGAGTGTTTTTGAAAGCCTTTTTCTATATTATAGATATGCTCATTTAATCTGGTTTTAAGAAGCCTAGAGGTACGGCCTATGTAAATTAAGTTGCACGTGCAACGTAACAAATATATTACGTTTTTACTGTTACATGTGATGAACTGGTTAATGTCATAGGTTTTATTGCCATCAGCAGAATGGAATGTATTACATGTTCTGGACCCCTTTCTCATTCTTTTGCAAGCGTTGCAAAACTGGCACCTTCTAAATCCCGCTTGGGGAGAAGGTAGCCAGTTATTATTTGAACTCATTTTTTCTATCTTTGTTATCTTATGTGAGAGTTGTAATTTTAGATTTGGTACTTTTCTGAAAATTATATTCGGTCTATCCTCTATGACTTCTGTTAAGTTTGGGTCTCTAAATAGAATACCCCAATGTTTCTGTATAATCTCTCTAACTTCGTTACTTTGCGTGCTGTGTTGTAGAATAAGTCTACTGGCTGTTTTGTTATTGTCCATTATCGGTATCCCCTTACTTTTGTGTTTATACTGCAATAACCTATTCCTATTTAGTTTTGCAACTTCCTCTATTTTTTCTTCTAAGAAGGCAATAGGGTAGTTTTTTTCCCTGAATCTATCTTTTAGTATTTTAGCTTGGCTTTGAAAAACATCCTCATCCCTACAGTTGCGCCTAAGACGAACAAATTGCCCCTTTGGTATATTTTTTAAACAATGTTTTTGGTGACAGCTACTGAGACTGATATAGTTGTTCACATCAATACTTTTGAAAATTTTTTTAGTTTTTAACATATTATTTTCTATATAAATTTCTAAATCGAGAAATTCTACCCTAGTGCTACTATGGGTCCATGTTAGTGCTATATTGAACTCATTATTTGCCAGATATTTTTTAAAATCATCTAATTGACACTCAGTTCCTGACCAAATCAGGAACAGGTCGTCTATGTAATGACGATAGGACACCAGATATTGCGCCCAGGGGGAACTGTAGATGTAGAGATTTTCCCAATTAGCCATATAAAGATTGGCATAACTGGGCGCAAATCTGGTGCCCATCGCCGTTCCACTTGTCTGAAGATAATAATCTTTATTAAACCAAAAGTAATTTGTTTCAAGTATGATCCTAATCCCATCTAAAATAAACTGTAGTTGTTTAGGGTCAAGGGTAATGTCTTATATAGTCTTATATGGCTTTGGCATTGTTTTTTGGTAATTAGAAGGCCGCTAAATGCCGCTGCGCACCACATGTGTATTATGCCCAGTAGTGAAGGGGTTAATTAGGGAGCTTGTAGGGTTAATTTTAGCTTTAGTATAGTGTAGTAGACAACCCAAAGTATTGATCTAGGCCCATTTTGGTATATTTCATGCCACCATTTCACCCCCAAATGCGATCAAATAAAAAAAAATCATTCACTTTTTCACAATTTTTTTTACAAACTTTAGGTTTCTCACTGAAATTATTTACAAACAGCTTGTGCAATTATGGCACAAATTATTGTAAATGCTTCTCTGGGACCCCTTTTGTTCATAAATAGCAGACATATATGGCTTTGGCTTTGTTTTTTGCATATTAGAAGGCTGCTAAATGCTGCTGCGCACCACACTTGTATTATGCCCTGCAGTGAAGGGGTTAATTAGGTAGCTTGTAGGGAGCTTGCAGCGTTAATTTTAGCTTTAGTGTAGAGATCAACCTCCCACCTAAAACATCCCAACCCCTGATCCCTTCCAAACAGTCTGCCAGTTCTAAAATAAAAGGTATCTTTTATTTTTTCTATTTTGTTTTTAACATATTCTGCTGTGTATGATTACCCCTTAGCCCCCAAGCTCCCTGATCCCCCCAAACAGCTCTCTAACCCTCTCCCTTATTGTGCAATATCTTGAGTACTGATTTTCCATAAAATGTTGTTTTTTTTATATATATTTTTCTGTAGTGTAGCTTCCCCTCTAATTAACAATCCCCCACCCTTCCCAGATTTCTTAGAACAAAATTCCCTCCTTCCTCTCTCCCACTTTGTGTAAAAAATGTGTCATAGTGCAGCGCTTCCGACCTGCTCCCGCCCCCCTGCCAGCGCACGCGCCTGTGCGCACCCCCGGTGTCCTCTTACATGATCCCGCCCCCCTCTTACTCTCAACCCGACATCGATGGCCATCCACTCACCTCCCACATCGGCTCCCACCCACCAACGATCGTGGCCATCAATGTCCGATGCAGAGAGGGCCACAGAGTGGCTCTCTCTGCATCGGATTGCTAGAAAATGTTATTGCAGGATGCCTCAATATCGAGGCATCACTGTAATAACATGAAAGCGGCTGGAAGTGATAAGAATCGCTTCCACCGCTTTCAAAATCCAACGACGTACAGGGTACGTCCTTAGTCGTTAAGGACCTTTTATTTGTAGAATGCACCCTGTACGTTGTTGGTCCTTAAGGGGTTAATAAAATTCTGTGCTTTGAGATCACTCCCCTGCAATATAAATAGCAGGTCATCTATGTACCGCCCATAGAGCACCAGGTTTTGCTCCCAGCTTGTGTTATATATGAGGGTTTCCTCAAATAATCCCTTATAGAGATTGGCAAAGCTGGGAGCAAACCTGGTGCCCATGGCGGTACCCCTAATCTGCAGATAGTAATCGTCCAAAAATTTAAAATAATTGTGATGCAATATGAATTCAATGGAGTCCCAAATAAATGTTTTTTGTAAAGGGGGTAGATACATGTCACCATTAAGAAAATTTTCAATTGCTCTAATTCCAGATGCATGGGGAATATTAGAATATAGTGCTCCTACATCGCATGTTATCAATAAG
Organism: Bombina bombina; assembly: GCF_027579735.1. NCBI lineage: Eukaryota > Metazoa > Chordata > Amphibia > Anura > Bombinatoridae > Bombina > Bombina bombina. Next base: position 410,598,764 of record NC_069499.1, on the reverse strand, counting down.
AAATCATTATGTTTCTTAAAAGTACAAAATTTTGATAAAATATCTGTTGTATCTTTAATATATGACTTTAAATGTACAACATGTCTCTGCAGAAAACTATCGATATATTTAGATAAATGATCCATTAGACTATTGATACCCGAAATTATGGGTCATCCAGGAGTATACATTTTGCTTCATTTACATAGTCACAATAGTTCTGAATGACCACCCACCTCCTTTGTCCGCTTGGCATATTACAATATCCTTATTTCTCCCTAAGTTTAACAGAGCTTTCCTTTCGTTGGACCACATGTTTTGTTTACCCATATTATGTTTGTTTAAGTTAGGGATGTCTTGAAGATGGAGCCGCTCCATGTCGGATGGATGAAGATAGAAGATGCCATCTGGATGAAGACATCTGCCCATCTGGAGGACCACTTCTGCCCGTCTGGAGGACCACCTCTGCCGGCTTTGTTGAGGACATCTTGCCGCTTGGATGAAGACTTCTCCCGGTAAGTGAATCTTCGGGGGTTAGTGTTAGGATTTTTTAAGGGTGTCTTGGGTGGGTTTATTTTTTAGGTTAGGGCTTTGGGCCTGCAATAGAGCTAAATGCCCTTTTAAGGGCAATGCCCATCCAAATGCCCTTTTCAGGGCAATGGGGAGCTTAAGTTTTTTAGTTAGGATTTTATTTGGGGGGTTGGTTGTGTGGGTGGTGGGTTTTACTGTTGGGGGGTTGTTTGTATTTTTTTTACAGGTAATAGAGCTAATTTCTTTGGGGCAATGCCCCGCAAAAAGCCCTTTTAAGGGTTATTGGTAGTTTAGTTTTTTTTTATTTTGGGGGGGCTTTTTTATTTTGATAGGGCTATTAGATTAGGTGTAATTTGTGTAAAGATCTTGTAATTTGTTTTTTATCTTCTGTAATTTAGTGGTTTTTTTTTGTGATTTAGCTAATTTAATTTATTTAATTGTATTTAATGTAGGGAATTTATTTAATTATAGTGTAGTGTTAGGTGTGAGTGTAACTTAGATTAGGTATTATTTTACAGGTCAATTTGTATTTATTTTAGCTAGGTAGCTATTAAATAACTTTTTAATAACTATTCTTCCTAGTTAAAATAAATACAAACTTGCCTGTAAAATAAAAATAAACCATAAGTTATCTACAATGTAACTATTAGTTATATTGTAGCTAGCTTAGGGTTTATTTTATAGGTAAGTATTTCGTTTTAAATAGGAATAATTTAGTTAATGATATTAATTTTATTTAGATTTATTTTAATTATATTTAAGTTAGGGGGTGTTAGGGTTAGTGTTAGACTTAGGTATAAGGGTTAATAAATTTAGAATAGTGGCGGCGACGTTGGGGGCGGCAGATTAGGGGTTAATAAATGTACGTAGGTTACGGCGAGATTGGGGGAGGTAGATTAGGGGTTAATAAATATAATGTAGGTGTCGGCGATGTTGGGGGCAGCAGATTACGGGTTAATAAGTATAATGTAGGTGTCAGCGATGTCGGGTGTGGCAGATTAGGGGTTAATAAGTGTAAGATTAGGGGTGTTTAGACTCGGGGTTTATGTTAGGGTGTTAGGTGTAAACATAAAATATGTTTCCCCATAGGAATCAATGGGACTGCGTTACTGAGTTTTACGCTGCTTTTTGGGCAGGTGTTAGACTTTTTCTCAGCCGGCTCTCTCCATTGATGTCTATGGGGAAATCGTACACAAGCACGTACGGCCAGCTCACCGCTGACTTAAGCAGCGCTGGTATTGGAGTGCGGTATGGAGCTCAATTTTGCTCTACGCTCACTTCTTGCCTGTTAACGCAGGGTTTGTAAAAACCTGTAATACCAGCGTTGTAGGTAAGTGAGCAGTGAGAAAAAAATACACATTAGCACCGCACAGCTCATAACGCAAAACTCGTAATCTGGCCGTTTGTACCTTAAGAAACATACAGCTAGATTACGAGTTTTTGTTGGTAAGGCTTGCAGTGCTGACAAGCCTCTTTTTCTCACCGCTTACTTAAGACAGCGCTGGTATTACGAGTTTCCTGTAAGCCGGCGTTAGCCTCAGAAAAGTGAGCTTTGAGCAAAATTTAACTCCACATCTCACCTCAATACCAGCGCTGCTTATGGTAGCGGTGAGCTGGCTAAACGTGCTTGTGCATGATTTTCCCATAGGAAACAATGGGGCTGAGACGGCTCAAAAATAAACCTAACACCTGCAAAAAAGCAGCGTTCAGATCCTAACGCAGCCTCATTGTTTCCTATAGGAAAAAACATTTTACGTCTACACCTGTCATGTAAGTAGTCCTTATTGAGGTGCAGTACTGTTGCTTTAAGGCATCTTTGTTCAACCCTTTATAAGCCTTACTCTTCCTTAGCACATTGCTTGTTATTGTGCTATTCACTACGGACTGTCAGTGAATCCTCCTACTGCCAAGCCCTTCTTTCTGAACCAGTAGCGTCTGCTCTCCTTTGTGACGCATCGCACCAATCTGACTCCTGGAACAGGACCCGCCTTCTCAGCTGATCTCGACTTCACGGTCAAACACGCCGGAGCGTGTAATCTACAGCACAGACAAACCGCAGCTGGAACTTCCTCAAAGTAAGTACTTACTGATTTCAATCTGTAGCTACGATCTAACTAGGTACAAAGTAACCTCTTGCCGCATACTATTACTGTTGTCTCAATTGAACGTAGCGCTCCATCTGCTTCGGTTTTTACTCTGCTCTCAGACACAGGATTGTATAAGTTGAAGTATTTGCCTGCAACTCGCTTGTCATTTATTATTGATCAGGACTGATATATCTCTACTTATTTGAATTGTGAAGATCTCTCTCTCAGTTTAACCTTATGATATCTTGCTTAATATTTTAGAAATGTTTCACCAGTTCCTGAATCTCTGTTATGTCCGCTCATCCTCTCATCTAAATATATATATATTCATTTATCACTGTGATCACTGTTCCACAGTCTGCAATTGTAGCAGTTCTAAGTACAACTGCAGTTCTATATTGCTAAGTTCAAAAGAGTCTCAAAAGATGCTCAATGGAATGAGATATCTCTCCGCAATCAGTTTAGGCTGGGACTTTCTGATGCCCTAAAAGACGAGTTATCAAGAACCGAATTACCTAATAGTTTGGATAACTTGATGTCATTATCAATTAGTATTGATAGACAGATGTCTCAGGGAACGTAAAAAAGAAAAACGTAAGAACGTAAAAAAGAAAAATATGGTAATGAGCCATACTCTAGAAAAGTTTCTCCAACATCATACCAAGCCTCCAAACCATCAGAAGAGCCAATGGAGATTGGAGTCTTAAGGAACACGTGGTTAAGGACTACCCAAGTCTTATCAAAAATAAAAAAGGTAAGATTTATAGCTTAAATAACCACTTATCCTCAAAAAATTTTGTTCATTGTCAACTTTCTATTTCCTTGCAGTGGGCTACAAGAGAGATAACCTTGAAAGCACTTATTGATTCTGGCGCATCAAGCAACTTTATTGATACCGCAATTCTACAAATAAATAAAATACCAATTAAAAAAAAACAAAATCCATATGTCTTATATGTGTTTGATGGTACTCAAATTGTTAATGGTCCCATTACACATCATACAATTCCTATAAAGGTAGTAACTCCAGAGGGACATAGTGAATATCTCAGTTTTGATATAACCCCTTCACCTATGTTCCCTATCATTTTAGGAATTAGTTTGTTGCGATTACACCAGCCAAATATTGATTGGTCCACATTAACAACTCATTTCACTTCAACATTTTGTATGGAAACCTGTTTTCACACAATAGCCCTCACACAGATGTCCTCCGATACAGATATCACTCTGTCCAATGTTCCCACAGTGTATTCACAATTCGTGGATGTATTTGATAAAAAGTAAGCAGAAACCTTACCCCCACATAGGTCTTTCGATTGTCCTATTGACATACTACCAGGTTCACCAATTCCATATGGACATATATACTCTTTATCACAGCCTGAGTTGACACATCTAAAACAGTATTTAGATGAGAATCTGAAAAAGGGTTTTATTAGACCTTCTACTTCCCCAGCTGCAGCTGACATATTTTTTGTGCGAAACAAGGACAACAGCTTACGTCCAATTATTGATTATAGGCAACTGAACAAAGTAACTGTTAAGAACAGATATCCGTTGCCTCTAATCACTGAATTAATAGAACGACTTAATAAAGCCACCATTTATACAAAGTTGGACCTGAGGGGCGCATATAATCTGATACGTATCAGAAAAGGGGACAAATGGCTCACTGCTTTCGTACCAGGTATGGATTATATGAATGCCTAGTGATGCCATTCAGACTCTGTAACGCACCAGCAACATTCCAGCATTTTATTAATGAGGTTTTTAGAGATATGCTGGATGTGTGCGCAATCATCTATCTGGATGATATATTAATATATTCAGAAACTTATGATCAACATGTGCAACATGTAAAGACTGTTCTTACAAGACTTAGGGAAAACCAACTTTATGCTAAGCCAGAAAAGTGTTTGTTTCATATACAGGAGATATCTTTTCTTGGGTATAGAATTACAGCACAGGGAATTTATATGGAGGATACCAAAGTATTTGCTATTACTAATTGGCCTGAACCAAAAACTGTTAAGGAACTCCAGAGTTTTCTGGGGTTCTCGAATTTTTACCGCAAATTTATAAAAAAAACTTCTCTGCTATCGTGAAGCTACTCACTAGACTCACAGGGGAAAATAACCCATACATTTGGACGACCGACACTCAACAAGCATTTGATTACCTTAAGGAGCGGTTCACAACGGCTCCAATTTTTCATTTTCTTGACCCTACTTTACAATACATCTTAGAGGTAGATGCATCAGATTTTGCTATAGGAGCAATTTTATCAAAACGTAAAAATCTATCCGAACCCATACACCCAATTGCTTATTTTTCTTGTTCTCTCACACCTCCTGAGATTAATTACCCCATAGGGGAAAAAGAACTCTTGTCAATTAAATCTGCTCTAGTACATTGGAGACACCTGTTGGAGGGTACAGAAACTCCAATTCTCATTTACACTGACCACAAGAATTTGGAGTATTTACAAACAAATCGCACACTATCTTCGAGACAACTTAGTTGGAGTCTGTTCTTCTCAAGGTTTAATTTTCACATACAATACCGTCCAGGCTCCCGCAATGGTAAAGCAGATGCTTTATCCAGACGTACATCACCACCTATTCTTAGAACAGAACCAAGTACTGTGATCCCACCGGAACGTTTTATTTCCTGTACTACAACTCTGCTACAAGAATTACAAGAGGCACAACATAATGATCCTAATCTACACAAACTTGACTTAAACTTAGAAGAAGATGGTCTATATTATCATAATGACTTATTGTATATACCACCTGCGTTACAGCAATATATTATGGAAAGTATGCACGACTCAGTACTTAACGGACATCCTGGTATACAAAGTACTTATCATACACTTCAGAGAAAGTACTGGTGGCCAAAGATGTTAGACACGGTAAAGGAATATGTCACTACTTGTACCTCTTGTACACAATGCAAAAAAGAGCACAAGAAACCATTTGGTTATCTGATGTCTCTACCAGTTCCAGATCATCCCTGGAAGGAAATAGCTATGGACTTCATTGTTGATTTGCCAAGATCCTCAACATATACAACCATTATGGTTGTAATAGATCTCCTCACTAAGATGGCCCACTTCCTGCCTACCCAAAAATTGCCTACCGCTTCACAAACAGCAGATCTCTTTCTAACAAATATTGTCAAACTTCACAGGTTGCCTACTTGTATTCTAACTGACAGAGGTAGTCAGTTTACCTCAAAATTCTGGCAAGCTCTATGTTCAAGACTAAACATAACTAGGAAATTAATAACATCCTACAATTCTCAAACGAATGGCCAGTGTGAAAGAACCAACCAATCACTGGAACAATATCTCAGGATTTATTGTTCCCAACAACAGGATTCTTGGGCAGCTCATTTGGCCACAGCAGAATTTGCATATAATAATGCAAAAAATAACTCCACACAAAAGACCCCATTCTACTCAAATTATGGTTTCCACCCAAATTTCGACTTAAATCCAAAAACCAAACAACCTGCCCCATAGTCAATGATCTAGTGAACACAATATCTCAAAACTTCACAACATTACAAGAGAATATAAGACTAGCTCAGACTCAACAGCAACATTTCTATAATCTCCAAAGACGTCCGGCACCAGATTACAAAATCGGCGACTTAGTTTGGTTATCTACCGGTAATTTGAGAATTCCGGTATCTGCCAAGAAGTTCAACCAACTATTTATTGGGCCATTCCCAATTACCAGGGTCATTAACCCTAATGCTGTCATGCTTGAACTACCTGATTCCTATAGGATACATTACTCTTTCCATGTGTCTTTGCGCAAACCATACCACCCTGTCAGAACAGAACCTACACAGGCTTTACAACCTCCAGAACCCCTTCAACCTCAGATGGATTATGAAATATCGGAAGTTCTTGATTCCAGACGTTCACATGGTGAGCTACAGTACCTAATACATTGGAAAGGATATCCTCATGATGATGATACATGGTAACCGGCATCTAATTTATCCGCACCTCGTTTAGTCTCCTTGTTCCATAGAAGAAATCCGGATCAACCTTCACCTTGAAAACCTGGAGGTTTTCTTTGAGTGGGGGACCTGTCATGTAAGTAGTCCTTATTGAGGTGCAGTACTGTTGCTTTAAGGCATCTTTGTTCAACCCTTTATAAGCCTTATTCTTCCTTAGCACATTGCTTGTTATTGTGCTATTCACTACGGAGTGAATCCTCCTACTGCCAAGCCCTTCTTTCTGAACCAGTAGCATCTGCTCTCCTTTGTGACGCATCGCGCCAATCTGACTCCTGGAACAGGACCCGCCTTCTCAGCTGATCTCGGCTTCGCGGTCAAACACGCCGGAGCATGTAATCTACAGCACAGACAAACCGCAGCTGGAACTTCCTCAAAGTAAGTACTTACTGATTTCAATCTGTAGCTACGATCTAACTAGGTACAAAGTAACCTCTTGCCGCATACTATTACTGTTGTCTCAATTGAACGTAGCGCTCAGTCTGTTCGTTTTTTTCTCTGCTCTCAGACACAGGATTGTATAAGTTGAGGTATTTGCCTGCAACTCGTTTGTCATTTATTATTGATCAGCACTGACATATCTCTACTTATTTGAATTGTGAAGATCTATCTCTCAGTTTAACCTTATGATATCTTTCTTAATATTTTAGAAATGTTTCACCAGTTCACTGAATCTCTGTTATGTCCGCTCATCCTCTCATCAAAATATATATATATTCATGTATCACTGTGATCACTGTTCCACAGTCTGCAATTGTAGCAGTTCTAAGTACAACTGCTCAACAAGACAGTGGTAAATAAAATCTGTTACAATGTCCACACCTCACTTAAAGAATTTCTGTGAGGTTGAATCTTTGTCACACAAACAACATAACACTTTCATAGATATTCTGCACATTTGATCCTTCTGTTCATTTAACAGATATCCATTACAACACCTAACACCCTAACATGAACCCCGAGTCTAAACACCCCTATTCTTACACTTATTAACCCCTAATCTGCCGCCCCTGACATTGCCGACACCTATATTATTTTATTAACCCCTATTCTGCCACTACGGACACCGCCGCAACCTACATTATACCTATAAACCCCTAATCTGCTGTCCCCAACATCGCCGAACCCTACATAATATTTATTAACCTCTAATCTGCCCCCCCCCCCAACGTCGCCACAACCTAACTACAATTATTAACCCCTAATCTGCCGCCCCCAACATCGCCGCCACTATAATAAAGTTATTAACCCCTAAACCTAAGTCTAACCCTAAATATTCCTATAATTAAATAAATTATTCCTTTTTAAAACTAAATACTTACCTATACAATAAACCCTAAGCTAGCTACAATATAACTAATAAACCTCCCATAAGATCTCTAACTCTTGGGCATATACAGAGTAGCTCATATTTCTGGAGGTAAACTAAAAAGATACAACGCCCCTCTTGGGCATGGTGAATTAACATATATATAGCTAGAATGATATACAAAGAAATTGTATTGAAAGTGGTTAACAACTAATCTCATAACTGGATTATACAACTGATGATAACTAAAAGGATTTTATATTAATATAATACTAGATTGGCCTATATAAATAACATCTTTTGTGAACTAGAGTGTACATCATTTAGTAACAGATGAAGTACATGAGATATCAGTAAGCCAAACTATGAATATTAAATTATTATACAATGTTATGCAACATAGCGGACAAGAGCCGCTTCATGTAGTTCCCAGACTAAATGCTGGGTGAGCTCCCACCCCCCATTGAAAAAATATAAAGTTACTGGTTATATTATTAGGTATAAATACTAGGGGGGGGGGGGCGTAGAATAATAAATCTTGCCATGTGGGAGTATATTTTAGGAGGGAACACTCCTGGCTAGATGGTCCCAAGGAATACCGTCCCTCCTCCACCTGCCAAAGATGACAAATGAGTGGGATATTTGGATAAACAACCACTGTGTATCCTCCCTCACTCCTATTGGGTTGAATATAAATAATAGTATAGGTGACTGGGAATAATACTAGAAAAGCTTCCAAACACCTAATTTGGATATCCCCATCCTTTAAGTTTTATGAACAACCAAGTCTCTGTGTGCTGGTATTCTAAGTAGTGATGCATACACCCACGGATCTCAAATAGATTAAAGTGAGCGTGTCACCTCGGCTGCCGGCAACACATCAATTCCATTGGTAACAGGAGATGGGGTATAATACAAGGTAATACTTCTAGAAAGACTTCTCTCCCTACTCCCTCGCCGGCTAAAAGAGAAGATGGGGCTATGCCTTCTATGAAAAATCTATATATGGCGACAAGCAATATACTTGAACATATATACACAACCACAGTGAGTAGATTAGTATATTCGTTAAATAAGTCCACCTTGCAGCTCTCACACCCCAGCAAAATAATGAAATGATCTCACCTATCTAGAAATAGGTTATATGAGCAAGTGTCTATAGTGCTGGCACGTTTTTACATGTCAGTTATGCCCTCTGGCATACCTATTAAAATATGAATCAATAAGCAGATCAACTCCTGCTCATATCAAATATATCTTCATACATCGCTGCGTTAATGATAGCATTATATATGTTTAGGACCTATATTTAGTAAACTAGAGTAAAACAAGCAATTATAAACACAATACCAGGTAATATAAAAATCCAAATCACATATAGATAAAATTGTCAAAATATAGGTGAAACCATATAACTGAAAGAACCTGGATCACCAGCAAACAGGTAAAAATGTACCCCGTTGTGTAGAGTTATCAGCGTCTCTAGGCTTAACCTACACCTCTCGTGTATAGCTGTTCAGACCCAAGTGTAGGTGGCAGGAAAGGTTGAGAGAGTTTATAAACAGACTGCCCCAAACCGGGTGGTTGCTGCATGTCCTTGCGCAGGTCACAAATTTGGGAGAATAAACTATGTAGCTGAAAGAGTCCTTTACTCTGAGTGGTCTTCAGTGCCAGAAGGGAAAATTTACCTTTGGGAGGGGTACATGCAGAGTAGTTCGGTAGAGTATCTGCATGCACTGGCGGTGTGTCCTGTAGTTCTGTCTGCTTGCGTGACCCAGATGATAGATATGGGAGAAGTGGTTCCGTGCACTCACAAGGTTCCTCATAATGTTCTATGGGTTCCCTGAACCTAACAAATGTAGAGCCCGCTAACATTGTTATCCTCCCTTGCAATTCCACCCACTTCAGACTTGGGTGGTATCCGTAGATCTGACTCCTCTGAAGGTTGTTGCTGAGACCTCTGAAAGCCTCCCCAAGCAGTCAAGGCATCCCCAGTCATGTGATATAGGGGTATGATAGACACTTCAGCTGACTGTGAGCTGAATGCAGATTTCAGTATATCCTTGCATTCTACATGGTGACGGTCTAGGCGGATGGATAAGGCTTTCAAAAGTGAAGTTATGGACGCCATAGTGAGGTAGTAAGCAGATGTTAGATTTGCTCTAGAGGAGAAAGAGGTAATATAAGTAGTGCAAAATATCAGTGGGGATTAGGCTGCGTTAATCAGACTTGACAGGAAAGGAATGTTATGAGCATCAGCGCAGACTTTGTATTTAATATCCAGGTTCCCCATAAAGTAAATCACTCTGGGACGTTGCCTCTTAACCTGTGCCATCAAGGATTTTACAGATACGAATTGATAGATATTGTGCTATAGTGATCCACTCTGCAGTTTTCCGGTCACTATATGAGGGAACTGTATATCCATCTACGTACGTATGTTACAGTGATTAGCAGCAGCCTGACTTAGCTTTCTTCCCACTTATGGAGTTTGCAGCTATGCTGTGTGTTCCGTCCCCTTGTCCAGTGATTCGGTCCTCATGTCTAGTTCTTTCTTTTAGTGCATGCTGGAGGTCCTGGCAATCAGTAGAGTCGGTGTACAGATTCTGTCCAACTCACCATGTCAGTTCTACAGTCTGCTCACGCCATGCGGCGTGTTCAGCTGGGAATGAGGCCTGAGTTTAGTGTTCCGTCGTGTAAACCTTGTTTACTGCATCCATCTGAGTTTTTTAACCCCTTGATCAATTCAGCAGGGTAGGAGGGAAATATGAATCACTATTGCGATCTATTGTTGATCCGTTTTCCCCTGGTATTTAAGCACTATATGGAGACTATTAGCAGAGCTCTAAAGAAACGCGGCCATGTTGGTCTCCGGCCGGCTCCGCCCCCCAACTTTGTATTTCTTTTAACTAGGTACAATACACCTAGATTTAGAGTTTTTTCGGCCGAAGGGGTGCATTAGCTACGCGTCTTTTTTTTCTAGCGCTGCTTCGAAACAACGTTGGTATTTAGAGTTCTCTGAAGGGCTGCGTTAGGCTCCAAAAAGGGAGCGTAAAGGCATATTTACCGCCACTTCAACCCTCAATACCAGCGTTGCTTACGGTAGCGGTAAGCTTGAAAAACATGCTCGTGCATGATTCCCCCATAGGAAACAATGGGGCAGTTTGGGCTGAAAAAAATCCTAACACCTGCAAAAAAGCAGCGTTAAGCTCCTAACGCAGCCCCATTGTTTCCTATGGGGAAACACTTTCTAAGTCTGCACCTAACACCCTAACATGAACCCCGAGTCTAAAGACCCCTAACCTTACACTTATTAACCCCTAATCTGCCGCCCCCACTATTGCTGACACCTGCATTAAACAATTAACCCCTAATCTGGCGCTCCGGACACCGCCGCAACCTACATTATACTTATGATCCCCTAATCTGCTGCCCCTAACACCGCCAACCCCTATATTATATTTATTAACCCCTAATCTTCCTCCCCCAACGTCGCCGCTACCTAACTACACTTATTAACCCCTAATCTGCCGACCGGACCTCGCCGCTACTCTAATAAAGTTATTAACCCCTAAACCGCCGCACTCCCGCCTCGCAAACCCTATAATAAATAGTATTAACCCCTAATCTGCCCTCCCTAACATCGCCGCCACCTAACTTCAAGTATTAACCCCTAATCTGCCGACTGGACCTCGCCGCTACTCTAATAAATGTAGTAACCCCTAAAGCTAAGTCTAACCCTAACCCTAACACCCCCCTAAATTAAATATAATTTTAATCTAACGAAATAAATGAACTCTTATTAGCTAAAGTATTCCTATTTAAAACTAAATACTTACCTGTAAAATAAACCCTAATATAGCTACAATATAACAAATAATTATATTGTATCTATTTTGTATTTATTTTAACTAGGTACAATAGCTATTAAATAATTATTAACTATTTAATAGCTACCTAGTTAAAATAATTACAAAATTACCTGTAAAATAAATCCTAACCTAAGTTACAATTAAACCTAACACTACACTATCATTAAATAAATTACCTACAATTACCTACAATTAATTAAACTAAACTAAATTACAAAAAAAACACACTAAATTACAAAAAATTAAAAAAGATTACAAGAATTTTAAGCTAATTACACCTACTCTAAACCTCCTAATAAAATAACAAAGCCCCCCAAAATCTCCCTACCTTGAGCCGTGTTCACCCAGCCGGGCACCGATGGACCAAAACAGGACATCGGGAGCGGCAGAAGTCTTCATCCTATCCGGGCAGAAGAGGACATCCAGATCGGCAAACATCTTCATCCAAGCGGCATCTTCTATCTTTATCCATCCGACGAGGAGCGGCTCCATCTTCAAGACCTCCGGCGCGGAACATCCTCCTTCCCCGACGACTAGACGTCGAATGACGGTTCCTTTAAGTGATGTCATCCAAGATGGCGTCCCTCGAATTCCGATAGGATTCTATCAGCCAATGGGAATTAAGGTAGAAAAAATCTGATTGGCTGATTGAATCAGCCAATCAGATTCAAGTTCAATCCGATTGGCTGATCCAATCAGCCAATCAGATTGAGCTTGCATTCTATTGGCTGATCGGAATTCAATCAGCCAATCAGATGTTTCCTATCTTAATCCGGTTGGCTGATAGAATCCTATCAGCCAATCGGAATTCGAGGGACGCCATCATTCGTCGTCGGGTAAGGAGGATGTTCCGCGCCGGAGGTCTTGAAGATGGAGCCGCTCCTCATCGGATGGATGAAGATAGAAGTTGCCGCTTGGATGAAAATGTCTGCCGGTCCGGATGTCCTCTTCTGCCCGGATAGGATGAAGACTTCTGCCGCTCCCGATGTCCTGTTTTGGTCCATCGGTGCCCGGCTGGGTGAACACGGCTCAAGGTAGGGAGATCTTCAGGGGGGTAGTGTTAGGTTTATTTAAGGGGGGTTTGGGTTAGAGTAGGGGTATGTGGGTGGTGGGTTTTAATGTTGGGGGGGTTGTATTTTTTTTTACAGGCAAAAGAGCTGTTGACTTTGGGGCATGCCCCGCAAAAAGCCCTTTTAAGGGCTGGTAAAAGAGCTGGTTACTTTTTAATTTATAATAGGGTAGGGACCTTTATTATTTTGAGAGGCTTTTTTTATTTTATTAGGGGGCTTAGAGTAGGTGTAATTAGTTTAAATTTCTTGTAATATTTTTTTATTTTTTGTAATTTAGTGTTTGTTTGTTTTTGTAATTTAGTTTAGTGTATTTAATTGTATGTCATTGTAGGTAATTTATTTAATTAATTTATTGATAGTGTAGTGTTAGGTTTAATTGTAACTTAGGTTAGGATTTATTTTACAGGTAATTTTGTAATTATTTTAACTAGGTAGCTATTAAATAGTTAATAACTTTTTAATAGCTATTGTACCTAGTTAAAATAAATACAAAGTTGCCTGTAAAATAAATATAAATCCTAAAATAGCTACAATATAATTATTCATTATATTGTAGCTATATTAGGGTTTATTTTACAGGTAAGTATTTAGTTTTAAATAGGAATACTTTAGTTAATAAGAGTTAATTTATTTCGTTAGATTAAAATTATATTTAATTTAGGGGGGTGTTAGGGTTAGACTTAGCTTTAGGGGTTAATACATTTATTAGAGTAGCGGTGAGGTCCGGTCGGCAGATTAGGGGTTAATACTTGAAGTTAGGTGGTGGCGATGCTAGGGAGGGCAGATTAGGAGTTAATACTATTTATTATAGGGTTTGCGAGTCTTGTCAGTAGAGGGTCTACTGCTCACTTCAGCCAAGACTCTAAATACCGGCGTTAGGAAGATCCCATTGAAAAGATAGGATACGCAATTGGCGTAAGGGGATCTGCGGTATGGAAAAGCCGCGGATTGAAAGTGAGCGTAAGACCCTTTCCTGGCTGACTCTAAATACAAGCGGGTGGCCAAAAGCAGCGTTAGGACCCCTTAACGCTGCTTTTCACGGCTAACGCAGAACTCTAAATCTAGGCGATAGCTATTTAATAACTACCTAGCTAAAATAAATACAAAAGTGCCTGTAAAATAAACCCTAACCTAAGTTACAATTACACCTAACACTACACTACAATTAAATTAATTACCTAAACTAACTACACTTAAATACAATTAAATTAAATAAATTAAAGTACGGATCACTACGGATCAACTATATCAACTGTATGATCAACAAAGTATAGCCTTGAAAAATAGATTTAGAGATAAGGGATATTTATAGGGATTATTAAAAATGGCTATAAAAATGCAATACAATTAGATTGCACACTTATTTTTGAGAAAAAGGTAGAGAAAGAAGAGTTGGACACAAAAAAAATATAGTTCAAACTTCATTACTTAGTACAATTCAAATAATAAAGTCATAAAAAGAATTATACACAAATATTGGCCAGTTCTTTTGAAAGACCCTTTTCTAAATAAGATTATACAAGAATCCCCTGATTTCACTTTTAGAAGAGCTCCGACCATTAAACAAAGATTGGCACAAGGTAAGGTGGTCTTATCAAAAAGAGCTCTACAGAAGAGGGATGTAAAGGCCAATAAAATAAATGTTGGAACAAGTGGCATTTTTAAATGGCTTAATGTGTAAATTTTTACCCAACAAGGCCAACACTATAAAATCAACAGCCACTTCTAAGACCTTTAAGATTTCTGGACATATAACTTCCAACAGTGAATATGTCATTTATGTACTCACCTGTAGTTGTGGGGTCCAATATTTAGGATGTACCAGAAGAAAAATATGAAAAAGAATGAGTGAACATCTAAGAAATATTAAGAATGGTTCTTTAAAGCATAATGTATCTGGGGGGGGTTGTCCGAGCCACAGTCATGAAGAGACGCACAACAAGGGAGCTCTGATGGATATTCAATCAAACTGCCAAATATCTTAACTATAAAGCCTCATCTCCTACAAAAGTCACTCAGGTTACCTATATAGTGTTGGCGGAAACCGGCGACGCTGTGAATGGATGCTATATATTACTCTAAGGCTTTAAATTAGTTTGACAAAGTGTGACGACTGCGGCCTCTCACCATTCATCATCTAAACCCCCTCCAGTCTATAGGGAAACTGGGGAAAACCTACAGTAAGCTCTCTATTCCACGGACTGGATATATCTATCAGTAAAGTGAGTGAAGCACCTTATATTCTAGCAACGTACTCCAAAGTACTACAGTATGGAGATCGCCGATCTGTTACAATTCCTGGCAAACGAGATGGACGCACATTTTGAATCCCTCACAAGAGTATTGAAAGGTGAACATAACATCACACCGGAAGAAGAAGCAACCGACATCTTAACTCATACCCCCTTTGACTCATACAGAGGATGGAAACTAGTCGGACCCACTGTTGCGGATCCTGAGGAGCAAGTTGCGTCGGATGGACAACCTAGCAGCGGCATAGCCCCAGACATGGCGGAGACACATGCAGGACAATCCATGCTGATGGGAACTTATCCCAAACATATGGAGGACTCAGGGACATTGGCTCTTGGCTACCTAGCGATACTGCCGATCGCTGGGAGATACCAAATTCAAACTGGTTCTGTTTTGCAGCCTTCATCTACCGTGCTATCAGATAAAGCCCCAACTGCACATGGTTTGTGTTCAGTCCCTCCGGGTGTGGGTGGATACCATAGAGAAATCAGTTTATCTCTTTACTTTGGAAATATCATGCTATTCCCAGAATCCAGCTCAAAACCCTTGCCCTGCAGTGTAGGGTAGTATATCTGACTGCTTTGTAGACATGATACTGAGAACTTTCTCTTAACTTTGGACTGATATATCATATAATCACCCATATTCAGGAAGCATATCACAATATCGCCATCTTCATACTTAGGCTGAACACTTCAACTTCTCTTATCGGGGGAATATTTAATATGCATATATTAAGCTGTGTTCTGTTATTAAGTACTTAAAGTGGTCATCTCATCTTATATACTTCAACTAAGTTAGCGGTTTATACGCTCTAATCAGCAGATTGGTCCTTTAAAAGTTATGTCCCCATTATAACTTAGCACCCTAAATTGAATATACCTTACGTCCTACTGTATGTGACCCGTCATCAAAATGTAAAGACTCTCATCGTCTAATTAATTGGAGTTTAAAATTGGTTTATTTTTACTAATTGAGATATTAGCCACTTTGGAATCCAGATACCCCCATTTCTCATATGGTAAACCCAAATCCTCCTCTTAAAGAGTAGAAGGTCATTCCATTCAATTTAATACCATATTAGTTCTCCTCTCTTAGCCCTAATACCTGCCTTTATATGTACTCCACTGTTACAAAGCATCAAGCACAAGCCAGTTAAAAAGCAGGTGTAGCTGTCTCCAAGAGGTATGGGTTAGGCTCAAATTAATGAACTCCTGGGTCTGTTCAAAACAGCTAACATTCACAAGTTTCCGTTAGCAATATAGTCATATCTCCTACTTATGGAATGTCTAATGTAGATCTCTTTTTGTTGTACAATGATTGTCCTCTATGTCCGGTATTGGTAGTTAGACAACATAAGGTGGTGCTAGGGAATGAGAAGTGTATAAAATTTTTGCTACTGAGATATCTGTTTATTCAATCTTAGCAAGGGGATTCAAATTGTCATGCACTCAATTCTTAGATAGATATATTAACGGGAATTCTTTTAATTTCTTTACTAGTACTTAATTTCTCCCCAACTTACTTTTACAGCTTCATTATTGTTTGTATTTGTACGTTACACTCCCTACACGGTCATACAATACTTACATAGTTATTAATTAACAGGCTAACATGATCCCTCACTCTAACTACAAAATTCACACTCCTTACATAGTCATACATACTGTTTTTACTACCCCTAGCCTCCACTCTTAGGCCTTACATAGCCACCTATTAACTATTATGGGTTCGGTTTCTTATATCATATAGCCCATGGACACATACTATAACTCTAAGTCTTTTTCTCAATTCAATTTCATAAGCTCATTCCACTGCTTTGGAAGTACACATTTATGCTCCATATGCTCCCTCACAAAGCACAAGTTTTTAGTTCCAGTCCACAACCATTCGCTAAATTCCCTAACGCTCCCCCACCCTTATTTGAGCCTCTCTGGCCCGCTGTATACCCCCACCTATTATCCTGCTCACTAACTATACTCACCATTTATATACTCAAAAGTTTCTATGGAACTATACACCATTAATACAATCCTAAAGTGGCATTTTAGGTCATAGCCAATTTTTCTAAAAGTTTTTGTGTTCCCTTAGTCCAAAATATGCCTGAGTTATAGTTACCACAATTTAAAGGGACACTGTACCCAAAATATTTCTTTCGTGATTCAGATTGAGCATGAAATTTTAAGAAACTTTCTAATTTACTCCTATTATCAATTTTTCTTCGTTCTCTTGCTATCATTATTTGAAAAAGAAGGCATCTAAGTTTTTTTGGTTTCAGTACTCTGGACAGCACTTTTTTATTGGTGGATGAATTTATCCACCAATCAGCAAGGACAACCCAGGTTGTTCACCAAAAATGGGCCGGCATTTAAACTTACATTCTTGCATTTCAAATAAAGATACCAAGAGAATGAAGACAATTTGATAATAGGAGTAAATTAGAAAGTTGCTTAAAATTTCATGCTCAATCTGAATCACGAAAGAAAAATTTTGGGTACAGTGTCCCTTTAAGCTATATTATTAAAAATGAGGTTAGGTACATTTTGGCTTAACATTCTAAATGTTTATTCTACGCATTATTCCTACTAAAACGTATGCATAGAGTGCAATTCATTAGTTGAGTTCAACATGATATAGTGACAGATATTTGACTCTTCTTATATATGTGTACTGAAATTACACCTTCCCTGTCAAATTATTTGCCAATAGGGTTACAACCGCTCATACTGTTTCAACTACAGCTGGTTCCTAGAATGTTAATGTCGTATTATGTCTGTATATGTTAAAAACCTCAATAAAAAACTTTGTTTAAAAAAAACAAAAAACATACTGTATCTAGACATCATGGGCGCGATCCGATATAGATCGTAGTTTGCGGTGCAAGCGAGGGAACCCGCGTCGCCCGCAGTTTCAGCTCGCAACTCGAGCTATCCCATATATGGCGCCGCCAGATGCTAACGTGCCGTAAGTCTGACAAACCAGCGATGTCCAGAAATCTGCGCAAGTACAAATTTCTGGCGTCGCCAGTGACTTGCGGCACGTTAGAAACTGCCGGCGCCTACAAAACCTGACTAAAGTCTAAATCACCCGCACTGTCTAACACGCCTCCCTAACATAGCCCGACAAGTCTAACCCTCTATCCGCTATCCCCCCTCACTAGCCTAACAATAAAATATGTATTAACCCCTAAACCGCCGCTCCCGGAGCCCGCCGCTACCTAATAAAGTTATTAACCCCTAAACCACCGCCAGCTATATTAAATCTATAACCCCCTAAAGTGAGCCCCTAACACCGCCGCCATCTACCTTACCTACCCCCTAAAGTGAGCCCCTACCCCGCCGCTATTTTAAAATTATTAACCCCTAATCTAATCCCCCTACCCCGCCGCCATCTATATTAAATTATTTAACCCCTAAAATACTAAACTATCCCTACCACTAAACCTAAGTCTAACCCTACAAATAGCCCTGAAAAGGGCTTTTTGCGTGGCATTGCCCCAAAGTAACAGCTCTTTTGCCAGCCTTAAAAGGGCTTTTTGCGGGGCATGCCCCAAAGTAACAGCTCTTTTGCCAGCCCTTAAAAGGACTTTTGGCGGGGCTTTGTCACAAAGTAAACTGCTCTTTTGCCTACAATCTACATCCCCCTACACCGCGGCCACCTATAATAAATGTATTAACCCCTAATCTAATCCCCCTACACCGCCGCCAGCTATATTAACTATATTAACCCTAATTATATTAGGGTTAATATAGTTAATATAGTTATTATATTATATATATTAACTATATTAGCCCTAATTATATTAGGGTTAATATAGTTAATATCGTTATTATATTATATATATATTAAGTATAATAACCCTATCTAACTCTAACATCCCTAACTAAACTCTTATTAAAATAAATCTAATATTAATATTATTAATTAAAATATTCCTATTTAAATCTAAATACTTACCTATAAAATAAACCCTAAGATAGCTACAATGTAATTAATAATTACATTATAGCTATGTTAGGGTTTATATTTATTTTACAGGTAAATTGTTAATTATTTTAACTAGGTATAATAGCTATTAAATAGTTATTAACTATTTAATAGCTACCTAGTTAAAATAATTACCCAATTACCTGTAAAATAAATCCTAACCTAAGTTACAAATACACCTACACTATCAATAAATTAAATAAACTACAAATATCTATCTAAAAATACAATTAAATAAACTAAACTAAATTACAAAAAAACCCCCACTAAATTACAAAAAAAAAAAAAGATTACAAGATTTTTAAGCTAATTACACCTATTCTAAGCCCCCTAATAAAATAATAAAGCCCCCCAAAATAAAAAAATTCCCTACCCTATTCTAAATTAAAACAAGTTCAAAGCTCTTTTACCTTACCAGCCCTTAAAAGGGCCTTTTGTGGGGGCATGCCCCAAAGAAAACTGCTCTTTTGCCTGCAAAAAAAACCACAATACCACCCCCCAACATTACAACCCACCACCCACATACCCCTAATCTAACCCAAAACCCCCTTAAATAAACCTAACACTACCCCCCCTGAAGATCTCCCTACCTTGTATTCACCCCGCCGGGCAGAACTCCTCATCCGATCAATGTGTTCCAGCAAGCGGCAGTGAAGTCTTCTTCCATCCGGGCGATGTCTTGAAGCAAGCGGCAGAGAGTCTTCTTCCATCGGCGACGTCTTCAAGCAAATCGGCATCTTCAATCTTCTTGCTTCGGAATTAAGGTAGAAAAATCTGATTGGCTGATTGAATCAGCCAATCAGATTCAAGTTCAATCCGATTGGCTGAACCAATCAGCCAATCAGATTGAACTTGAATCTGATTGGCTGATTCAATCAGCCAATCAGATTTTTCTACCTTAATTCCGATTGGCTGATAGAATCCTATCAGCCAATCGGAATTCGACGGACTCCATCTTGGATGACATCATTTAAAGGAACCTCATTCGTCGGGAAGTCGTCGTGCCGGAAGGATGCTCCGCGGCGGAGGAGCGAAGTAAGAAGATTGAAGATGCCGATTTGCTTGAAGACGTCGCCGATGGAAGAAGACTCTCTGTCGCTTGCTTCAAGACATCGCCCGGATGGAAGAAGACTTCACTGCCGCTTGCTGGAACACATCGATCGGATGAGGAGTTCTGCCCGGCGGGGTGAATACAAGGTAGGGAGATCTTCAGGGGGGGTAGTGTTAGGTTTATTTAAGGGGGGTTTGGGTTAGATTAGGGGTATGTGGGTGGTGGGTTGTAATGTTGGGGGGTGGTATTGTGGTTTTTTTTGCAGGCAAAAGAGCAGTTTTCTTTGGGGCATGCCCCCACTAAAGGCCCTTTTAAGGGCTGGTAAGGTAAAAGAGCTTTGAACTTGTTTTAATTTAGAATAGGGTAGGGAATTTTTTTATTTTGGGGGGCTTTATTATTTTATTAGGGGGCTTAGAATAGGTGTAATTAGCTTAAAAATCTTTTTTTTCTTTTTTGTAATTTAGTGGGTTTTTTTTTGTAATTTAGTTTAGTTTATTTAATTGTATTTTTAGATAGATATTTGTAGTTTATTTAATTTATTGATAGTGTAGGTGTATTTGTAACTTAGGTTAGGATTTATTTTACAGGTAATTGGGTAATTATTTTAACTAGGTAGCTATTAAATAGTTAATAACTATTTAATAGCTATTATACCTAGTTAAAATAATTAACAATTTACCTGTAAAATAAATATAAACCCTAACATAGCTATAATGTAATTATTTATTACATTGTAGCTATCTTAGGGTTTATTTTATAGGTAAGTATTTAGATTTAAATAGGAATATTTTAGTTTATAATATGAATTAGATTTATTTAATAAGAATTTAGTTAGGGGTGTTAGGGTTAGATAGAGTTAATATAGTTTATATAAATACTATAGTAACTATATTAACTATATTAACCCTAATATAATTAGGGTTAATATAGTTAATATATATAATGTAATAACTATATTAACTATAATATACTTAGGGTTAATATAGATAATATAGCTGCCGGCGGGGTAGGTAGATTACATTAGGGGTTAATAATTTTAATATAGATGGCGGCGGTGTAAGGGGTTCACATTAGGGGATAGATCAGTTAGATGGTGGCGGTTTTAGAGGTTCACATTAGGGGATAGATCAGTTAGATGGTGGCGGTTTTAGGGGCTCACAGTAGGGGGTTGGTTTATGTAGATGGCGGCAGTTTAGGGGTTAAATACTTTATTAGGGATTGCGGCGGGGGATCGCGGTTGACAGGGAGATAGACATTGCGCATGCGTTAGGTGTTAGGTTTATTTTAGCAGATCGCGGTTGACAGGGAGATAGACATTGCGCATGCGTTAGGTGTTAGGTTTAATTTAGCAGCCAGTTTAGGGAGTTACGGGGCTCCAATAGTCAGCGTAAGGCTCCTTACGGCTGCTTTTTGTGGCGAGGTGAAAATGGAGTAAGATTTCTCCATTTTCGCCACGTAAGTCCTTACGCTGTATAGTGGATACCAAATTGCGCGGGTTTGGTATACCTGCCTATGGCCCAAAAAACTACGGGCGACGGCAGAAATATACGCGCATAACTTCTAGGTTACGCCGTATATAGGATACCAAACCCGCGCAAATATTGGCGTCGCCGACTTTTGCGGGCGACGATTTTTATCGGATCGACCCCCATGTGTATGCACATGGACAAATGGATTGCCAAATGGTTATCACTCCACTTGAAATCATCAAGCCCCAGATTGGTATAAATAGGACAATGCGTTTGAGACAAAGGGAAACGTATTGGATCTACAAGTTTGGATCCCTGTTTCCCTTTGGCTTAAACAAAAACATAGATATGGCAGCATTTAATTAGTAGCAATGAGATTTAGTCATTTTGCCAGTTTTTTCTTAGGTTCTCATCATTCTGATGTATCATATTATGCTTTTCCCCTTATGATTTAGGGACACGTTTGCTAGATTAATAATGTTATTATTATCTTTATAATTTTTGTAGTATAATATATTGGTCTTTTTGTGTTTGCCTCAACACATTATTTTATTTTAACAATCACTCAAGATTATGAATATTTTTATTATTATATCATCCATGATTAATTTCATGGAGATTTTGTCTAATATTAACACTTATGGTTATATCACATTAGATTTTTTTAGTTAGATTTCCATTGAGGGACATTTTGTTCATTAGAAATTACGATTGGGCATTTGGCCCCATTTTAGTTAGATTCACATATTTACTTTTAGAATAGTCACTTTGCTTATAGACTATATATTTCACATCACATCATATATCAAAGTCACAATATATAAATCATGATAGAGCTACCGTTAAATTCTAGTTCTTTTGGTGTCATAACTTTTTCAATATTAATGCACCTTTATAGACCATCGTATGCCATTCATATTCACATATTCAATATGGATGGGTTTTTGTTTCTATTTGGGAACATATATGCAAGAGTTACAAATGTTATATTATTATATTTTTATATCTCACCAAGTAAGGCCATATTACATTTGCCACCCTGACTAGTAGCATTTATATTACCCTGTCATTGTTAGTTACCAATGGGATTGGTTATACTATTAAATAGTTTAGTATATAGGTCACTTAGAGTTCTATTATTTCGTATGTGCCTTTAAGATATCCCTTTTATTATTATGGATATATGATCGAAGTCTTTGCCCTGAAATCTCTCGTTTTAGGAGGTTACGTTTTGCTTCATATGTGTCAAAGTTTGCTGTTGCATTTTATATGTATTTTTATGTATCTACGGCTTTGACTTTCATCTTAGAATGATATATTGTATTTTTCCAGTGTGCAAATACTATACGTTGCAGAGTTTAATTTACTGATCGCAGCCACCTGTGTTATTAGTTTTATATTAAAATTGTGATTTTTTTACTATCACTTTGTATACTGTTCCATTTTTTCATCTGAGCCTTGACAGCGAGCTGGAGCGCTTTAAGACTCCAGTCTGTGTCTATTAGCACAACAGATTGCTGCAACTTTTGTGAGTATAAAACATCTATATACCATGTGAGCCTCTATGGTGCTTGATTGATCTGCACTAGGAAGTGTTTATTGTATGCTGTTATTCATATCTAGTTTGGAGTTTTCAACCAAAGACGGTGTGGAGAGAAAAACATTTCCTGTGCCCCAAACCGATTAGCTTGGATGATATCCACAATAGTGAGCTGGAGCACTATTAATTCTTCAGCCTGCGCCCAATAGCACGGCGAGTGCTGCCGTGTTTGTGAATAATAATATCACTGAAAGTGTTTGTGCCATCATTGAGTCACCAATTGATCTGCACTAGAAAGCGCCCCTTCTGTGTTTTTTGCCTTTACAGAACGAAAGAGAATTCATTGCAGATTGTTACCTGGTGTAAATTGGAGGGAGCAGCTATTGCCTGTGTCTTGTGTGGACATTTTGCAGATTTTCAGTAATTCCCTGTGTGCTATATATCTAGCAAGTTACATTGTGATCACGTAAGATTACCTGTGTCATTGGACATTGTTCTGGCGTAACTGTATATTGGACCATGATCCTGTTAAGTACTAGATATGTCCTTGCAAGACAGTCATTAATTTATGACCCATACTTAAACAATTATTAATTAATTAATTATTATAAAATTATCCTCCCATCAAATATTAAATTGTACTGTATTATTAAAATAAATTGGGAGGAGCAGTTAAACTATGGAATTTCCATACTTGCTAACTGTTGATTGCAGGAATAAGTTCATATAAGGAGGAATCTGAGCACTACATACAAAACAACAAAGCACAAGCACACTACTAGACAATTCTATAAGAGAGAGCGATTACTAAAACATATGTAGCTTTAGGTAATAGGAGCAGTCAGGAAAAGCCTCAGAGGTAAGCAGCAATTCTTAAAAGTAAGAAACTATTAAACTGGAACAGCAGCTGACAAGGAGAAAGGCTCAGTAAGACTGACACTGCAGTTAAAAGCCTTAGGCACAGGAAGCTGAAGATCCCTGGAAATAAGAGAAACTGCAAAAAAAGTTTGGGCAAATTAGATATATCCCTGGATATAAGGGAGAGCTGGCACTGCTACATAGTTATGACACAATGACTAAATATATGATTCAGCACAGCCGTGTCTTTATCAGTGGATAACTGACAAGTATAATGTACTAATCTGATTTACAAAAAAACATATAAAGTTTGCAACATCCTTCTGTCACTGTATTTTTTAAATTGATTGTAATTAAATAGTAAAAAAGGGAAATGTAGTTCACATAAAAAGCAAGAATAACCGTTTATTACTCATGTGCCTGTGTATGTAGTCAATTACTCAAACTAACAGGCAGCTGAGGAGGACGGGACCGACCCAAACTCACAGACACAGCAAGGCAGTGAGAATCAGGGCAGGGCTGACCCTGAATTATGCACAAATAATAATTCTACTGATTGGCCTTATGCTTACTCCAGGAGGCCTATTTATGAAATGTCTGTCGGACCTGATCCGACAGTGCGAATCAGGTCCGACAGACATCGCTGAATGCGGAGAGCAATACGCTCTCTGTATTCAGCATTGCACCAGCAGCTCTTGTAAGCTGCTGGTGCAACGCAGCCCCCTGCAGACTCGCGGCCAATCGGCCACCAGCAGGGAGGTTTCAATTCCGGCGATTCCTGTCCACCTCATCACAGGGGCCTACAGGCTCGCCAGAAACACAGGCCCTCAAGATCCCTACTGAGCTTGATAGATAGGCCCCTAGTGATGAGCATTACATTCATCTACTTTTATAGCTCATGACATTTAAAGATGGTTGTCACAACATAATAGTTTTCTCTTTTAAAGGGACATAAAACAGTATGAACTAAAATAAGTTTCAAAAAATACAATTCAGTCAAAGCTTACCTACAAAATGGTTTTTGTTTTAACCCCCATTAACCCCTTTAGTTCAGGCATGTTTTGTTAGCAGCAAGCTACCCCCTGGGCATTTTCATATGTGGAAGGTGCTATCAAGGCCATAGCTTCTACAGAATGCACTTGTGCAGGTGCACGGTAAGAGGCAGAGACACATGGCACCTGACTAAAGCAGGGCACAGTATAATGCTGAAGCTTTCACAAAGCATGTGACAACTAACAAAAACAGTACCTGCTGTACCTCCTTAACCCCCGTCACAATCACACTTTTTTATATGATAGCACAAAGTTTGGACTAGGACACTGATAAGGGGGGTGGAGCAGGCTACACTTAGCAACACTAAAGTGTAAGTAATTTTGCAGATTTTTGTAAATTTTATTAAAATACTTATTAAAATACTTATAAGTTTTTTTACACTTTTTTTCATAGTTGACCCTTTTATAATATGCACATAACTCAATGGGCAAGATTACAACTGCCATGAAAAATCGAAATTTTTCGCTAGTGAAAACACTTCTAGCAAAATGTTTTTGCATGCATGTGTTCCCCCATAGAAATCAATGGAGAAAAAAAGACCCTTCTCGCGAAAATTAGAAGAACATTTAAGAAAAAATAACACCCTAACATAAGCACCTAGCCTAATAACCCCTAATTCGCATTACGCCCACATCGCCAACCCTAAATAAAACTATTAACCTCTAAACTGCTATTCCCCACAACACAAACTAACTAAATAAACCATTAACCCCTAAACCACCATCCCCCACACTGCAAACTAACTAAATAAACCATTAACCCCAAAACCATCTTCCCCCCACATTGCAAACAAACTAAACTATTAACACATAAACCGCTACCCCCCACAATGCAAAGTAATTAACATCTAAACCTCCTAACTTAACCCCAATTAAAATACCCATAAATTAACTAAAAAATATTCTTACTACCTTAAAATTATCTTAAAATTAAATGAAAACGTATGCTTACCCTAAAAAAACCTACCATTATTTTAAAATAAAAACATTACAAAAAATAAAAAACCAACATTACAAAAAAAGAAAAACTAACATTTACAAAAAATAAAAACCCTAACATTACAAAAAAACAAAAAACAAATTAAATTATCAAAAATAAAAAAGAAACATATTGTAATACCCCCTTAAAGGGACAGTCTAGGCCAAAATAAACGTTCATGATTCAGATAGAGCATGTAATTTTAAACAATTTTCCAATTTACTTTTATCACCAATTTTGCTTTGTTCTCTTGGTATTCTTAGTTGAAAGCTTAACCTAGGAGGTTCATATGCTAATTTCTTAGACCTTGAAGCCCACCTCTTTCACATTGCATTTTAACAGTTTTTCACCACTAGAGGGTGTTAGTTCACGTATTTCATATAGATAACACTGTGCTTGTGCACGAGAAGTTATCTGGGAGCAGGCACTGATTGGCTAGACTGCAAGTCTGTCAAAACAACTGAAAAAAGGGGCAGTTTGCAGAGTCTTAGAAACAAGATAATCATAGAGGTTAAATGTATATTATTATAACTGTGTTGGTTATGCAAAACTGGGAAATGGGTAATGAAAGGATTATCTATCTTTTAAAACAATAAAAATTCTGGTGTAGACTGTCCCTTTAAAAAAAACACCACAAAATAAAAAGGCTCTTTTTTAAAAATAAACTATCAATACCCTCAAAATGGCATTTTGTAGGGCATTGCCCTAAAGCAAACAGCTCTTTTGCTTTAAAAATACAATTAAACAATTCCTAAACTATCCATTTCCACTAAAAGGGCATTTGGTTCTTTTTCTGTCCAAATAAAATTAAAAAAAACTAATCCTAAAAAAAAAATACCCACCCCCGACCTAAATCGAAGCCCAGAATTTGTACTCACCGATGACGATGGGCAGCACACCATCTTCATCCCATCAGTGCTCCATCTTCATCAATCTTCATCTTCTTCCATCGGCGGTCCATCTTCTATATTTAGCCCAGTGTTGTCAGCCAGATCAGCAGTGGCAGCAGACTAGCAACGCAGAAGTCCTCTTCATGCGGTCTCCATTCGCACACTTAAGATTGAATGAAAGGTACCCCTTCTATATAGCTTTTTCCTTTCATCCTATTGGCTGGTTTGAATTTGAAGATTCAAATCAGTCAATAGGAATGCAAGGGTACCCCTATATAAATGGGGTACCTTGCATTCAATCTACCTTGCATTCTAAATAGCACGCCACTTGTAATCTATCCCTAGGTGAGTGTCAACATTTTTTGAAGGCATCAACACCTTGCAATTGTTTTTTGAAATCCAAACTTTTCTCACTGCTTGCCTTGTTTGGAGGCACCAATCCAGACTTTCTTCTGGAGGAGAAACTGTTAGTCACAGTGATTGTGTTAGCTGAAGCCAAGTAGCAATATATATGTGGCAGTGTTACCCTTGTGAATCCTGCAATGGGCACTTTGAGTTCCTAGAACTGAAAATACAACAGTTTTAAGACTTAAATTACAGGAAAAGGGAGACAATAAATAATAAAAGTAAATTGTTGTATTAAGCATAATTAAACATTTTATATTACAATCTCAAGATGTTTAACTGTCCTTTTAAATAGTTCTCAATGTTACCAATAATATAACAAACAGATATATCATAATTGATCATCAATAGAAGAAGTGAACTTTCCTGTAGAGATACATACATATACATGTCTCATGATTCATATGTGTATGTATATACTGTATACAGTATATATGTATACTGTATATTTATTTATGTCTATATATGTGTACATATGTATTTCAGTATTTATATGTGTATATATGTATTTACAGACATATATACACAATTAAAAACATAAATACATATGTACACATATATAGACATATATAGAAGTGCATTGGAGTCCTTTGAGGTAAAATAGAACAAAACATGTAAAAATAATTTTTATGCAATATTCATATTTTTGTCGTGCTTGCGCATATTATTATATGCAATTGTGTATGCGCATATTATAACATGCAATCGGGTACGCACATATAAAAATATGCAATCATGTTTGCGCGTGAGTTGGGTGTTAGGTTTTTTACACTTTTTTTTAATTGACTTCTTTGGGGGAATAGTTTATTATTTGTGCGAGAAGTAAGCTGTTTGCGCTTGTCGGTTTAGTGCAAGAGGGATAACTTTTAACTTTCTATTCGTAATACCAGCGCAATCCGACAAGTGTAAAAAGTTTAATTCTAGTGCAATAAACGTAATAGCGGAAGCACAAAATACCGCTCCACTTGTAATCTGGTCCATTGTGTTTGTTGATTATTGTAACTTGAATATCAAACCAGATTTTAAAGGTACAGTAGACACCAGAATTTTTATTGTTTAAACAGATAGATAATCCCTTTATTACCAATTCCCCAGTTTTGCATAATCAACACAGACATTTTTATATACTTTTTACCTCTGTGATTGCCTTGTATCTAAGCCGCTGCAGACTGCCCCCTTATTTCAGTTTTTTTGACAGACTTGCATTTTAGCCAATCAGTGCTGACTCCTAGGTAACTCCACAGGCATGAGCACAATGCTAGCAATATGGCACACATGAACTAACACCCTCTAGTTGTGAAAAAAAATGTCAAAATGCATTCAGATAAGAGGCGGCCTTCAAGGGCTAAGAAATTTTCATATGAGCCTCCTTATGTTTAGCTTTCAACTAAGAATACCAAGATAACAAATCAAAATTGATGATAAAAGAACATTGCAAAGTTGTTTAAAATGACATGCCCTATCAGAATCATGAAAGTTTATTTTTTACTAGACTGTCCTTTTAAGACGGATTTATACATAAATGCAGTCATTTCTAAGAGGTTCACATACTTTTTTCTTGACATTGTATTTAGAAGATGTTTGGGAAGGCAGGTATCCATGGAGCAGAAATAATTACAAAATTTTATTGTCCACTTCTCCTGTCAACCCAGTTGATAAAGAAAAATAGGAAAGATCTTTATGCTGCTGGAGAGAGAGACAATTAATGCTCAAATTTTAGGAAATCACCACTGCCTGTAGGATCCCGATTTTAATGTTGTCTCCATTGTCAACCTCTATGTCATCCTCAGGACATTACTCTGCGTCAGCAGTCACAGATGCAGGATTACAAGACTACTGAGCTGCTTCAGACTCCCTCAGTAATAGTAGATAACAGTCTTAAAATACAGAGTTGCAAGTATGAAATAGACAAACCATAAAAACGCATCAATTCAAGAAAAGTCACTATTGTCCCATAGCAAAAAAATTACACTGCAAGAATGTTAAAGTCATTAAAGGGACACTGAACCCAATTTTTTTATTTCATCATTCAGATAGAGCATGCAATTTAAGCAACTTTCTAATTTACTCCAATGATCATTTTTTCTTCATTCTCTTGAAATCTTTATTTGAAAAAGCAGGATTGTAAGCCTACAAGCTGGCCCATTTTTGGTTCAGCACGCTGGATAGCACTTGCTGATTGGTGGCTACATTTAGCCACCAATCAGCAAGCGCAAACCAGGTGCTGAACCAAAAATAGGCCTGCTCCTTAACTTATATTTTTGCTTTTCAAATAAAGATAGCAAGAGAACAAAGAAAATTGATAATAGGAGTAAATTAGAAAGTTGCTTAAAATAAAAAAATTGGGTTTAGTGTCCCTTTAAAAAAAATGATCATCCTAGCATTGGTGGGTACATAGTAAAACACAGTATATTAAACATAAACCATAGTTCATTCAGAAAAAGCATATCTATACACATATTAACACATAAATATATATGTATATAAGCATATACATGTAAATTTACTGGGAACACACAGTTCTAATAGACCGCAATGTAAAAGCACCCACTCCCACCAACTCCCACTGCCTAGTGCAGTTTTTTTTTTTTATTAAAAAAAATGTTAGATTTTTTAAAAATAAAAAACTATGATGCCCTCTATTTTGAGGGCATTTGGGGCACTGGTTAATTTTCTGAGTGCTAATTGCTAACCCTAGCTCATAGCAATAACCAGCCACTTATAATTGCTGGTTAATTATTACTCTCCTGCAAATGCGCACCACTTGTAATCTAGCCTAACCTTACAAAAAAATAACAAAAAAATTATGAAAAATAAAAAAGAATTATGCCTATTCTAACACCCCCAAATGAAAAAAACCACCCCAAAATAAAAAACCCTATTCTAAAAATAAACTACAATTAGCCCTTTAAAAGGGCCTTTTGTAGAGCATTACTCTAAAGTGACCCAGCTCGTTTTCGTTAAAAAAACCTTACAACCCTCTAACCCCAAGGTAGATTGAAACCCCACCCCCCCTCCCAAAATTAAAAAAATATATATCTTAAAAAGTGCCCTTTATTATTATTATTATTATTATTATTATTATTTATTTATTTGTAGTAGGTTTTTTTTAATTATTTTTTATTTTGGGGTGTTTTTTAATTTTTGGGTGTTAGAATAGGCATAATTCTTTTTTTGTTTTCGGTAATTTGTTTGTTATTTTTTGTAAGGTTATTGTTTTTTATTTTTTGTAATGATATTTTTTAAATGTTAGTTTTTTTATTGTAATGGTATTTTTTTTACTATAATGTTATTTTTTTAATGTAATAGTAGTTTTTTTTATTGTAATGGTAGTTTTTTTTTTTTTAAATAATGGTAGGTTTTTTTTCAGGTAAGTTTTTTTTTAGTTTTTTTAAAGGTAATTTTTTATTTATAGGTTTTATTTGGTAAAGGGTAGGGTTAGTCTATTTTGGGTTAACTTAGGGGTTGTTAGATTAGGGAGTTTAGCTGTTAGTGGGTTACTTTGCGGTAGGGGCTGGCAGTTTAGGGGTTAATAGTGTAGTGCAGACTTTGCAATGTGGGATGTGTGGCAGTTAAGGGGCTAATAGTGTAGAAACTTACTTTGTGTTGGGGTGTGTGGCGGTTTAGGGGTTAATAGTGTAGTGCAAATGTTGTGATGTGGAGGGGGTGGCGCTTTAGGGGTTAATATTGTGGAAGCTTACTTTGTGATGGGGTGTGGCGGATTAGGAGTTAAAAGTGTAAAGAGGTAGTTTGCAATGTGGGGGTGGCAGTTTAGGGCTTCATAGTGTAGTTAGTGCAACTGTTTTATCTGGACAAACTTTACACAACCTGAAAAAGTTTGAGCGGTAAATGCGATTGCGCTCACATGATCGCATTTTCTTTCAACTTGTAATATGAGCGCATATTACCGCTCATCGTTACTCATAGAAAATATGGGTAGCGTAAATTACAATGAATTTGCACAAATTAATTTGCAGTTATTTAAACAGTGCACCAATTTTAATATGGATTTGAGTGTAAAGAACACAGCAATCTCACAATCGCGTTCATGCTCCTAGTGCTTGTGATTGCACTCCACTTGTAATCTGGCACTATATTAGCAATAGCAATATTTGCAACAAGCTATAGCAAGCATATTAAAACAAATGCAGATCCCTACTATATAGCTATTGTGTTTAAAATAAATTATAGACTGGACTGATGTCTCAACCTGTAAAAGATATTTACCTGATTTACTTCTGACTCACCTGATTTGGCTGCTGCTGAAGTATCGCCTATACTTATACGCAATTTGTAAGTTAAGTCTGACCCTAATGTTGGGAAGCGTATAACTAGAATTCTGTTCTATTTCTTACCCTGAAAACTTTCTCTGCAGAGTAATAGAATGTTGCTGCTGTCTTTTAAGCTACTTTTGTTATCCAAATGTATCTTCCTCAGTGACTGAATGTGTGGTTTCAGTGTATTATATAGTACAGCAATTATTCAGACTTTGATACTAAGTACATTTTTGTTAACTTGAGCAGAGGATGCTAATAATAATCTGTATTGCTTCTATTCCTTATTTAGTGTCAATAATGAAACTTTTTTCATTAGAAGTTCATGGATATTTTGTCCTTTACCCACCTTTGGCATTTAAATTTCCTTCGTTCACTCCCTATTCTGTGTCATAAATGGTTTACGTATCTTAGCAATATACCAATATTCAGCTGCAGTTTTAAAGAATTATAAAAGGATATGTAAATATGTATTATTCTATTCAAATCTATTTACTGCAAACACATTGGAGCTAAATTTTCTTCAAAAGGAAGAAATAATTTAAATAAAGTGGTAATTACATGTGTATTATGCGAATGTTACAACAATTTGGGCACTTTCACAA
Source organism: Bombina bombina (assembly GCF_027579735.1). Classification (NCBI taxonomy): domain Eukaryota; kingdom Metazoa; phylum Chordata; class Amphibia; order Anura; family Bombinatoridae; genus Bombina; species Bombina bombina. The sequence continues at coordinate 410,566,515 of NC_069499.1, read as the reverse complement.
CAGATTTATTTGAATAAAAATAAATGAATCAAACGGCGCCCTTTTCAACATTTCATAATGAGTCAGACATTTCTTAACAGTCCAAATGTCTTTAATAAAACATTTAAGTGGCACTAATAGAAATGTCCTTTACAATATAAACGCGTCCTTTATGTGACTTTACTGACCTATTTCTTATGCTGGTTCCTATTCTTTCATTATATACCTATTTTTTATGGAATTCTTTCACTTCCTTAGTAATTGTATTATATAATTGTTGTTTTGTGGTTTCCAAACTTGTTTGCAAATATTATGTAATCATTTGCGGTGCTGAATTCAAGAGACAGTTAAAGTTCCAATGTCTTAGAAGTCTGATAATATGGCCTTGATATAATCCAGTCTGCTTGTATTTCCATGCATTTTGTTTGTATTAAGTTTGCATGTGCTTTCATTTTCTCTCTTTTACCTGCATTCCTATCTATTAAAGTTTCCGTTTGTTAATTCCTAATGTTACTGAATGTGGCTTTTCCACTTAGCCTATAATTGGCTATATTACCAGTGGAGTGGTAGTTTGCAGCCCTGCTCACGTGTTAACTCTACTAGACTTTGGCTTTTTGCTTGCATTGCATTGCAAAAAGTCGAACTTTGAGTTTAATGACCTAATTTAACATATTCCCCCATAGAGTTCAATGGAGCAGGAAAATAGAAAAACAATCTAACACCTTTACTCGCACGCAAACTTGATCACATTTTCTCAAGTGCGCTAAACCAACATGAGATATTAATATTTCAGATTCCAATGTTCTTCACATAGCAGAATATGTTCTATGTATTTATATATATATATATATATATATATATATAATGTTTAGTTTTTTTGTAAAATATATATTTATACCTATATCTAATGATCATATTGTGTTGTGTACAAGTTTATAGTTTAAAAGTTTGAGATCCAAGACATAATTATGTAAAATCTGGAAGGATTGTACAGGGAATTGGCAGAGCTCAGTGGGGAGTTGGGCTGTGCTTAGCAGGGAGTGATCAGATCAGCATGGCTAGGCAATCATGGGTAACCAAGGATTTTTCTATGGTCTTGGTGAGCTTAGGTATGGACAGTGGGCACATTTCCCAGACCATGACAATCCTGAAAATGCAGGATGATTGGTAACTATTGGCTAGGGTTCTTAATAGTAAAATATAGATTGATACATAGAAACATAGATAAATAGATAGTGTAACGAGCTAACCTAAGTACTGCTCCAGTCCGTCTTCAGCAGTGGCTGCTGCCTCTCTCTAAATGTGCACAGCTGGGCTCTGATCACATTTAAAAGGACCGCAATCTAATTATAGGAACTCCCACCTAGTAGTTACAGGCAGGGCCGCCACTAGAAATTTTGGGGCCCTTGACTTAACCATTGATCAGGGCCCCCCCCCCCTCCTTTGACATGTGCAATTTTTGACCAAGAGACTAAAACGTATATGCACTTTATTCTTAAGTGTCTATTTAAACTTGGAAATGTTGTAAAGGTAGTAACATACAGACACACTCATACACTGAAACACACATAAGGAATCACATATAGACACTCTAGCAGACACGCAAAGAAACACACTCAGACACAGACACCCAAACAGACATTCAGCACTTGTTTACATTGACCTGACAAGTAATGAGGTAAACTACAGTTTTGTAAAAAAAAAGGAGATTTAGAAAACAAAATATGGAGTTCTGATGATTTTTTTGTAAAGGAAGATGCCAACTAAATGATGACAACAGCATGCAATAGCTGAAAGGAAGGGCCCTGAACTGCCTAAACAATAATTTAAAGGTTAAATGGTGGATTGGTGACTTCTGGAAAGGTCTCGTTAGTCTCAAAGTCTGTAGAAAGATGTGAATAATCAGTAGTAAGGTCAAAATGTCCTAAAAATTAACAGATAATGGACACACACATAAACTCAAACTTGCACATACACCCAAGGAAACACAGACAGGGATAGCCTCAGAAAACACACAAAGACATACACACACACACACACAGAGACACCCACAGAAAACACTCAAAGACATACACACACAGAGAGACAACCACATAAAACACAGAAAGACATACACACACCCTCACTGAGACATCCACAGAAAACACACAAAGACATACACACACCCTCACAGAGACACCCACAGAAAACACACACCTTCACAGAGACATCTACAGAAAACACAGACATACATACATACACACACACCCTCACAGAGACATCCACAGAAAACACAGACATACACACCCACCCTCACAGAGGCATCCAGAGAAAATAACCAAGACAAACATACACACACCCTCACAGAGACACCCATAGAAAAAGCTCAAAGACATATGCACACACCCTCACAGACATCCACAGAAAATGCATACAGACATACACACCCACACTCACAGAGAGACCCACAGAAAAAAATACATACACACTCATAGAGACACAAACCAAAGCACAAAGACATAAACACAGACACCCACAGAAACACCATCACAGGAGGAAACATTTATGCACCTTGCATCCCCTAAATCAACAGTGTGTGACATGCATGATAAAAAAAATTGCAGAAATTAAGAGATCACTTTTTAAAGAATCATATTTGTAAATGTGCAAACAAAAATAATTCTGTGAATTCAAAATTGTACATTAATGATCTGGGTAGATGGCTAGTACTTATTGATTTTGAAAATGCTGTACTCTATATGGTCTTGGTGGAACCATAAGCTGTGGTACTCATACCATTAGATCTGGTTAAATGCAGGATTTAGGCTTGTTGGTATGTATTTCAAAATTAACGGCTAGATTTAGAGTTGGGCGGTAGCCGTCAAAACCAGCGTTAGAGGCTCCTAACGCTGGTTTTTACCGCCGTCTGGTATTTGGAGTCAGTCAGGAAAGGGTCTAACGCTCACTTTGCAGCCGCGACTTTTCCATACCGCAGATCCCCCTACGCCATTTGCGTATCCTATCTTTTCAATGGGATCTTTCTAACGCCGGTATTTAGAGTCTTGGCTGAAGTGAGCATTAGAAATCTAACGACAAAACTCCAGCCGCAGAAAAAAGTCAGTAGTTAAGAGCTTTCTGGGCTAACGCCGGTTTATAAAGCTCTTAACTACTGTTCTCTAAAGTACACTAACACCCATAAACTACCTATGTACCCCTAAACCGAGGTCCCCCCACATCGCCGCCACTCTAATTAAATTTTTTAACCCCTAATCTGATGGCGTCCCTCGAATTCCGATTGGCTGATAGGATTCTATCAGCCAATCGGAATTAAGGTAAGAAAATTCTGATCCGATCAGCCAATCAGATTGAGCTTGCATTCTATTGGCTGTTCCGATCAGCCAATAGAATGCAAGCTCAATCTGATTGGCTGATCCAATCAGCCAATCGGATTGAACTTGAATCTGATTTGCTGATTCCATCAGCCAATCAGAATTTTCCTACCTTAATTCCGATTGGCTGATAGAATCCTATCAGCCAATCGGAATTCGAGGGACGCCATCTTGGATGACGTCCCTTAAAGGAACCTTCATTCTTCAGTTGGACGTCGGAAGAAGAGGATAGATCCGCGCTGGAGGTCTTCAAGATGGAGCCGTTCGTCATCGGATGAAGATAGAAGATGCCACTTGGATCAAGATGGTTGCCGGTTCGGATCTCCTCTTCTTCCCGGATAGGATGAAGACTTTGGAGCCTCTTCTGGACCTCTTCAGCCGCTTGATAGAAGACTTCAGCCGGATTATGGATCGCCAGCCCCCGCTTGGGCTTGGATGAAGATTTCAGAGGCTTGGATCAAGACTTCGGAGGACGGATCGGTGAACCTGGCATGGTGAAGGTAAGGTAGGAAGATCTTCAGGGGCTTAGTGTTAGGTTTATTTAAGGGGTTTTGGGTTAGATTAGGGGTATGTGGGTGGTGTGTTGTAATGTTGGGGGGTATTGTATGTTTTTTTTTACAGGCAAAAGAGCTGAATTATTTGGGGCATGCCCCGCAAGTGGCCCTTTTCAGGGATGGTAAGGTAAAAGAGCTTTGAACTTAAATTTAGAATAGGGTAGGGCATTTTTTTATTTTGGGGGTCTTTGTTATTTTATTAGGGAGCTTAGAGTAGGTGTAATTAGTTTAAAATTGTTGTAATATTTTTCAAATGTTTGTAAATATTTTTTTATTTTTTGTAACTTAGTTCTTTTTTATTTTTTGTACTTTAGTTAGTTTATTTAATTGTAGTTATTTGTAGGTATTGTATTTAATTAATTTATTGATAGTGTAGTGTTAGGTTTAATTGTAACTTAGGTTAGGATTTATTTTACAGGTAATTTTGTAATTGTTTTAACTATTTTAGCTATTAAATAGTTCTTAACTATTTAATAGCTATTGTACCTGGTTAAAATAAATACAAAGTTGCCTGTAAAATAAATATTAATCCTAAAATAGCTATAATATAATTATAATTTATATTTTAGCTATATTAGGGTTTATTTTACAGGTAAGTATTTAGCTTTAAATAGGAATAATTTATTTAATAAGAGTTAATTTATTTCGTTAGATTTAAATTATATTTAATTTAGGGGGGTGTTAGTGTTAGGGTTAGACTTAGCTTTAGGGGTTAATCCATTTATTAGAGTAGCGGCGAGATTCGGTCGGCAGATTAGGGGTAATAATTGAAGTTAGGTGTCGGCGATGTTAGGGAGGGCAGATTAGGGGTTAATACTATTTATTATAGGGTTATTGAGGCGGGAGTGAGGCGGATTAGGGGTTAATAACTTTATTATAGTAGCGGTGAGGTGCGGTCGGCAGATTAGGGGTTAAATATTGTAGGTAGCTGGCGGCGACGTTGTGGGGGGCAGATTAGGGGTTAATAAATATAATATAGGGGTCGGCGGTGTTAGGGGCAGCAGATTAGGGGTACATAGGTATAATGTAGGTTGTGGCGGTGTACGGAGCAGCAGATTAGGGGTTAATAATAATATGTAGGGGTCAGCGATAGCGGGGGCAGCAGATTAGGGGTTAATAAGTGTAATTTGCATACAAAGAGAGAAGCGCTCTACCAGGAACGAACAACAGCTCAGTGGCTTGTTCTATGGCGATTTACCACCCGGAAACAGCCTCTTTTAGACCAGTGTGCTTTTCACAGAAGAAAACTTTCCTGAAGTATATCAGTCTGATCCTGCCAATTAAGGTCAGTCCAGCCCCGAAATACCAGGCAATTCTCCTCTGAACAAGGAACATGACAACCCCAGACGATCGTTTCGGCCTCCTATGGGCCTCGTCAGTGAGGTGCAGCCACATTCCTCTAAGCACACTGGGCAAGGAGTCCACGTCTGGTTTCCCCCATCACCCATAGGGAGACTTCCCCAGGGTCATAATAATTTGCATACAAAGAGAGAAGCGCTCTACCAGGAACGAACAACAGCTCAGTGGCTTGTTCTATGGCGATTTACTACCCGGAAGCAGCCTCTTTTAGACCAGTGTGCTTTTCACAGAAGAAAACTTTCCTGAAGTATATCAGTCTGATCCTGCCAATTAAGGTCAGTCCAGCCCCGAAATACCAGGCAATTCTCCTCTGAACAAGGAACATGACAACCCCAGACGATCGTTTCGGCCTCCTATGGGCCTCGTCAGTGAGGTGCAGCCACATTCCTCTAAGCACACTGGGCAAGGAGTCCACGTCTGGTTTCCCCCATCACCCATAGGGAGACTTCCCCAGGGTCATAATAATTTGCATACAAAGAGAGAAGCGCTCTACCAGGAACGAACAACAGCTCAGTGGCTTGTTCTATGGCGATTTACCACCCGGAAGCAGCCTCTTTTAGACCAGTGTGCTTTTCACAGAAGAAAACTTTCCTGAAGTATATCAGTCTGATCCTGCCAATTAAGGTCAGTCCAGCCCCGAAATACCAGGCAATTCTCCTCTGAACAAGGAACATGACAACCCCAGATGATCGTTTCGGCCTCCTATGGGCCTCGTCAGTGAGGTGCAGCCACATTCCTCTAAGCACACTGGGCAAGGAGTCCACGTCTGGTTTCCCCCATCACCCATAGGGAGGCTTCCCCAGGGTCATAATAATTTGCATACAAAGAGAGAAGCGCTCTACCAGGAACGAACAACAGCTCAGTGGCTTGTTCTATGGCGATTTACCACCCGGAAGCAGCCTCTTTTAGACCAGTGTGCTTTTCACAGAAGAAAACTTTCCTGAAGTATATCAGTCTGATCCTGCCAATTAAGGTCAGTCCAGCCCCGAAATACCAGGCAATTCTCCTCTGAACAAGGAACATGACAACCCCAGACGATCGTTTCGGCCTCCTATGGGCCTCGTCAGTGAGGTGCAGCCACATTCCTCTAAGCACACTGGGCAAGGAGTCCACGTCTGGTTTCCCCCATCACCCATAGGGAGACTTCCCCAGGGTCATAATAATTTGCATACAAAGAGAGAAGCGCTCTACCAGGAACGAACAACAGCTCAGTGGCTTGTTCTATGGCGATTTACCACCAGGAAGCAGCCTCTTTTAGACCAGTGTGCTTTTCACAGAAGAAAACTTTCCTGAAGTATATCAGTCTGATCCTGCCAATTAAGGTCAGTCCAGCCCCGAAATACCAGGCAATTCTCCTCTGAACAAGGAACATGACAACCCCAGACGATCGTTTCGATCAGACTGATATACTTCAGGAAAGTTTTCTTCTGTGAAAAGCACACTGGTCTAAAAGAGGCTGCTTCCGGGTGGTAAATCGCCATAGAACAAGCCACTGAGCTGTTGTTCGTTCCTGGTAGAGCGCTTCTCTCTTTGTATGCAAATTATTATGACCCTGGGGAAGTCTCCCTATGGGTGATGGGGGAAACCAGACGTGGACTCCTTGCCCAGTGTGCTTAGAGGAATGCGGCTGCACCTCACTGACGAGGCCCATAGGAGGCCGAAACGATCGTCTGGGGTTGTCATGTTCCTTGTTCAGAGGAGAATTGCCTGGTATTTCGGGGCTGGACTGACCTTTCTTGGCGGGATCAGACTGATATACTTCAGGAAAGTTTTCTTCTGTGAAAAGCACACTGGTCTAAAAGAGGCTGCTTCCGGGTGGTAAATCGCCATAGAACAAGCCACTGAGCTGTTGTTCGTTCCTGGTAGAGCGCTTCTCTCTTTGTATGCAAATTATTATGACCCTGGGGAGTCTCCCTATGGGTGATGGGGGAAACCAGACGTGGACTCCTTGCCCAGTGTGCTTAGAGGAATGTGGCTGCACCTCACTGACGAGGCCCATAGGAGGCCGAAATGATCGTCTGGGGTTGTCATGTTCCTTGTTCAGAGGAGAATTGCCTGGTATTTCGGGGCTGGACTGACCTTTCTTGGCGGGATCAGACTGATATACTTCAGGAAAGTTTTCTTCTGTGAAAAGCACACTGGTCTAAAAGAGGCTGCTTCCGTGTGGTAAATCGCCATAGAACAAGCCACTGAGCTGTTGTTCGTTCCTGGTAGAGCACTTCTCTCTTTGTATGCAAATTATTATGACCCTGGGGAAGTCTCCCTATGGGTGATGGGGGAAACCAGACGTGGACTCCTTGCCCAGTGTGCTTAGAGGAATGTGGCTGCACCTCACTGACGAGGCCCATAGGAGGCCGAAACGATCGTCTGGGGTTGTCATGTTCCTTGTTCAGAGGAGAATTGCCTGGTATTTCGGGGCTGGACTGACCTTTCTTGGCGGGATCAGACTGATATACTTCAGGAAAGTTTTCTTCTGTGAAAAGCACACTGGTCTAAAAGAGGCTGCTTCCGGGTGGTAAATCGCCATAGAACAAGCCACTGAGCTGTTGTTCGTTCCTGGTAGAGCGCTTCTCTCTTTGTATGCAAATTATTATGACCCTGGGGAAGTCTCCCTATGGGTGATGGGGGAAACCAGACGTGGACTCCTTGCCCAGTGTGCTTAGAGGAATGTGGCTGCACCTCACTGACGAGGCCCATAGGAGGCCGAAACGATCGTCTGGGGTTGTCATGTTCCTTGTTCAGAGGAGAATTGCCTGGTATTTCGGGGCTGGACTGACCTTTCTTGGCGGGATCAGACTGATATACTTCAGGAAAGTTTTCTTCTGTGAAAAGCACACTGGTCTAAAAGAGGCTGCTTCCGGGTGGTAAATCGCCATAGAACAAGCCACTGAGCTGTTGTTCGTTCCTGGTATAGCGCTTCTCTCTTTGTATGTTAATAAGTGTAAGGTTAGGTGTGTTTAGACTCGGGGTACATGTTAGAGTGTTAGGTGCAGACTTAGAAAGTGTTTCCGTATAGGAAACAATGGGGCTGCGTTAGGAGCTGAACACTGCTTTTTTGCAGGTGTTAGGTTTTTTTTCAGCTCAAACAGCCCCATTGTTTTCTATGGGGGAATCGTGCACGAGCACGTTTTTGAAGCTGGCCGCGTCCATAAGCATCGCTGGTATCGAGAGTTGCAGTGGCGTTAAATATGCTCTACGCTCCCTTTTTTGGAGCCTAACGCAGCCCTTCTGTTAACTCTAAATACCAGCGGTATTTAAAAGGTGCGGGGGAAAAAAAGCTTGCGTAGCTAACGCACCCCTTTTGCCGCAGAACTCTAAATCTAGCCGTAAGTCAGCTGTAGTCTAAACTGTCTCATTTCAAACATTGAGCAATCTTAGTCTGAGAGTATAACATTTTATGCAGATGTAAAAATCTTAGCTAAAATGCCTCCTTGCATCTGGAAAGTCCTTGCATAAAGGGACAGTAAACTGGAATGTAATATATATATATATATATATATATATATATATATATATATATATAAATGTATTGTAGTATATGCACTCTCACCAACACACTGCAACTTGCCAGGGTGCTGTAGCCAGGTATGTAGAAAACGAAAAGTAGAAAGCACTCACTGGACTGTAGACAGCAATTTACATCAAATAATATTTATTGTGACGTTTCGGGACCAACAGCGTCCCTTCCTCTGACCTATATATATATATAATTTGTGTATTGAGGAGGAAACATTTCTGCAGGGTTTTAAATATAGAATTTCTACAGCATTGTCAAATAATCATAAATACACTGCTGCTAAAAGAATGTGTTTTTATGGACCCCTGGCCCCACCATACAACTACTACCACACTGAAGTTACAATGCAAAATTGCACAAAGAAATAAAAAACATTTGCTAGTCCTACCTCCTCTGCAAATGAAAGTGATCTGCCGTCTGACTCAGGCACACACTGTACAAACAAAGTGCCAAGTCTGTCTCACACTATGCATAGTGGTTTAGTGCACACTCAGAAATCCTCTCAAATGCTCATACTTTTCCCTTGCTCAATTAGCACTCTGCACTCTGGGCTGAGTTATTGTGAGCTGCAACCTGTTCCAGTGCTCTGTGTATACTTACCTTGTGCCTGTGTCTGCTGAGTCTCCAGAGCTCACTTTACCAGTGACATCTTACCTCAATCCTGTTGCACCTACCTGGTATCCCATGGCTGCATTACCAACAGTACCCACTGGGTTGTTGTGCCTGCTGAGTCTTTTGTGCTTGCTATACCAGTGACAACTTACCTCAATCCTTCTGCCTCAACAAAAATACCCACTGGGTATCCTGTGCCTGCATGTCCATCTAAACCTAGTGAACTCAGTTATTGTCTGTCCCCTAGGTTTCTCCTTTTTAGACTGATCTCTTGGTACATAACCCTTGGCCTGTTCCTGGACTTTGCTGTTCTTTGAACCTTGAAAGTAACCACCAATAATTGGCTCTGTTTTCTATTACTTTATTAAAACATTTTAAAAGACTTTTGTCTTCCTGCTTATATATAACTGTATATTGGGTTCCACTCACCCTAACTCCTCACATATAGATAAGCATGAGAAATCAGATTTTTCCTTCATTTTGAAAATACATGCAAAACAATTTTGCATTTATTTGCTAATGGATTTTAAAAATTCCAGTGTCCTTTTATCTACAGATATTCAAAGACTTCAAGGGTTAATTTTGTTAGAAACAAATATTGACAAGCTTTTCTAAGGAATTATAACCCATCCTCAATGGAAGGGCCGCAACACAACTTTGAATCACAATGGGAAGCAGAATTTGAGACAGTACTCCAAGTGTAAGGAGCTACGCTATGCAATACTCATTAAGATGATTTTTTTCTCTTTTGTATATAGTACAATAAGCTTATTTTGTATTGTTTGGTCACTAATTATGGGTTAGATTACGAGTGGCACGCTAACGACCAATTATGGGCTAGATTACGAGTGGCACGCTAACTACGCAAAGAGCTAATTATACAATTAGAAAAATAGATAATTAATTTACAACAATATATATCTGCGGTTTACGCAACAGTAGATCAGTATCCCATGCTTAGCTATAGCCTTGAAACTCAAGAACACGTAAAATATTCTCAGTCCTTAAGGTCCACTGGCCAGAACCGTTAATCATTTTTATTTAGATTGCCAAAAATTAGCAAGAAATGTCTTTAGTTACAGAATTCCCAAAAACACTAGTACCGAGGCAGGTTAATGATACATAGCTCCCATCTTATCTTTACAAGTAGATTTAATTCATTCAGATGCTAAAGCAACTCTGGATGCCATAGTATTGACTGTTTCCAAACTATGTACATCTAACAATTTAAATAACAAGGTGCATTATGCTATTAACTTATTAAATTGACATATGTTTTTGAAATATTACATATAAAATATGTAAAATTTATATAAATTTTTAAAAATTAATAAACATACGGTAAAATATTCTAAATAATTAATCGAATATATCTATATATTTTACAGTATATTTATTCATTTTCAATATGTTTCTCTTTTGGTTAGCATGTTTTACCATGGACTTGTATATCAAAATGGTAGCGTGGTCAATCAAAGCTTGTTATCGCGCACTATCATTAGCGTGCCACTTGTAATCAAGCCCTCTGTAAGCAATTACCGTCAACACTATACGCTGATCAGAACAATTTATATAGAAAGTACATTGGATTGTTATATCACTGGCACACACATCAGAGGAGGACATCAAGCGCACACATTTTAGCCTAAGATGTCAAACACATTTTTTTGTGTACAAGATAATCATCACAACTTTCTAATGTTATGTGTATGAGTAATTTCACATTGCAAATCATAATTGTGTAAGATTTTTTTATGCACATGCATTACCATTCAATTAAAAAAAATATTTTCAATTCTTACTGCAATATAAGGAAATATGCATAGATGGCAAACTTGTATGTTTAAATATAGCTCAGTCATATTTTCATGTAGAGTATATTCATTTTGTGCTTTGGGTGACTGACAACATAATACATTTGTGGCAGTGTTAGTTAAAACCAAGTATATAAAATGTTAGATCACATTTATTAGTCTGGGTCATATTAAACATCTGTATTTGAATAGATGCATGATAATATATATAACATCTGTAAAATATAATTTAGGCTTTTCATTAACATACCAAACAAGTAAATATTCTCAAGAATCACTAAAATGTATGTGAGTAAAAATTTAGCTTCTGTATTAGGAGAAAATTGTATTTTTATTTCAGATTGTTAGAGGTATAGGAAAATTGGTCAGAAGCATTATTATAAAATAATGATTTTAGACTTTTAGATAAAGAGCTAATTATACAATTAGAAAAATAGATAATTAATTTACAACAATATATCTGTAGTTTACGCAACAGTAGATCAGTAGCCCACGCTCAGCTATGAGGCCCATAACATAAATATAGCCTTGAAACTCAAGAACAGGTAAAATATTCTCAGTCCTTAAGGTCCACTGGCCAGAACCGTTAATCAGTTTCACAAAATGCCAAAAATTAGCAAGAAATTGCTTTAGTTACAGAATGCCTAAAACACTAGTACCGAGGCAGGTTAATGATACATAGTTCCCCATCTTATCTTTACAAGTAGATTGAATTCATTCAGATGCTAAAGCCACTCATGATGCCATAGTATTGACTGTTTCCAAACTATGTACATCTAACAATTTAAATGACAAGGTGCATTATGCTATTAACTTATTAAATTGACACACTGATTATGGTTTTCATTTTAGATTTCACCACTCCAGGACAATTTAAGATGAACACATTAACAGCTCATTATGATTTTTTGTGTTTTATATTTTTTCTTAGAATCTGTGATCTGTCAGACCCCATTTTAAAAATACTTGTTGACATGGATCATTATAAAATATTCTAGTTAGAATAACTTTCCTACAATAAATAAAAGACATGACCAGCTCCCCAAATGGAATTATGTTTTAAATCTTTTGAATAGAGATTAAGTAACAATAGCTTTGATTCATATTGAGCTAATGGATTTGCTGGGATTTTTTCACGGTTTGAAGGTTCTTTTCTCAGCGCAGAGGGCTCATAGTCAGTCTGTTAAGCCCTTTTTGAAAACTTTTTTGGTGACATCTGGAATCAGAAAAAGAAACTGAATAGTTAACTTGCAACCCAAACGTCATTAAAATCCACGTAATAAGCTATATAGAGGGAGTTTAGGGGATTGTTAACTCACTGTTGATAATGGGATTTCCGGTAAAGCTAAGCAAAAATTTCTAACATTTAAATGCAAAACATAAACGTAAGACAACAAATGGATAAAGTACTTTGATATAGGTTAAGATCATTTAAATATTTTCTTGATGAAAATGTAAAGTCAATATCTAGGAAAGCAGGAAGAGTACAGCGGTTAGCAGGCTGCTATGTAATGCATAGGACTAGATTACAATCGTGTGCAATATTAAAATATCGCCCCCACGTTAACTTGCAAGCATATTACAAGATGAAAGTAAAAGCGACCTCACAAGCGCAAACTAAATTTTCTCTCGTCGCGTTAGCATGACTAAAGGGTTAGGGCTAAAAAAAAAAATTGCAAAAAACCACAGAAATACATTAAAATGTGTTACACTCATATATACACTTTCTAATAAAAAATATTCATTTCAATATTAACTTAACAACATTATAAGGTGTATGAATGGAAAGGGTTATAATATATAAATATATACATACATATACATGAACATACACATACACAGGGTTGGTAAAATATTGCTATAGTTTGCCTGTCAGGGAAGAAAAGCTACTAGTTCAGAGGGAAAAAGTCATCCGTCAACTAAATGTTAAATATCGGCAAAAGACAAATTCCTTACTTGTCCATTGCAGTTTCTTACTCATCCAGGATTAGTGGACTTGTGGAACTTTCCAAACCTATATAGAATTAAATACTGACAGCTGATGAGGTTCAGTTACTCTTCTGTGTGATACTAATGTTCTTGGTGGTATTACTGAAAGACAAAGGGCTCCATTTAAGAAATGCCAGGCGGACCACAGCAGACAATTCTGAACATGTCTGCCTGTCATCAGGGCTAGTGTACAGCAAAACACTACCTGCATTTATCATTAAAAAAAAGAGTCTGGGGAATTGCAAGCCGCCAGCTCAGAGCTGGCATATAGGTTAGGAAGTAGTGGTTCTGATGACCGCTGTTTCCTAAGAAGCCATTATAGTAAAAAAATGACATGCCCTAGTCCATTAGAATATGGAATTTTAAGACTATTTACCCTACAGTACTAGTTGCACATCTGAGTCATGTGATGCTGATTTGATCAGCATCGAGTTCTGCTCAGGACCAGCAGTGCACCGTAAGTCCTGAAAGGTATTTCTACTGTGTTATAATGGCCATTTAACTATCATCTGCACCTGCTAGTAGGTGCTCCAAAGCCACATCCACAGGTGTTACTCTGCATTTTTTGAGGTTGCTGGCAGCCAAGGGGTTACTCCCGATGTTGTAATTGGATGCAAACAAGTTAATCCGTGTTTTTTCTGGTTCTATTGGAACACAAGTGGTTAATTAAATTTCTTTACAGTGTTAATTTCTTATATTAACTCTTTCTGCTGAGCCATCTCTAACTCCTGCTCTGAAGCAGTTTTATTTCTTTTTACTGATATTGGGCTAGTTTCCATTGAGGTGGTTAAGTGTGGAAACTAGTGGTAACATAAAAAATCCCCATAGATTTTAATGGAGATAAATGTTTTTACCACTAGTTCCCAAACTTTATCACCTAAACAGAAACTAGCCCATTGTGCTTCTGCATCAGTTTTATTGCTTTCTCTCACCTAGATTACGAGTTATGCGCGCTATACGTATTAACAAACACAACAAAAGTTGCATTATTTAACCCCCTATAGTGCAGCCATTACAAGTTTTAAAACAGCCGGCTTGTGCGTGCGATATGGCTGCGTTGCGCTCCATACCGCACACAATACAAGCGCTGTTTTGATGTGCTCGTGCACGCTTCCCCCATAGACATCAATGTTGAAAGCGGGTCAGAAAAAAGCCTAACACCTGCAATCACGGAATGAAAAGCTCTGTAACGCAGCACCATTGATGTCTATGGAGAAAAATAAAGTTATGTTTAAACCTAACACGATAACATAAACCCCGAGTCTAAACACCCCTAATCTGCTGCCCCCAACATCGCTGCCACTACATAATGCTATAAACCCCTAATCTTCAGTTTCCAATATCGTCGCAACCTAAAAAAAGCTATTAACCCCTTATCTGCCGCCGCCCCCAACATCGCTGCCACTATACTAAAGTTATTAACCCCTATTCCACTGCACTCCAACATTGCATTCACTAAATAAAGCTATTAACCCCTAAACCTCTGGCCTCCCACATCACTGCCACTAAATAAACCAATTACCCCTAAACCTCCAGCCCCCCACGTCGCAACAATCTAAATTAAACTATAATAATCGCCTAGATTTAGAGTTCTGCGGTAGCCGTCAAAACCAGCGTTAAGGGCTCCTAACGCTGCTTTTTACCACCCACTGGTATTTAGAGTCAGTCAGGAAAGGGTCTAACGCTCACTTTCCATACCTTTTCCATACCGCAGATCCCCTTACGCCAATTGCGTATCCTATCTTTTCAATGGGATCTTCCTAACGCTGGTATTTAGAGTCTTGGCTGAAGTGAGCGTTAGAACGCTAACGACAAGACTCCAGCCGCAGAAAAAAGTCAGGAGTTAAGAGCTTTCTGGGCTAACGCCGGTTCATAAAGCTCTTAACTACTGTCCTCTAAAGTACACTAACTAAATAATAATAAACTACCTATGTACCCCTAAACCGAGGTCCCCCCACATCACCGCCACTATAATATATTTTTTTAACCCCTAATCTGCCGACCGCACACCGCCGCCACCTACATTATCCCTATGTACCCCTAATCTGCTGCCCCTAACATCGCCGACACCTATATAATATTTATTAACCCCTAATCTGCCCCCCCCCTACGTCGCCGCTACCTTACCTACACTTATTAAACCCTAATCTGCCGACCGGACCTCGCCGCCACTATAATAAATGTATTAACACCAAAACCGACGCACTCCCGCCTTGCAAACCCTATAATAAATTTTATTAACCCCTAATCTGCCCTCCCTAACATCGCCGCCACCTAACTTCAAGTATTAACCCCTAATCTGCCGACCGGACCCCACCGCTACTCTAATAAATGTATTAACCCCTAAAGCTAAGTCTAACCCTAACCCTAACACCCCCCTAAATTAAATATAATTTAAATCTAACTAAATAAATTATTTCTTATTAAATAAATTAATCCTATTTAAAGCTAAATACTTACCTGTAAAATAAACCCTAATATAGCTACAATATAACTAATAATTACATTGTAGCTATTTTAGGATTTATATTTATTTTACAGGAAACTTTGTATTTATTTTAACTAGGTACAATAGCTATTAAATAGTTATTTACTATTTAATAGCTACCTAGTTAAAATAATTACAAAATTACCTGTAAAATAAATCCTAACCTAAGTTACAATTAAACCTAACACTACACTATCAATAAATTAATTAAATAAACTACCTACAATTACCTACAATTAAATCAACTAAACTAAATTACAAAAAAAACCCCACTAAATTACAAAACAAAACAAAACACTAAATTACAAAAAATAAAAAAGATTACAAGAATTTTAAACTAATTACACCTACTCTAAGCCCCCTAAAAAAATAACAAAGCCCCCTAAAATAAAAAAATGCCCTACCCTATTCTAAAATAAAAAGTTAACAGCTCTATTACCTTACCAGCCCTTAAAAGGGCCTTTTGCGGGGCATGCCTCAAAGAAATCACCTCTTTTGCCTGAAAAAAAAAAATACAATACCCCCCCCCAACATTACAACCCACCACCCACATACCCCTAATCTAACCCACCCAAACCCCCCTTAAAAAACCTAACACTAAGCCCCTGAAGATCTCCCTACCTTGTATTCACCCAGCCGGGTATCACCGATCCGTCCAGAAGAGGGTCCGAAGTCTTCATCCTATCTGGCCAGAAGAGGGTCCCAAGTCTTCATCCTATCTGGCAAGAAGAGGTCCCCCAGAGGGTCCAAAGTCTTCATCCAGGTGGCATCTTCTATCTTCTTCCATCCGGAGCGGAGCGGATCCATCTTGAAGCAGCCGACACGGAGCCATCCTTCCTCACCAATGTCCTAAGTCTGAATTAAGGTTCCTTTAAATGACGTCATCCAAGATGGCGTCCCTCAAATTCTGATTGGCTGATAGGATTCTATCAGCCAATCGGAATTAAGGTAGGAAAAATCTGATTGGCTGATTGAATCAGCCAATCAGATTCAAATTCAATCCGATTGAATCAGCCAATCAGATTGAGCTCGCATTCAATTGGCTGATCGGAACAGCCAGATTTTTCCTACCTTAATTCCGATTGGCTGATAGAATCCTATCAGCCAATCGGAATTCGAGGGACACCATCTTGGATGACGTCATTTAAAGGAACCTTCATTCGGACTTAGGACGTCGGTGAGGAAGGATGGCTCCGCGTCGGCTGCTTCAAGATGAACCCGCTCCACTCCGAATGGAAGAAGATAGAAGATGCCATCTGGATGAAGACTTTGGACCCTCTGGAGGACCTCTTCTTGCCGGATAGGATGAAGACTTCCGACCCTCTTCTGGATGGATCGGTGATACCCGGCTTGGTGAATACAAGGTAGGGAGATCTTCAGGGGCTGAGTGTTAGGTTTTTTAAGGGGGTTTGGGTGGGTTAGATTAAGGGTATGTGGGTGGTGGGTTGTAATGTTGGAGGGGTATTGTATTGTTTTTTTCAGGCAAAAGAGCTGATTTCTTTGGGGCATGCCCCGCAAAAGGCCCTTTTAAGGGCTGGTAAGGTAATAGAGCTGTTAACTTTTTATTTTAGAATAGGGTAGGGCATTTTTTATTTTGGGGGGCTTTGTTATTTTTTTAGGGGGCTTAGAGTAGGTGTAATTAGTTTAAAATTCTTGTAATCTTTTTTTATTTTTTGTAATTTAGTGTTTGTTTGTTTTTGTAATTTAGTGTTTTGTTTTTTTTGTAATTTAGTTTAGTTGATTTATTTGTTGGTAATTGTAGGTAGTTTATTTAATTAATTTATTGATAGTGTAGTGTTAGGTTTAATTGTAACTTAGGTTAGGATTTATTTTACAGGTAATTTTGTAATTATTTTAACTAAGTAGCTATTAAATAGTTAATAACTATTTAATAGCTATTGTACCTAGTTAAAATAAATACAAAGTTGCCTGTAAAATAAATATAAATCCTAAAATAGCTACAATATAATTATTCGTTCTATTGTAGCTATATTAGGGTTTATTTTACAGGTAAGTATTTAGCTTTAAATAGGATTAATTTATTTAATAAGAATTAATTTATTTCATTAGATTAAAATTATATTTATTTTAGGGGGGTGTTAGGGTTAGGGTTAGACTTAGCTTTAGGGGTTAATACATTTATTATAGTAGCTGTGAGGTCCGGTCGGCAGATTAGGGGTTAATACTTGAAGTTAGGTGTCGCCAATGTTAGTAAGGGCAGATTAGGGGTTAATAAAATTTATTATAGGGTTTGCGAGGTGGGAGTGAGGCGGTTTAGGGGTTAATACATTTATTATAGTGGCGGCAAGGTCCGGTCGGAAGATTAGGGGTTAATAAGTGTAAGTAAGGTAGCAGCAACGTTGGGGGGGCAGATTAGGGGGTAATAAATATTATGTAGGTGTCGGCGACGTTGGGGGCAGCAGATTAGGGGTTCATAGGGATAATGTAGGTTGCGGCGGTGTCCAGAGCGGCAGATTAGGGGTTAATAATAATATGCAGGGGTCAGCTATAGCGGGGCGGCAGATTAGAGATTAATAAGTGTAAGGTTAGGGGTGTTTAGACTCGGGGTACATGTTAGGGTGTTAGGTGCAGACTTAGAAACTGTTTCCCCATAGGAAACAATGGGGCTGCGTTAGGAGCTGAACGCTGCTTTTTTGCAGGTGTTAGTTTTTTTTTCAGCTCAAACTGCCCCATTGTTTCCTATGGGGGAATCGTGCACGAGCACGTTTTTCAAGCTGGCCGCTACCGTAAGCAACGCTGGTATTTAGAGTTGAAGTGGCGTTAAATTATGCTCTACGCTCCCTTTTTGGAGCCTAACGCAGCCCTTCAGAGAACTCTCAATACCAGCGTTATTTAAAAGGTGCGGGGAAAAAAACACACGCGTAGCTAACGCACCCCTTTGGCCGCAAAACTCTAAATCTTGCCAAATGTGATTAATTGGTTCCCATTTTTGTAAAAATGCTCAATATATTCACATTCCTTTTTGCTGCATCTTGTCTCTATAATAAAATACATTATTCAATTACTCCTCCCTCTCCACCTGCACTGTTCATTAGCCCATCACTCTTAACCCCTTAATGACCACAGCACTTTTCCATTTTCTGTCCGTTTGGGACCAAGGCTATTTTTACATTTTTGCGGTGTTTGTGTTTGGCTGTAATTTTCCTCTTACTCATTTACTGTATCCACACATATTATATACTGGTTTTCTCACATTAAATGGACTTAATAACAATACCATTATTTTCATCATATCTTATAATTTGCTATAATTTTTTTTTATAAAATGAGGAAAAAATGGAAAAAAACACACTTTTTCTAACTTTGACCCCCAAAATCTGTTACACATCTACAACTACCAAAAAACACCCATGCAAAATAGTTTCTAAATTTTGTCCTGAGTTAGAAATACCCATTTTGCTATTTCCAAACCACATTTTTTTTTTAAATTAGCGCTAGTTACATTGGAACACAGATATCTTTCAGGAATCCCTGAAAATCCCTTGACATGTATATATTTTTTTTAGAAGACATCCCAAAGTATTAATCTAGGCCCATTTTGGTATATTTCATGCCACCATTTCACCGCCAAATGCGATCAAATAAAAAAAATTGTTCACTTTTTCACAAACTTTAGGTTTCTTACTAAAATTATTTACAAACAGCTTGTGCAATTATGGCACAAATGTTGTAAATGCTTCTCTGAGATCCCCATTGCTCAGAAATAGCAGACATATATGGCTTTGGCGTTGCTTTTTGGTAATTAGAAGGCTGCTAAATGCCGCTGCGCATCACACGTGTATTATGGCTAGCAGTGAAGGGGTTAATTAGGTAGCTTGTAGGGAGCTTGCAGGGTTAATTTTAGCTTTAGTGTAGAGATCAGCCTCCCACCTGACACATCACACACCCTGATCCCTCCCAAACAGATCTCTTCCCTCCCCCACCCCACAATTGTCCCCACCATCTTAAGTACTGGGAGAAAGTCTGCCAGTACTAAAATAAAAGGTATCTTTAACTTTTTTTTTTTTAGCATATTTAAATGCTGCTGTGTAAAATCCCTCCTTAGCCCCCCAACCTCCCTGATCCCCCCCCAACAGTTCTCTAACCCTCCCCCTCTACCTTATTGGGAGCCATCTTTGGTACTGGTAGCTGTCTACCAGTACCCAGTTTACCATAAAAATAGAATTTTTTTTTATGAATTTTTTTTCTGTAGTGTAGCTTCCCTCCCAAAGACCAATCCCCCACCCCCTCCCAGATCCCTTATATCCATTTTATACCCATTCCCTCCCCCTTTCTCCTACTTTTTAACATAAAATTTTTCTGTAGTGTAGCGGTTCCCACCCGCTCCATCCCCGTGCATGCACCCGCCCGCCACCCCCCATGCACGTGTGTGGCCCGGCGAAGCCGCCCCGGATTCTGCCCCCCTCTTCAGCCAGCAAGCCATCGATGGCCGCCCACCCGCCTCCAACATCAGCTCCCACCCACCAACGATTGCGCCCATCGATGTCTGGTGCAGAGAGGACCACAGAATGGCTCTCTCTGCATCGGAGGGGTACATTGTTTTATTGCAGGATGCCTCGATATCGAGGCATCACTGCAATAACCAGAAAGCGGCTGGAAGTGATCAGGATCACTTCTACCACTTTCCAAGACCGAGGACGTAAGACGTACGTCCTCGGTCGTTAACTATATATTTTTTTAAGAACGTACGCCGTACGCCGTCGGTCGTTAAGGGGTTAAACTCACCTTACTTTTGTACTCATGAACTTTACCTATTCCTAAACACTCTCTCTCCCCCCTGCATCTCGTCTCAAAAACAGTCTCATTACTGCAAATCTGTATCTCATCTCATGTCACTCTCCCTCTTGCTTTTACTAATTGCTGGTGACATCTCTCCTAATCCTGGTCCCCAACAATTGCCTAGCCATGGACATCCATGTGTACTGTCCCATAGACTCAGAAAACAAAACTCTGCCAACCTTACTCAAATTCCTCTTGCATCAAAAGCCACTACCTCTTTCACTTGTGCACTCTAGAACTCTCGCTCTGTTTGCAACAAGCTCACTTCTATACATGACCTCTTTATCTCTCGCTCCCTCAACCTTCTGGCCCTAACAGAAACCTGGCTCTCTCCCCTAGACACAGCATCCACTGATGCTCTGTCACATGGGGTCTCCACTTCAGCCACACTCCTAGGTCTGGTAATAGACGAGGAGATGGTGCAGGTATTTCACTTTCCTGTCGTTGCACATTTCAACAAATACAACCCATATCTTCCCTCACATTTTCCTCATTCGAAACCCACATGATTTGCTTATTCTCTCCTCTCGCTATACGTGTTGCAGTTATATACCGACCCCCTGGCTCCTCAACTCAATTTCTAGATCACTTGGCTGCCTGGCTACCTTATTTCCTTTCTTCAGACACCCCTGCCCTCATTCTTGGCGACTTCAACATCCCTCTTGAAAATTCCACTGCCTCATCTGCAAAACAACTTCTGCAACTCACTTCTTCTTTCGGTTTGTCACAATGGACTGATTCTCCCACTCACACAGACGGTCACTACCTTGACCTGATCTTTAGCTATCGATGCACTCTCTCAAACTTCACAAACTCCCCCTTTCCTCTTTCTGACCACCATCTCCTTACTTGCAACATATCATTCCTCCCTACAACTCTCCCACCTTTTACTCCTCACACCAAACTTCACAGAAGCATTATGTCATTAGATCAGCAACAGCTTGCTAATTCCCTCAAACCTCTCCTCTCATCCTTCTCCTCCTTTTCCTGCCCTGACCAATCTATCTGCCACTATAATTTCACCCTTACATCCGTCCTTGACAATCTGGCCCCTCTTACCATTGCTCGGAAATCACACACTCATCCTCAGCCCTGGCATACTCCTCTGACACGGTACCTACGCAGATGTTCCCGTACTGCTGAGTGGCACTGGAGCTGATTTTCTTCATTACAACTTCATCTTGAACTCCTACTATTCTGCCCTTAATCTCCATAAGCAACAATACTTCTCTACTCTTATCTCTAATCTTTCTTCAAACCCAAAACATCTGTTCTCCACTTTCAATTCTCTTTTTCGCCCTCCCCCACCTCCTAATACAACTTCTCTGTCAGCTCAAGACTTTGTCAGCCACTTCATCTACAAAATCGACTCCATCAGAAACTAAA
Organism: Bombina bombina; assembly: GCF_027579735.1. NCBI lineage: Eukaryota > Metazoa > Chordata > Amphibia > Anura > Bombinatoridae > Bombina > Bombina bombina. The sequence continues at coordinate 410,544,649 of NC_069499.1, read as the reverse complement.
TCAGCTCTCAACATAATTCCATTCTCTCACCCCCTCAAATGCTCTCAATCAACCACAACCCACATAACCTAAAACTTAGCTCATTCTCCCCTGTTACTGAGGAAGAAGTTTTGTCACTTATACTGTGCTCTTACCTCACTACCTATCCCCTTGACCCTATCCCCTCACAGCTACTCCCCTCCCTCTCTGCTACCATTACCCCTATACTCACACACATTTTCAACCTCTCGCTCAGCACCGGTATATGTCCCTCATCTCTGAAACATGCACTAGTCACACCTTTGACTCAGATCTTTCTTTAACTCCTCACATTCAGTCCTTGGCTAAAGCCTGCTGCTTCTACCTTAAAAACATCTCTTAAATTAGACACTTCCTTACACAAGACACAACTAAGATTTGAATCCACTCTCTCATCCTTTCCCTCCTCAATTACTGCATTTCTGTCCTCTCTGGTCTCCCCACCTGCCGCCTAGCTCCTTTACAATCTATAATGAATGCCTCTGCCAGGCTCATCTTCCTTACACGTCGCTCTTCATCTGCTGCACCTCTCTGCCAATCCCTTCACTGGCTTCCTCTTGCCTCTAGGATCAAACACAAAATTCTCACTCTGACATACAAAGCCCTCAACTGCACTATTCCCCCCTATATCTCACACCTTGTCTCCAGATACTCTCCCTCCCGTCCCCTTCGCTCTGCTCATGACCTCCTACTCTCCTCCTCTCTTGTTAACTCATCACACTCCCATTTACAGGACTTCTCCAGACTGGCTCCCATCTTGTTGAACTCTCTGCCTTGCTCCACAAGACTCTCCTCTAGTTTTGAAAGCTTCAAGCGCTCTCTAAAGACTCTACTGTTCAGGGATGCATACAACCTACTCTAACCTTTCTTTATACCAGTTTCTCTCCTTCATCACTATCCCCCTTAGCATGTAAGCCTAAAAGTCCAGCTGTTTGTAGATCACCTTATTAAGAGCTGACTACAACAGTGCAACTCTTGGCAAGGCCCTCTACCAATTTGATCCATATAATTGTTTTTTTGTACTCCGCATTTGTTTATAGCGCTGCGGAATCTGTTGACGCTCTACAAATAACCGATAATAATAATAATAATATATTAACTTCTAAACCTAACCCTAACGTAACCCTAACCCTAACCCTAAAACCCCCTAACTTTAACATAATTAAAATAGAACTAAATTAAACTTACAATAATTAACTAAATAATTCCTATTTAAAACTAAATACTTACATGTGAAATAAAACATAAGCTAGCTACAATATAACTAATAGTTATATTGTATCTAGCTTAGGTTTTAATTTTATTTCACAGGTAAGTTTGTATTTATTTTAACTAGGTAGACTAGTTAGTAAATAGTTATTAACTATTTACTAACTACCTAGTTAAAATAAATACAAACTTACCTGTGAAATAAAACCTAACCTGCCTTACACTAAAACCTCACATTACAAAAAATAAAAAAAATACTATTACAAAAAATAACAAACAAAATGATAGAAAACCAATAAATATTATTCCTATTCTAATACCCTTTAAAAAAAATAAAAATAAAAATAAAAAAGCCTAATCTAGAATTCTTGAATAAACTACCAAGGCCCCTTAAAAGGGCCTTTTGTAGGGCATTGCCCTAAAGTTAACAGCTCTTTTGCTACAAAACAAAACAAACACCTCCTAAAATTATACAAACCCCCACCCTCAAACCCACAAAATAAAAATAAAGTAAAACCTAATCAACCCATTGCCCTGAAAAGGGCATTTGTATGGGCATTGTCCTTAAATGGCATTTAGCTATTTTCCTGCCCTTAAAAGGACATTCAGCTCTTTTATGAAATGCCCAAGCCCAAATCTAAAAATAAAAACCCACCCCAAAATGAAAAAAATGCATTACACAAAATAACAAACAAATGATCAAAAATAAAAAAATATTCCTATTCTAATACCCATTTAAAAAAAACACCCCAAAATAAAAAAACCTAATCTAGAATAAACTACCAATAGCCCTTAAAAGGGTCTTTTGTAGGGCATTGCCCTAAGTTAAACAGCTCTTTTACCTGAAAAAAAAAAATACAAAGACCCCCTAACATTACAAACCCCTACCCCCCCAACCTACAAAATAAAAAAAAATGATCTAAAGAAACTTAAGCTACCCATTGCCCTGAAAAGGGCATTTGTATGGGCATTGCCCTTAAAAGGACATTTAGCTCTTTTGCTTTGCCATGAAAAGAGCATTTAGCTCTTTTACGAAAAGCCCAAACCCTAAACTAAAAAAAAACCCACCCAAAAAAACCTTAAAAACCTATCCCTAACCCCCGAAGATCCACTTACAGTTCTTGAAGTCCCACTTGAATGATCTTCATCCAGGCCACAAAGTCCACATCCAGGCGGCGAGAAGTCTTCATCCAAGAGGCCTCTTCTATCTTCATCCAGGTGGCGAAGTTCTCATCGAGGCGGCGAGAAGTCTTCACAAAATGTATAAATAAGCCCCTGCGCTGAAAGTAATCACACAAAGCAGCTATATGAAAATAAAGAATACCTTACTCCTTAATAAACTAAATTGGGGGAGATAATCACACTGACTGCAGTGAACTGCAGACAAGTAATTAGGTACAGCTGCGCTGTCACAAAGACGACTAAATGTGTGTAGTATACAGGCTAATAAGCAGTCCCCAATGGGTAGTGGTTCACTATATGGATATGAATTAATTAACTTTTAATACATATGATAAATAAAATAATAAAAGAACACAACAATTTCACCACAATAATAAAAGCAATTGCATCAGCGAGAAAAAAATGATACAACAATCTAATAATTCATTGCATAAAAATTCATTACATAAAAATATATTGCATAAAAATAAATGGTTGCAAGTGTAATGCAGATCAAGATAAGAACAAATATTGCTCGGTTTAAAAAGTTGTGGGCATGCAAAGCAGAGAGTCTTTTTAGTAAGCAAATAAAGCGTCTTTTTCAAGCATAAGGTTGTCTTGATTAGTCTTTGTTAATACTTAGCTTGTGAAGCTGAAGAGCTGCAATAACTGCAGAGGGTGGACGAGAAAAAGGACAAAAGAGATCCTTTTAAACAGAAATAAGGTTCAAATGGCAAGGTGCTTACTAATACTTACACCGGTTGCCGATAATAGATCTCTCCAGATGACATCAGTCTGTACGGCACCTCCTAAGCTCTCCTAGGCTCTCATGGTGTATCCAATCGAGTTCAGTGAACTATTCCCCCGTTAGAAACAACAGGACTACGGAAGCCCAAAGAGTTCACAGCAAATAGTAACGCGTTTCGGCTGCACACAGCCTTTCTCAAACTCAATAATGCTGTTGTGCACGGATTGCATATATATGCTCTTCTTAAAGGGATATTACAATTCGGTGCATATAATACATAATAAATATACAACACAGTAGGTATATGCTACAATATTCCTTATACCATCAATGGAAATTTATAATAACAGTTAAATAATATATAAAAGGAATCTAATAAGAAATTTTGACATCCAAATTTTATTAAAAAATAATATAATGAGATAAATTAAATGAAGGGCAATCAAAAAGTAGGGACATCCTATAATTTGTTTTTTATATGATTCTGAATAATTTAATTTAATAACTTAATTTCATGATAATATCTTGCATTATTTAATTAAATTTATTGCTATTTGTTATTTGTTATTAATTCTTATTTTCTAAAAACAATTTATTTTGTGATAAGGAGGGAAATTTAACAAATGAAACTAAAATAATTTATAGACCGTATATGAATGTGAGATTATTTCAAACTATGTATTATATGTAAAATTCATTTCTCTTTAAAAGATGATGATGGCGAGAAGTCTTCATCCAGGCGGCCTCTTCTATCTTCATCCCAGCAACTTGGAGCGGGTCCATCCTGAAGACATACAGCATGGAGCATCCTCTTCATATGGTCGCCGCCGTACACTGAATCTTCAATGCAAGGTACGCGATTCAAGATGGCGTCCCTTGCATTCCTATTGGCTGATTTGATTTTGGAAATTAAAATCAGCAAATAGGATGAGAGCTACTGAAATCCTATTGGCTGTTCAAACCAGCAAATAGGATGAGAGCTACTGAAATTCTATTGGCTGATTTGAACAGCCAATAGAATTTAAGAAGCTCTCATCCTATTGGCTGATTTGAATTTCCAAAATCAAATCAGCCAATAGGAATGCAAGGGACGCCATCTTGAATCGTGTACCTTGCATTGAAGATTCAGTGTACGGCGGCGACCATATGAAGAGGATGCTCTATCTATGAAGATAGAAGAGGCCGCCTGGATGAAGACAGACTTCTCGTCGCCTGGATGAGGACTTCGTCGCCTGGATGAAGATAGAAGAGGCCGCTTGGATGAAGAATTCTCGCCACCTGGATGAGGACTTCGCTGCCTGGATGAAGATCGTTCAAGCAGGACTTCAAAAACTGTAAGTGGATTTTCGGGGGTTATTGATAGGTTTTTTTAAGGATTTTTTTGGGTGGGTTTTATTTTTAGTTTAGGGTTTGGGCTTTTTGTAAAAGAGCTAAATGCTCTTTACATGGCAAAGCAAAAGAGCTAAATGTCCTTTTAAAGGCAATGCCCATACAAATGCCCTTTTCAGGGCAATGGGTAGCTTAGGTTTTTGTTAGAGTTAGGTTTTTTATTTTGGGGGGTTGGTTGGGTGGTGGGTTTTACTGTTGGGGGGGTCTTTGTATTTTTTTTTACAGGTAAAAGAGCTGTTTAACTTAGGGCAATGCCCTACAAAAGGCACATTTAAGGGCTATTGGTATTTTATTGTAGGCTAGGTTTTTTTTCATTTTGGGTGGGCATTTTTATTTTTATAGGGCTAGTAGATTAAGTGTAATTCTTTTTTATTTTGGATAATTTCGTTTGTTATTTTTCATAATTTAGTGTTTGTTATTTTTTGCAATTTAGTCTTTTTTATTTTTTGTAATTAGATACTTTGCAATTTTTAGAGTAGTGTTAAGATTTTTTTAATGTGTATTTTAGATTAATTTAATTGGTAGTTAGTTTAATTTTAGTTTAATACTTATTTTAGTTTAATTGTTATTTTAAACTTAGATTTTTTAATTTGACAGGTAAGTTTTAATTGAATTTAAGATAGGGAAATTGTAATCTTAATCTAAAGTTAGGGGGCGTTAGGTTTAGGGGTTACTAGTTTAAATTAGTTTATTGCGATGTTGGAGGCTTTCGTTTAGGGGTTAATAGTTTAATTTAGTATATTTCTTAGTGGGGGCTTGCAGTTTAGGGGTTAATAGCTTTATTACAGTGGCAGCAGTGTAGGGCTTAATAACTTTAGTATAGCGGGGGCTATGTGGGCAGACGGCAGATTACAGGTTAATAATATTTAAATCGAGTTTGCGATGTGGGAGGGCAGCATTTTAGGGGTTAATAGGTAGTTTATGAGTGTTTAATGTACTTTGTAGCAGTTTAGTTATGAGTTTTATGTAACAGATTTGTAGCATAAAACTCATAACTACTTCTTTTAGATTGCGGAACGGATCCTGTCGGTATAGGCTGCAACGCAAGCTTTTTAGCCTCACCGCAAAACTTGAAATGGCTGCGCTATGGAAGTCCTATGAAAAAACGTAATTTTTACGTGTGCAGGACTGACGTTGCGTTACAGGCTAAAAGGATTGTGGTAAAGCTATACCGACAAGACTTATGAAAAACTGTCAAAATGCATTCAGATAAGAGGCAGCCTTCAAGTTTTAAGAAATTAGCATTTGAATCTCCTAGGTTTAGCTTTCAACTAAGAATACTAAGAAAACAAAGCAAAATTGGTGATAAAAGTAAATTGGAAAGTTGTTTAAATTACATGCCCTATCTGAATCATGAAAGTTTAAATTGGATGAGACTTTCCGTTTAAGTCTATGTGGGATTTTTATGTTACCACCAGTTTCCATACTTTACTACCTCAATGGAAACTAGGCATTATTTGGCCAATGTATGCATGCTCTGTAAACTCACTTAACCTAGTAAAGAATCTTTAATAAAACAATCACTAGACAGAAAGATTACAAGTGGCACTCTAATTTTTTCATTTGAGCGCTAACTGCGCTCAAGTTGAAAGTAAAAAGTTAGCATGCAAGCAAAATTCTGATGCATGCTAACTTCACGACTTTAAATACCCTAACCGTTCTAACTTTTCCCCATAGATATCTAGGGGGCGCACTAACCTGACACACCACATTAGACCAACTGTGCTGAAGCTGTAAGTACTTTTCATAAAAAGAAAAATTCAAGAACAAGTGATCGTGATCTCAAGCTGACTGGTAGTATATTCAGGAGTAATTTAAGGAAGAACTTCTATACAGAAAGGGTGACTGATTCATGAAATAAACTTCCACAAAAGGTGGTAATGACTAACTCTGTGGGAGACTTTAAGAATACCTGAGATAAGCAGAAGGCTATTTTAAAAACTAAATTTCTTTATACTTTTAGGAAATATCGGGGAGGCTTGCTGGGCCTATGCTTTTTATCTGCCATCAAAATCTATCGCCTAGATTTGGAGTTTTGCATCCAAAGGGGTGCGTTAGCTACGCATGCTTTTTTCTGGCCGCACCTTTTAAATACCGCTGGTATTTAGAGTTCACAGAAGGGCTGCGTTAGGCTCCAAAAAGGGAGCATAATTTACCGCCACTGCAACTCTCAATACCAGCGGTGCTTACGGACGCGGCCAGCTTCAAAAACGTGCTTGTGCACAATTCCCCCATAGGAAACAATGGGACAGTTTGAGCTGAAAAAAAACCTAACACCTGCAAAAAAGCAGCGTTCAGCTCCTAACGCAGCCCCATTGTTTCCTATGGGGAAACTCTTCCTAAGTCTGCACCTAACACCCTAACATGAACCCCGAGTCTAAAAACCCCTAACCTTACACTTATTAACCCCTAATATGCCGCCCCTGCTATCGCTGACCCCTGCATTATATTATTAACCCCTAATCTGCCGCTCCGTACACCGCCGCAACCTACATTATCCCTATCTACACCTAATCTGCTGCCCCTAACACCGCCGACCCCTATATTATATTTATTAACCCCTAATCTGACCCCCACAACGTCGCCGCCACCTACCTACAATAATTAACCCCTAATCTGCCGACCGGTCCTCACCGCTACTATAATAAAGTTATTAACCCCTAATCCGCCTCACTCCCGCCTCAATAACCCGATAAGAAATAGTATTAACTTCTAATCTGCCCTCCCTAACATCGCCGACACCTAACTTCAATTATTAACCCCTAATCTGCCGAACGGACCTCACCGCTACTCTAATAAATGTATTAACCCCTAAAGCTAAGTCTAACCCTAACCCTAACACCCCCCTAAGTTAAATATAATTTAAATCTAACGAAAAAAAAAAACTCTTATTAAATAAATTATTCCTATTTAAAGCTAAATACTTACCTGTAAAATAAATCCTAATATAGCTACAATATAACGAATAATTATAGCTATTTTAGGATTAATATTTATTTTACAGACAACTTTGTATTTATTTTAACCAGGTACAATAGCTATTAAATAGTTATTTACTATTTAATAGCTACCTAGTTAAAATAATTACAAAATTACCTGTAAAATAAATCCTAACCTAAGTTACAATTAAACCTAACACTACACTATCAATAAATTAATTAAATACAATACCTACAAATAAATACAATTAAATAAACTAACTAAAGTACAAAAAATAAAAAAGAACTAAGTTACAAAAAATAAAAAAAATATTTACAAACATTAGAAAAATATTACAACAATTTTAAACTAATTACACCTACTCTAAGCCCCCTAATAAAATAACAAAGCCCCCCAAAATAAAAAAATGCCCTACCCTATTCTAAATTAAAAAAGTTCAAAGTTCTTTTACCTTACCAGCCCTGAAAAGGGCCATTTGTGGGGCATGCCCCAAATAATTCAGCTCTTTTGCCTGTAAAAAAAAACATACAATACCCCCCCAACATTACAACCCACCACCCACATACCCCTAATCTAACCCAAACCCCCCTTAAATAAACCTAACACTAAGCCCCTGAAGATCTTCCTACCTTATCTTCACCACGCCGGGTTCACCGATCCGTCCTCTGAAGTCTTGATCCAAGCCTCCGAAGTCTTGATCCAAGCCCAAGCGGGGGCTGAATAGTGACGTCCATGCCCAAGCGGGGGCTGAAGAGTGACGTCCATCCTCCGGCTGAAGTCTTGATCCAAGCGGCAAATGAAGAAGTCCATCTTCGGGAAGAAATCTTCATCCTATCCGGGCAGAAGAGGACATCCGGGCCGGCAAACATATTCATCCAGGCGGCATCTTCGATGTTGTTCCATCCGATGACGAGCGGCTGATCTTGAAGACCTCTGGCGGGGATCCATCCTCTTCTTTCGACGTCCAACTGAAGAATGAAGGTTCCTTTAAGGGACGTCATCCAAGATGGCGTCCCTCAAATTCCAATTGGCTGATAGGATTCTATCAGCCAATCGGAATTAAGGTAGGAAAAATCTGATTGGCTGATGGAATCAGCCAATCAGATTCAAGTTCAATCCGATTGGCTGATTCAATCAGCCAATCAGATTGAGCTCGCATTCTATTGGCTGATCGGAACAGCCAATAGAATGCGAGCTCAATCAAATTGGCTGATTGGATCAGCCAATCGGATTGAACTTGAATCTGATTGGCTGATTCCATCAGCCAATCAGATTTTTCCTACCTTAATTCCGATTGGCTGATAGAATCCTATCAGCCAATCGGAATTCGAGGGACGCCATCTTGGATGACGTCCCTTAAAGGAACCTTCATTCTTCAGTTGGACGTCAAAAGAAGAGGATGGATCTGCGCCGGAGGTCTTCAAGATCAGCCGCTCGTCATCGGATGGAACAACATAGAAGATGCCGCCTGGATGAAGATGTTTGACGGGCCGGATGTCCTCTTCTGCCCAGATAGGATGAAGATTTCTTCCCAAAGATGGACTTCTTCATTTGCCGCTTGGATCAAGACTTCAGCCGGAGGATGGACGTCACTCTTCAGCCCCCGCTTGGGCTTGGATCAAGACTTCGGAGGCTTGGATCAAAACTTCGGAAGACGGATCGGTGAACCCGGCGTGGTGAAGATAAGGTAGGAAGATCTTCAGGGGCTTAGTGTTAGGTTTATTTAAGGGGGGTTTGGGTTAGATTAGGGGTATGTGGGTGGTGGGTTGTAATGTTGGGGGGGTATTGTATGTTTTTTTTACAGGCAAAAGAGCTGAATTCTTTGGGGCATGCCCCGCAAATGGCCCTTTTCAGGGCTGGTAAGGTAAAAGAGCTTTGAACTTTTTTAATTTAGAATAGGGTAGGGCATTTTTTTATTTTGGGGGGCTTTGTTATTTTATTAGGGGGCTTAGAGTAGGTGTAATTAGTTTAAAATTGTTGTAATTTTTTTCTAATGTTTGTAAATATTTTTTTATTTTTTGTAACTTAGTTCTTTTTTATTTTTTGTACTTTAGTTAGTTTATTTAATTGTAGTTATTTGTAGGTATTGTATTTAATTAATTTATTGATAGTGTAGTGTTAGGTTTAATTGTAACTTAGGTTAGGATTTATTTTACAGGTAATTTTGTAATTATTTTAACTAGGTAGCTATTAAATAGTAAATAACTATTTAATAGCTATTGTACCTGGTTAAAATAAATACAAAGTTGCCTGTAAAATAAATATTAATCCTAAAATAGCTACAATATAATTATTCGTTATATTGTAGCTATATTAGGGTTTATTTTACAGGTAAGTATTTAGCTTTAAATAGGAATAATTTATTTAATAAGAGTTAATTTTTTTCGTTAGATTTAAATTATATTTAACTTAGGGGGGTGTTAGTGTCAGGGTTAGACTTAGCTTTAGGGGTTAATCCATTTATTAGAGTAGCGGTGAGGTTCGGTCGGCAGATTAGGGGTTAATAATTGAAGTTAGGTGTCGGCGATGTTAGGGAGGGCAGATTAGGGGTTAATACTATTTCTTATAGGGTTATTGAGGCGGGAGTAAGGCGGATTAGGGGTTAATAACTTTATTATAGTAGCGGTGAGGTCCGGTCGGCAGATTAGGGGTTAATTATTGTAGGTAGCTGGCGGCGACGTTGTGGGGGGTAGATTAGGGGTTAATAAATATAATATAGGGGTCGGCAGTGTTAGGGGCAGCAGATTAGGGGTACATAAGTATAAAGTAGGTGTCAGCGGTGTGCGGTCGACAGATTAGGGGTTAATTATTGTAGGTAGCTGGCGGCGACGTTGTGGGGGGCAGATTAGGGGTTAATAAATATTATGTAGGGGTCGGAGGTGTTAGGGGCAGCAGATTAGGGGTACATAAGTATAACGTAGTTTGCGGCGGTCTGCGGTCGGCAGATTAGGGGTTAAAAATTTTTAATAGAGTGGCGGCAATGTGGGGGACCTCGGTTTAGGGGTACATAGGTAGTTTATGGGTGTTAGTGTACTTTAGAGCACAGGAGTTAAGAGCTTTATGAACCGGCGTTAGCCCAGAAAGCTCTTAACTCCTGGCTTTTCTCAGCGGCTGGAGTTTTGTTGTTAGATTTCTAATGCTCACTTCAGCCAAGACTCTAAATACCGGTGTTAGAAAGATCCCATTGAAAAGATAGGATACGCAAATGGCATAGGGGGATCTGCGGTATGGAAAAGTCACGGCTGGAAAGTGAGCGTTAGACCCTTTCCTGACTGACTCCAAATACCAGCGGGCGGCCAAAACCAGCGTTAGGAGCCTCTAATGCTGGTTTTGACGGCTAACGCAAAACTCCAAATCTAGGCCTATGTTTCTAGTTTTATATATATATACTAGTACTAAAGCCCGTGTACACGGGCCATTTTTTGCAGTACAGCGGTCCCACCCCTTGCTCTCTCCCCCCTCTCTTTTGCTCTCTCTTCTTCCCTCTCTTTTGCTTTCTCTCCCCCCTCTCTTTTGCTTTCTCTCCCACCTCTCCTTTGCGCGCTCTCTCCTCTCTTTTGCTCACTCTCTCCCCTCTTTTGCTCTCTCTCTCCCCTCTTTTGCTCTCTCTCTCCCCTCTTTGGCTCTCTCCCCCCTTTCTTTTGCTCTCTCTCCCCCTCTTTTGTTCTCTCCCCCCTCTTTGGCTCTCTCCCTCCCCCTCTTTGGCCCTCTCCCCCCCTCTTTGGCTCTCTCCCCCCCCCTCTTTGGCTCTCTCTCCCCCCTCTTTGGCTCTCTCCCCTCTTTTGCTCTCTCTCCTCTTTGGCTCTTTCTCCTCTTTGGTTCTCTTTCCTCTTTGGCTCTCTCTCTCCTCCCTCTTTGGCTCTCCCCTTCCCTTTGGCTCCCCCCACCTTTGGCTCTCTCCCCCCTTTGGCTCTCTCCCCCCCCTTTGGCTCCCCCCCCTCTTTGGCTCTCTCCCCCCCCTCTTTGGCTCTCTCCCCCCCTCTTTGGCTCTCTCTCCCCCCTCTTTGGCTCTCTCCCCTCTTTTGCTCTCTCTCCTCTTTGGCTCTCTCCCCTCTTTGGCTCTCTTTCCTCTTTGGCTCTCTCTCCCCCCTCTTTGGCTCTCCCCCCCCTTTGGCTCTCTCCCCCCCTTTGGCTCTCTCCCCCCCTTCGTTGGCTCTCCCCCCCACTCTTTGGCTCTCCCCCCCACTCTTTGGCTCTCTCTCCCCCCTCTTTGGCTCTCTCTCCCCCTCTTTGGCTCTCTCCCCTCTTTTGCTCTCTCTCCTCTTTGGCTCTCTTTTCTCTTTGGCTCTCTTTCCTCTTTGGCTCTCTCTCTCCCTCCTCTTTGGCTCTCTTTCTCCCCCCTCTTTGGCTCTCCCCCCCCTTTGGCTCTCCCCCCCCCCCTTTGGCTCTCTCCCCCCCTTTGGGTCTCCCCCCCCTCTTTGGCTCTCTCCCCCCTCCTCTTTGGCTCTCCCCCCCCCCCCTCTTTGGCTCTACCCCCCCTCTTTGGCTCTCTCTCCCCACTCTTTGGCTCTCTCCCCTCTTTGGCTCTCTCTCCTCTTTGGCTTTCTTTCCTGTTTGGCTCTCTCAGCCATGCTCCCTGACACTCCGCTTCAGCCTTGCTCTTTGCTGAGTGCTGAGTGTCAGGATCCAAACGGCCAGGTATGTTTGTCACGTGCAGTCTCTACTGCGCATGATTGCATCTGACAAACATACTTGGCCATTTATTATATAGGATTTTATATATATATATATATATATATATATACACACAAATTAGAGCCCTTTTCTAGTCAAACACTTTGCCATATACCATATCCTATATCATCCTTATACTTTTGTTCCATAAGCATGTGGTTCCCTAGTTATGATCAGCTGATCACCCTAGCAAGTTATTGTCCTTATTTTAAAGAGGAAGATCTCTTTCCTTATTTTAACTCTTACTGTTACATAAAAGAAAAGAGATTGCCATTGGATTGCAAATATTTTTCCCCGATATGAGTGTTTTGTTGTGCATGTGTGGTGTTTGCTATCTTTAGACAATGGGTTTCTTTCTTTAAGGCTGTGTGTTTTTAGTGTTTTTTTTTATTTGATCTTATTTAAATATTATTTTGAGCCAGAGTTGTGCTTTTCTTGTTTGGTATATTCTAGTTGCTTGAATTTCTGTGGGACAGGAGTAAAATTAAAAGGACATGAAACCGAAAAGTTTTCTTTTATGATTCAGTTAGGGCATGCCATTTTAAACAACTTTCCAATTTACTTCTATTATCAAATTTGCTTCATTCTCTTGGTATCCTTTTTTGAAGTAGTAGTTATGAACTACTAGGAGCTAGCCAAAACCATCTGGTAAACCAATGACAAGGAGCATTTATGTGCAGCCACCAATCAGCAGCTGGCTCCCAGTAATATACTGTTGCTTCTGAACCTACCAATGCATGTTTTTAACTAAGGATACGAAGAGGACAAGGCAAATTAGATAATAGAAGAAAATTGGATAGTTATTTACAATCACATGTTCTGTTTGAATCATAAAAAACAATTTGGGGTTTTATGTCCTTTAACTGCACTGTAGCATAAAAGAGAAGATCTTTAAAAACATTATCGAACACATCAACTGCCTGAGACTTGACACCCATAGCAAATACATTTTAAAGGGGCATAATACCCAGAATTTTTCTTTCATGATCCAGATAGAGCATACATTTGCAAACACCTTTCCAATTTGCTTCTATTATAATTTTTACTTCATTCTCTTGGAGTCCTTTCTTGAAGGAGCAGCAATGCACTACTGGGAGCTAGCTAAACACATGAGTAAGCCAACCACAAGAGGCATTAATGTGCAGCCACCAATCAGCAGCTAACTCCCAGCTCCTGAGCCCACCTAGGTATGCTTTTCAACAAAGGGTGCCAAGAAAATGAAGCAAATAATATTTAAAAAGTAAATTGGAAAGTTGCTTAAAATTGCAGCTCTGTCTGAATCATGACAATTTTGGGTTTCACGTCCCTGTATTTTTAAATGGAAATTAAACATTTATGCTGTTGAACCGAGGTATTCGTGGGAATTGTACGGTCTGTGTATTTGCTAGCTGGATTTCCAGTAATATATGGAGGTAGAATGGGATAATCAAGTACCATGTGTTGAGGGAGATTTCTTTGGGGATTACAAATTCTGAAATAGTAGACATAGATTGGTTAACCTAATGATAAATAGACTGGACGTGTATACAAGATAACCCAATTAAAAAAAAAAATACATAATTGGGGTTTAAGGGAATAACAATTAGATTTTGTGGGAATCCATGTTCAATGATAACTAATGACTGTGGATGTACAATGTCCAGTACCCACTCACCCTGAGGGGCAAACAGATTCCATATTTGAGAACCTTGTCTGCCTATCGATTAGTACCTTGGGCCCAATGCCTCTACACTGATAGCACATCAAATAGATAGCATTAGAAAAAATGGAAAAAATTTGGTCGACCTAAGCAGTTGCTAGGGAATAGAAGATCTTTTTTGGTAAAGAAACAAAATATGGCTGTAAAAGAGAGACACAAGAAAAAGATCTCAGCATCATAGTATAGCTGATTTAAACAAAATAAGAATATCTTCTCAGGATGTAAATAGAAATCTAAAGTATGAATTAGAAGGGGATAAAAAAATGCTTTTCATTTATCAAATACATCACTCACTAATACAGACATTAAAGATTTAAACAGGGGTTTAAATTGTTCACCAAAGAGAAGACCAAATACATTTTAAATGTATATTGATTTTCAGAAGTTTGCATGTAAAATGACTTTAAAGCTGTATATTAAAATCAAAGTATATACTAAAATATTTAATATTTTATAATTAGAGGTGGTAAGTACACTTTGGGGGAAATACATAAGACTATCCTATGAGCTAAATACGTTTACACATTTAGGAATTTTGGGGCAGACTTGTTGGGCCTATGGTTCTTATCTGCCGTCAAAATCAAAATTTTTAGGATGCTGAAATTATGAAGCTATATCAACAATTGAGATTTTGAAAGAACAACAAATAGAGAATATGAGGAAAAGTGACCATATGGTTGGATAATATGGGAGAGATTGATTTAATGTATATTAGTCTTCATGGTGATGGCATACTGCATAATGTTTTTTAGTGTTTTTAAAAATCTTAAATATTCAATACCATTAATTCCCAAGGTGAATACACAAATATTTTTAGCCACCTAGAGAGTAAGGAATGTGTGGATTTGAAATGCTATAATGTTTTGTGCAAAGGCTTTTGCAAAAATTCTCTAAGGATACAAATGTGATTATTAGGGCAGCAGAAAAGGGGGTGGGTAAGTACTGCAAAAAAAGATTAGATAGCAAAGAGTCTTTAGGAATGTTTAGTATCCAAGAATGTCTGTATTTATCACATTCCCAAAATCTACAATAATCTTACATACCCACAATGTACTGTATTCCAGTGACTTTCCCCTGAGCTACCAGGGCATGTTAGCGGACCATAGAGCAAGCATTTTTATGCTTCATTTGTAATCTAGGTTAGACTATTTAAACCTGCCTGGCTAGTCAGTCCTTGCCATGACATTAAGCCTCCTCTGTGTGTGACTCTGTTTGTTCAAGAAGAATCCTTGCAGCTGTTTACTTTCTGGCATTGCCTTGTTCCTGATTCTGTTTGTGTGTTATCCCTGGCTTTGATTCTGTTTTTTTGGACTGAACTCCTGGATTTCCTTCCTCCCTTGTTTTTTTTTACCAAACCTCTAGATTACCCTGTGTAGTGTATTTGTGATTTCAACCCTGCTAGTTTAACCTTGTTTCCTGTTGATAGCTGCAACTCCTGAGCAGCTTCTTCACTACAGTTCCAGAGCTTGCCTTGTTTGCTGCAGCTTCTGAACTCTCCTTCCCCGCTGCAGCTGATAAACTCTCTTTGTCCTCTGGAGTTTTTCTGCTGTTGCCCCTAAGCTCTTGGTTAGTTGGAGCTCCTAGGCATAAGTCTAATGAGAGAAATGAGAAAAGCGCAACTCAGATTCAATTAAATGTATTCATTAAAACTGAGCAAACAATCCATTCTCACTTACTATTAAAACAGTATAGAGGAGTGTCTGTAGTCCTCCGGTGTACTGTACTGTAGGCACTAGTTACAAAGCTTGTTGGAAAATATATGATTTAGTCAAGGCAGCATTCAGCTGCCGGTCCCTTTTTTTAATAGTAAGTGAGCATATATTATTTGCTCCTTTTTAATTAAATCTGAGCTGCACTTTTCTAGTTTCTCTCATTAGACTTACTACCGAATACCACTGGAACAAGGAATTGCCAGCATATGGGAGCTGCACCCGACGACGTTACAAAAGTGATATCCTACTAAGTATCATTTTGTCTTACATGTATTTTGTATGAACATTTATTGCCATTGATCTCAATACTGTATTTATTTAAGTTGTATCTAGTACTACTTATAGCCTTGTTCAACAATTTAAGAACCATTACTGGGACATTTTAGATAGCCTTACTTGTGTTGGTATTTGCGCTTATGTAAATCATTCAGTTTGTAGCTCCTGGACATACCTGGTTACCTCCTGGCTACTGCTCCCTTAGAAACTTTAAAGTCTTGCAGCTGCTGAGCCTAGGGCCAAGTCTGTCTTTGTACATCTCATGTTTTTCCAGCCACTGATAACAGCTCTGTATGCCCTACCTGTGGAACCAGTACCCAGCCTGCGTTCCTCTGGTACTGATATCCAGCCTGTGTTCTTATGGTATCAGTATCCTGCCATGGGGCACCTGTGGTGTCAGTGATCAGTTCTGTGTTCCAGCAGAACCTCCACATAGCCTTAGGATCTTGCTTAATTTACCTGTAACAAGAACCTGTACACAAATATATCTCTGCAAATGGGCTTCTTTCTCCAGACCAGACAACAAGCATGAAAGGAACATCCAATATTATCTTAGAGATGCAATGGATATTATTACTAAACTGGAGGGTCTAAAGTATACTAAGGATTACCTGTTGATTACATGAAATGTATCTGCTCTATACAGTAATATTTATCATGGTAAGGGGATCATGGCTATATGCACAATGTGTGATATTCACAATCTATTTATTTTAAATAGTTTTGAATTTATACTCAACAACAAGTTTTTTTGGTTTGATGGTCAATGCTATAAAGAAAGGAAGGGTAAAACTTTTGCATCCTTCTATTAATGCAAATTTTTATATGAGCCATTATTAAAATTATATCATATAGAAAAATTATACTTTCAATAAGAATTACATTACATTTTTTTAGTACATACAGTAGATGATATTTTAACATATAAGAGTTTGAAAGATAAAGCAAATCACTTTAACCTAGAGTACAAGTGGAGAGCTAATTTATAACGCGTCAGCAAATGGGCAAATTTGCCAGTTTGTGGGCGTGCGATAAACAACCATCCATTACAAGCTGGTTATTGCTACTGCAAGCTCTCTGGTTTATTTTTTTAATTGTCCACCAAAGCCCCCAAAATCAAGTGTAATATACTTTATTAAAAAACAACAGGTAGAGTACGAGTTTTGCGTTACAACTTTTAATGCTGAAAAAATGGCAATTTTAGCGTAAAAACCGTAAAGCAGCTATTGCGAGTAGTGTCGGTATTCTCACCCTTACATACAAAGCTCTCACCAACGCCGCTCCCCTCTACCTATCCTCTCTAATAAACAAGTATACTCCAGCCCGCCCACTAAGATCCAACAATGACCTGCTCCTTACATCTGCGACTATCACCTCCTCTCATGCTACACTGCAGGACTTCTGTTGTGCAGCACCTACCCTCTGAAACACTCTCCCTCTTGCTATCAGGCTTTGCCCTAATCTTTCTTCCTTTAAATGCTCCTTGAAGACTTTTCTGTTCAGAGAAGCCTAGCACCCAACTAAATAATAAAATAATTTCACTTACCTAACAACATTTCCCTCATCTAACTCTGCATTAACATCTTTCTCAATCTTGCAGTCCTCACCTCCTGTTTCTCAACCTCCTACCCTTCTAGATTGTAAGTTCCCACGGGAATAGGGCCCTCAATCCCTCCTGTATGTGTTTGTAAATTTTGTCCTGTCTCTTACAAGTATTGTATTGTTTTATATAAATGAATTGTATCCATGGACAGTGCTGCAGAATATGTTGGCGCTTCATAAAGTATAATAATAATAATAATATTGCTATACCACAAGTATTTTAGCCTGTAACGCAACATCCATTCCGCATTAAAAAAAAATAATACTTTTTTGCATGGGATTTTCATATTGCCGGTATTACAGAATGTATGATGAGGCTAAAAAGCCTGCGTTACAGCCTATACCGACGCGATCCATACCGTCATCTGAAAGCAGTAGTTATGAGTTTTGCGCCACAAAAATGTTTCACAAAACTTATAACTAAAGTGTTACAAAGTACACTATTACCCATAAACTACCTATTAACCTCTAAACTGCCGCTCTCCCACATAACAAACACTATTTAAAACGTATTAACCCCTAATCTGCCGCCCACCCATATTGCGACTCGACTATTAAATAAAGTTATTAATCCCTATTCCGCTGCTCCCCGACATCGCTGCCACTATAGTAAAGTTATTAACCCCTAAACCTATAGCTTCCCACATCTCTGCAACTAAATAAACCTATTAACCCCTAAACCTCTGGCCCCCCACATCTCTGCAATGAAATAAACCTATTAACCCCTAAACCGCCAGTCCCCCACAACGCAAAACACTAAATTAAACTATTAACCCCTAAACCTAACACCCCCTAACTTTAAATTAAAATTACAATATAACTATATTTAAATAAATAAAAACTTAGCTGTGAATAATATAAATTAACCTAACATAATTATTCTAATAAAATAAAAAATACTACCAATTAAAATATCTAAATTACAAATTTAAAAAAAAAAAACTAACACTATGAAAAAAATAAAAAATCTGAAATTAAAAAAAAATAATAAACAAACACTAAATTACGAAAAAATAAATAGCTTACAAAAAATAATAAACTAAATTATCAAAAATAAAAACAATTACACCTAATCTAATAGCCCTATAAAAATAAAAAAGCCCCCAACATAAAAACACCCCCTTGCCTACAATAAACTACCAATAGCCCTTAAAAGGGACCTACATTAAACAGCTCTTTTACCTGTAAAAAAATACAAAGTCCCCCCAACAGTAAAACCCACCACCCAACTAAACCCCCAAAATAAAAAAAACTAATTCTAAAAAAACCTAAGCTACCCAATACCCCTAAAGGGGCATTTGTATGGGCATTGCCCTTAAAAGGGCATTCAGCTTTTTTCATTGCCCTTAAAAGGGCATTTATTTTTTTTCAAAAGCCCAAACCCTAATCTGAAAAAAACACCCCAAAAAATAAAACACTAACCCCAGAATATCTACTAACGGTTGCTGAAGTCTGGACATCCAGGCGGCAAGAAGTCTTCATCCAGGAGGTGAGAAGTCTTCATCCAGGCAGCGACATCCTTATCCATCATGGGGGCATCTTCTATCTTCATCCCCGCGGAGCAGAGCAACAAAGACTTTCAGCGCTGAGCATCCTCTTCATACGTCGTACACCACTGAAGCTTCAATGCAAGGTAGCCATTTCAAAATGGCGTACCTTGCATTCCTATTGGCTGATTTGATTCTTTAAATTCAATCAACCAATAGGATGAGAGATGAAGGTTTAAAGTTGGCGTGTGTGGGGTGTTAGGAAAAAGAAAAACGTCACTGAAAAGTGCCTTTACATAGCATGCTATGGGAACTGTGTGTTCCCTGATATATGTATTTGTTTTTATATATATATATATATATATATATATATATATATATATATATATATGTGAATATATATATATTTATGTGTGTATATATACACATAAAAACACATTAATACATATGTATATAGTCATATACATAAATATTTACGTTTGCTGCCCATCACTGTGCGACCTATCCCCTTTGCTGCACTAGTTCTCAAGCTGTGTCTCATGGCATGAGAACGAGGCTCCCATTGGGGGCTACTCTCGTGAGCGCAATGCTTCCCAGCTATGCAAACGTGTGCACTGGTATTACTCATGGAGCATGGATATCACTTTTGCAAAAGTGATATTTTATGCTCCACTTGCAATCTAGTCCTTTGTTGATTATCGTAAGAAAATTTCAACCTCAATTTTTGGGAGTTTCATTTTTATATCTATTTTTATTTTTTAGTGAGAATAAGACAAAAGTGCACAATTATCAAATTTCCACTAACCATTAGGAATTGCTATATGCTGAAAGTTGACTTTTCAAGAAATGTATTTCATATCCTGAAAGGACAGTTACAGCAGATTTCTATAAACTATACCCAGGAAGAGGTTTTTGATGAGGAAGCATATGTACTTTAAATAATATGTTGGCTTAGGGTTATGAAAGGACCTTGGCTGATGAGTCTCTAGCAACTTTAAAGGATCAGTATACACCAATTTTTATATAACTACATGTAACTATGTGTAATAGACAATATCGTAAAGAAGAATATGCACAGATACTGATCTAAAAATTAAAAATAAAACCTTTTCTAAAACTTACTTAGAAGCTCCCAGTTTAGCACTGTTGAAAAGGTTAGTCTGGGACACCCACTGAAAGGGGCTGAAAATGCAGATAGAGCAGAAACTCCCCCCTCCCCCCCTTCCCTGCATATGAAAATACAGATTACAAAAACATGAGCCAGCAGTAGTCCGTAAATGAGCGTATATATCTGACACTGTGGGGCTTGGTTAGGTGTATGAAAATTAGCACAATGTTATTAAAAAATAAGCAAAACTAAACACTGTTATTAATACTCCCAGATGGGCTATATAAATCAATTATATACAAAACATTTATGCAAAGAAAAATATAGTGTACAATGTCCCTTTAGTAAATCAATGAAGAAGAATTAGAGACAAGGAATAAGAAGATATGTACTGGTTTCCTCATATTTTATAACCAGGTAATGAGCACAATGAAAATCTCAAAAAGTTATTACATAGATATTGGACAGTCTTAGAGAATGATCTGATTTTGATAGATCTGTTAGGGAAAACATTTAAAAACAGTAAGGTTCAGACTAGTAGAAGTAGTTTTCATCCATTAAGGAGGAAACATAAATGTAACAGTATGGTGGTTAGAAACCTCACTTGATTAGTTTTATCAGAAAAGGGGTCTGATGCTCTTAAGATTGTCAGGCCTGTGCTCTACTATTTTAATTCATTTGGTATATTGAGATAGCTATTGCAAAATTAAAAATAAACACTGTATTGAAGGGGTTTACTTCTAATATTGTGGTCGCAAAGTCATCTACTATATAACATGTACAATATACCCCCAATCCCCCAGCTCATATAAGTTTATTAATCATGTACTAGTTTTACTATTGTTTTGTAACAAAGGGGTTCAGTTTTAGTTCATACATGTAAATTGTTTTGTGATTCAATACTGTCTAAAGGGATCATTTACATTACACCTTCGCTGAAGATGGCAATATTGCTTTTAATATTCCGGCAATTGCAGATAACAATCACCTCCCATAGTGAAGTATAGTAAAACGCCTCTTTTTCATCGTTTTAGAACATTTCACCTCATTGTTTTGGCAACCCAGGACCTGCACTAAGTTTAATGCAGGTCCTGGGAGCCAAATGCACTAAGCCTACTTTTTGCACGCCCAGGGCTTTGGAAGAGGATCAGGTTAGCAGAGCGCATTAAGGAAAGTAATTTACATTTTAAAAGTAAGTATGTAGCTACAGGTTAACTTTTCACCTGTGGTTTCAAAACATTTATATTTTTTTAATGAAAACGAATGTACATGTTTAATGAAAATTTGATTTGTTAGACGTTTTCTTACAACCGAGGGTATCACTTGACACTTATATTCTACACCTTCAACTGGAACTGAATGGGTTACTTGGTGAAATCTCGGGAACAACAATCAGACAGGCAGCAAGTACAGTCTAATCACTGTTCTGTTTATTATAAGGCATCACAGACTTTTATAGACAATGGTTACAGTATATGGGGTTAAACAATGACGTAATCATAGCCACACCAACTTACACAGTATGCTTGGAACAAAGAACTTCATTAGAAATAAGGTATAAAAAGGAGTATTTTTAGTGAGCGAGGAGTGTAAGATTAAAGTATACCTGGGTGCATCGCCAAAGACATAACAAGGCCATCATACAAATTATTGAGATAAAGTATTCAGCTTCATATTTTTCTCACAGCATAATAACTACCTTATAAAAAAATATAATGAACTAATCTTAAAATGGTATGTTTCCGCAAAATGAATTACTAGAGACAAAATGGCATCATTATAGTTACATATTCTTACATTCCACCCTTTTATTCTAACAGAATAACATACTATGGCCTAGATTTAGAGTTTTGTCGTTAACGACCCGCGTAGCTAACGCCGCCTTTTTTCTGGCCGCACCATAAAAATAACTCTGGTATTGAGAGTCCACAAAAAGGCTGCGTTAGGCTCCAAAAAAGGAGCGTAGAGCATTTTTAACGCAGCTTCAACTCTCGATACAAGAGTTGCTTACGCAAGCGGCCAGCCTCAAAAACGTGCTCGTGCACGATTCCCCCATAGGAAACAATGGGGCTGTTTGAGCTGAAAAAAAACCTAACACCTGCAAAAAAGCCGCGTTCAGCTCCTAACGCAGCCCCATTGTTTGCTATGGGGAAACACTTCCTACGTCTGCACCTAACACTCTAACATGTACCCCGAGTCTAAACACCCCTAGCCTTACACTTATTAACCCCTAATCTGCCGCCCCCACTATCGCTGACCCCTGCATATTATTTTTAACCCCTAATCTGCCGCTCCGTAAACCGCCGCTACTTACATTATCCTTATGTACCCCTAATCTGCTGCCCCTAACACCGCCGACCCCTATATTATATTTATTAACCCCTAATCTGCCCCCCTCAACGTCGCCTCCACCTGCCTACACTTATTAACCCCTAATCTGCCGAGCGGACCTGAGCGCTACTATAATAAAGTTATTAACCCCTAATCCGCATCACTAACCCTATAATAAATAGTATTAACCCCTAATTTGCCCTCCCTAACATCGCCGACACCTAACTTCAATTATTAACCCCTAATCTGCCGACCAGAGCTCACCGCTATTCTAATAAATGTATTAACCCCTAAAGCTAAGTCTAACCCTAACACTAACACCCCCCTAAGTTAAATATAATTTTAATCTAACGAAATTAATTAACTCTTATTAAATAAATTATTCCTATTTAAAGCTAAATACTTACCTGTAAAATAAATCCTAATATAGCTACAATATAAATTATAATTACATTGTAGCTATTTTAGGATTAATATTTATTTTACAGGCAACTTTGTAATTATTTTAACCAGGTACAATAGCTATTAAATAGTTAAGAACTATTTAATAGTTACCTAGTTAAAATAATAACAAAATTACCTGTAAAATAAATCCTAACCTAAGTTACAATTAAACCTAACACTATACTATCATTAAATTAATTAAATAAAATACCTACAATTATCTACAATTAAACCTAACACTACACTATCAATAAATAAATTAAATACAATACCTACAAATAACTACAATGAAATAAACTATCTAAAGTACAAAAAATAAAAAAGAACTAAGTTACAAAAAATAAAAAAATATTTACAAACATAAGAAAAATATTACAACAATTTTAAACTAATTACACCTACTCTAAGCCCCCTAATAAAATAACAAAGACCCCCAAAATAACAAAATGCCCTACGCTATTCTAAATTACTACATTTCAAAGCTCTTTTACCTTACCAGCCCTGAACAGGGCCCTTTGCGGGGCATGCCCCAAGAAATTCAGCTCTTTTGCCTGTAAAAAAAAAAACATACAATACCCCCCCCCAACATTACAACCCACCACCCACATACCCCTAATCTAACCCAAACCCCCCTTAAATAAACCTAACACTAAGCCCCTGAAGATCTTCCTACCTTGTCTTCACCCTACCAGGTTCACCGATCCGTCCTGAAGAGCTCCTCCGATGTCCTGATCCAAGCCCAAGCGGGGGGGCTGAAGAGGTCCATGATCCGGCTGAAGTCTTCATCCAAGCGGGAGCTGAAGAGGTCCATGATCCGGATGAAGTCTTCTATCAACGGCATCTTCAATCTTCTTTCTTCCGGATCCATCTTGCAGACCTCCGACGCGGAACATCCTCTTCTCCCGACGCCTACTAGCCGAATGACGGTTCCTTTAAGGGACGTCATCCAAGATGGCGTCCCTCGAATTTCGATTGGCTGATAGGATTCTATCAGCCAATCGGAATTAAGGTAGGAATATTCTGATTGGCTGATGGAATCAGCCAATCAGAATCAAGTTCAATCCGATTGGCTGTTCAGGGCTGGTAAGGTAAAAGAGCTTTGAAATGTAGTAATTTAGAATAGGGTAGGGCATTTTGTTATTTTGGGGGTCTTTGTTATTTTATTAGGGGGCTTAGAGTAGGTGTAATTAGTTTAAAATTGTTGTAATATTTTTCTTATGTTTGTAAATATTTTTTTATTTTTTGTAACTTAGTTCTTTTTTATTTTTTGTACTTTAGATAGTTTATTTCATTGTAGTTATTTGTAGGTATTGTATTTAATTTATTTCTTGATAGTGTAGTGTTAGGTTTAATTGTAGATAATTGTAGGTATTTTATTTAATTAATTTATTGATAGTGTAGTGTTAGGTTTAATTGTAGATAATTATAGGTATTTTATTTAATTAATGTATTGATAGTATAGTGGTAGGTTTAATTGTAACTTAGGTTAGGATTTATTTTACAGGTAAATTTGTAATTATTTTAACTATTTTAGCTATTAAATAGTTCTTAACTATTAAATAGCTATTGTACCTGGTTAAAATAATTACAAAGTTGCCTGTAAAATAAATATTAATCCTAAAATAGCTACAATGTAATTATTCGTTATATTGTAGCTATATTAGGGTTTATTTTACAGGTAAGTATTTAGCTTTAAATAGGAATAATTTATTTAATAAGAGTTAATTAATTTCGTTAGATTAAAATTATATTTAATTTAGGGGGGGTGTTAGTGTTAGGGTTAGACTTAGCTTTAGGGGTTAATACATTTATTAGAATAGCGGTGAGCTCCGGTCGGCAGATTAGGGGTTAATAATTGAAGTTAGGTGTTGGCGATGTTAGGGAGGGCAGATAAGGGGTTAATACTATTTATTATAGGGTTAGTGAGGCGGATTAGGGGTTAATAACTTTATAATAGTAGCGGTGCGGTCCGCTCGGCAGATTAGGGGTTAATAAGTGTAGGCAGGTGGAGGCGACGTTGTGGGGGGCAGATTAGGGGTTAATAAATATAATATAGGGGTCGGCGGTGTTAGGGGCAGCAGATTAGGGGTACATAGCTATAATGTAGGTGGCGGCGCTTTGCGGTCAGCAGATTAGGGGTTAATTATTGTAGGTAGCTGGCGGCGACGTTGTGGGGGGCAGATTAGGGGTTAATAAATATAATACAGGGGTCGGCGGTGTTAGGGGCAGCAGATTAGGGGTACATAAGTATAACGTAGGTGGCGGTCGGCAGATTAGGGGTTAAAAAAATTTAATCGAGTGGCGGCGATGTGGGGGGGGCCTCAGTTTAGGTGTACATAGGTAGTTTATGGGTGTTAGTATACTTTAGAGTACAGTAGTTAAGAGCTTTATGAACCGGTATTAGCCTAGAAAGCTCTTAACTACTGACTTTTTTCCTGCCGCTGGAGTTTTGTCGTTAGATGTCTAACGCTCACTTCAGACACGACTCTAAATACCGGAGTTAGAAAGATCCCATTGAAAAGATAGGATACGCAATTGACGTAAGGGGATTTGCGGTATGGAAAAGTCGCAGCTGTAAAGTGAGCGTTAGACCCTATTTTGAGTGACTCCAAATACCGGAGTTAGCCTAAAACCAGCGTTAGGAGCCTCTAACGCTGGTTTTCACGGCTAACGCCAAACTCCAAATCTAGGCCTATGAAAATTAAACATCTATATAAAAGGCACAGAAAATTAGTAAATCTATTAACAACAATGTAAGCCTAATTCTATGGTATAACATGAATCTATGTGAGAATACTGTAGAGAAATTCATTCACATTTACTGCTATAATAGTTAACTATAGTAAAATGCTGAATAGGCCAATAAGGTACAATATGTCACTGCACATAAATACGGTCTCTCCTATACTCTCTGTCTACCTCCCAGCATCCCTAAACTACTGGTCTGTCTGCACAAAGACCCAACCAGCCCCCCTATCTACCCCCAAACACTGCATCTTTATTTCTCAACCTGCAGAAAAATGTATCAACGTGTCCCTGCTCTGTACACTCTCCACAGTGAAGCATAACATGGGAACAGCACAAGTATCTCTGGGTGGCCTCTGATCACTTTAAGAACAGTCTTTGTCCTCTTAGAGCTCCACCTCCCTCAGACACTCTGCTTCAATACCATAGTCCATTTGGAGTAGGGGTGCTTTGCATATGAGAAAGAGTCCATCTGCAGACACATGCTGAAAGTATGATGGTTTGTTCATGGGGTAGACAAGGGAAACATGTGGATCCTCATAGCAACAGACAATCAAGTCAGAAGGAGTCTAAGAAGGAAACAAAACAGCACAAGATGAGCATGCACCCTGATACAATCACAATTATGCCCAACAAAACTTCTTTCACTTTTTTGTAAGCATCACAATTTCCTTTAATAGCTTATATTTTCCTATGTCATTTAAAACCAGTAAACATTGTGGATACACAATACATTTATTATACTTTTACAGAAAATAACTCACATCTACTCTATACAATTTAAATGATACCTTAAACATGAATGCTAAGCAAGTAAAAACTACTAGACTTTATCAAGAGGCTGTATGGCTATGCTAAGTAACTTGTGGTAAGGCCTGCCCTGCAACAAAAATGAAAAGTAAAAGAGTCAATAAAAACATTTTCTTTAAAATTAATTTCTTCAAACTTTCTCTTTGAACTACTAAACAAAATAACCTAGTGTTGTTTTATTCTGCAAATATTCTATATGTAATGTTTATAATTGTCCAAATATGATCTTAGTAGAATCATCTGTCTCATCTGATATAACAACTACTAATTTACTAATTATTTTATGCAACCTAAATTCTCTCCACACCTGTATGAGGAAAGAATACAATCATAACATTCTTAAAACTACTCAATCTTTTTAAAGGTAAACACATCTTTATGGTAAGATAATTCCTTTCACTGACAAACACCTGGAATTACAAAACTCAAATAGCAGATACCATATCAGTTAATAAAGGGAAAAATAAATTTGCTTTAATAACAGAGATCCAATAAGAGCCATTGTTAGTAGAAAATATACCATCAATACCATTATAATTATACTACTCCCAAAACTCATATTTCTCTGTATAACTGATATACATTTCTAGCTGAGACGTGTCCTCACTCTTTTATTTTGAGTAGTTTGATTATACACTAAGGAATGATTGCAATGGGAAATTCCTACAAAACTTCCTATTCTCATACCTTTCTCCACTGTAAGACACATATATCCCTTCTTCGCTTAAATATTAAGGGGCGGTATAGAAACATGGGGGAACCTTCTGTGTTCTACAATGGTGAAGGGTCTAGAATATTCTGAGATATTGCAGCATTATATAGGTGCAAACATATTCCCTATATCCCTATACTTTTGGGCCATACAATAGGTTACAATACTGCAAGGTTTAGAGTTACACTTATCTGGAGGGTTACTTTGTTTAATTACATAAACTACAATGTATACTAATACAAATAAGCCATACTTTTCTGAAGACAAAGCTATATGACCTTCTATCTGATATGATAAATAAAAAAAACAATTACGGAGGCGTGTCCGCTCAATCTGACTGAATCTACTGCTTTCAGAAGATTATTTATGCTCATTTCTTAGATATTTAGTCAAGATAACTATACTTTCACTTGGGGTACACGTTGAAGGTTTAAGAACAAGCTACATTCCTTCTACGAGCTCTGAACCAGACTGCTGGGGCCTCGAGAGGTGAACTACTCGAGAACTAAGGCACCCCTCCCCGGTAACCCGGTACATTAGTCACACAAAGGACTGCATCTTTTAAAACATTTCATAACTCTTCAGTACTAACAAATGGAGAAGGAACTCTATCTGCAAATCAAGGCTATGTTGGTTGACTTACAGCATCAAATACTAAATTTCCCAGGTCAGTTTGAGAAGATAAAGGGAACCAGGTGCACAGAGCGGGAGTTTACAGAGACCAACAAGAGGGTGGAACTAATCTCTAGTAGGCAAAGCAGTGGCATACACCCAGAGTGTCTTAGCTCTTTTATTAAATCTGTAGGCATGCAGAATCATATGGCTGTTAAAGCGGAGGCAAGTATAAATACTTCTAGAGAAGACAGATGACTATAAGGGATTTCTCCCATCTACAAATCTACATGTTCTACCTGTCGCCAGGGTATAGGGCCCATACATGGGCAGCAGGGTTTAATTACTAAGGGCTGTAGAGAATTACTTTCTTATATTCTACTAAGAATATAGATAAAACCTAGATCTAAGCCCACAGGTATCACAGTATTCTATTGTTACACAAGTATTCTTAGCTTATTTTCTAGCCGTTACCAGTCTTGAAAAATTTCTTGTTAAAGATCGAAATGCGTAGACTATTCTGGTTAACGGCTCAGGTTCCCACTCAGGTAAGCAAATTACCATTATTTTGAAACTTCGTTAGCTTTATTACACTATGCTATTTATCTTCTATAGGTCATAGGATATCATTTAGCCTCACCTATATTGAAGATTATATTGAAGATTGTATTGAAGATTATTTTACACCATGGAAGTCTAACGGCTAGATTTAGAGTTGGGTGGTAGCCGTCAAAACCAGCGTTGGAGGCTCCTAACGCTGGTTTTGGGCTACCGCCGGTATTTAGAGTCAGTCATTAAAGGGTCTAATGCTCACTTTCCAGCCGCAACTTTTCCATACCGCAGATCCCCTTACGTCAATTGCGTATCCTATCTTTTCAATGGGATCTTTCTAACGCCGGTTCTTAAAGTCGTGGCTGAAGTGAGCGTTAGAAATCTAACGACAAAACTCCAGCCGCAGAAAAAAGTCAGTAGTTAAGAGCTTTCTGGGCTAACGCCGGTTCATAAAGCACTTAACTACTGTGCTCTAAAGTACACTAACACCCATAAACTACCTATGTACCCCTAAACCGAGGTCCCCCCACATCGCCGCCACTCTATTAAAAAAATGTAACCCCTAATCTGCCGACCGCACACCGCTGCCACCTACATTATCCCTATGAACCCCTAATCTGCTGCCCCTAACACCGCCAACCCCTATATTATATTTATTAACCCCTAATCTGCCCCCCTCAACGTCGCCTCCACCTGCCTACACTTATTAACCCCTAATCTGCCGAGCGGACCGCACCGCTACTATAATAAAATTATTAACCCCTAATCCGCCTCACTCCCGCCTCAATAACCCTATAAGAAATAGTATTAACCCCTAATCTGCCCTCCCTAACATCGCCGACACCTAACTTCAATTATTAACCCCTAATCTGCCGACCGAATCTCGCAGCTACTGTAATAAATGGATTAACCCCTAAAGCTAAGTCTAACCCTAACACTAACACCCCCCTAAATTAAATATAATTTTAATCTAACGAAATTAATTAACTCTTATTAAATAAATTATTCCTATTTAAAGCTAAATACTTACCTGTAAAATAAACCCTAATATAGCTACAATATAAATTATAATAATATTGTAGCTATTTTAGGATTTATATTTATTTTACAGGTAACTTTGTATTTATTTTAACCAGGTACAATAGCTATTAAATAGTTAAGAACTATTTAATAGCTAAAATAGTTAAAATAATTACAAAATCACCTGTAAAATAAATCCTAACCTAAGTTACAATTAAACCTAACACTACACTATCAATAAATTAATTAAATAAAATACCTACAATTATCTACAATTAAACCTAACACTACACTATCAATAAATTAATTAAATAAAATACCTACAATTATCTACAATTAAACCTAACACTACACTATCAATAAATTAATTAAATACAATATCTACAAATAAATACAATGAAATAAACTAACTAAAGTACAAAAAATAAAAAAGAACTAAGTTACAAAAAATAAAAAAATATTTACAAACATTAGAAAAATATTACAACAATTTTAAACTAATTACACCTACTCTAAGCCCCCTAATAAAATAACAAAGCCCACCAAAATAAAAAAATGCCCTACCCTATTCTAAATTAAAAAAGTTCAAAGCTCTTTTACCTTACCAGCCCTGAACAGGGCCCTTTGTGGGGCATGCCCCAAAGAATTCAGCTCTTTTGCCTGTAAAAAAAACACATACAATACCCCCCCCAACATTACAACCCACCACCCACATACCCCTAATCTAACCCAAATCCCCCTTAAATAAACCTAACACTAAGCCCCTGAAGATCTTCCTACCTTATCTTCACCATACCAGTTTCACCGATCCGTCCTTGGAAGTCTTGATCCAAGCCTCGGAAGTGTTGATCCAAGCCCAAACGGGGGGCTGAAGAGTGACGTCCATCCTCGGGCTGAAGTCTGGATCCAAGCGGCGGCTGAAGAAATCCATCATCGGGCTAAAGTCGGAAGTCCATCATCGGGATGAAGTCTTCTATCAAGCCGCATCTTCAATCTTCTTTCTTCTGGAGCGGAGCGGAACCATCTTCTTTCCAACCGACGCGGATCCAACCTCTTCAACCGACGCCTACTCGCCGAATGACGGTTCCTTTAAATGACGTCATCCAAGATGGCGTCCCTCGAATTTCGATTGGCTGATAGGATTCTATCAGCCAATCGGAATTAAGGTAGGAATATTCTGATTGGCTGATGGTATCAGCCAATCAGAATCAAGTTCAATCCGATTGGCTGATCCAATCAGCCAATCAGATTGAGCTCGCATTCTATTGGCTGTTCCGATCAGCCAATAGAATGCGAGCTCAATCTGATTGGGAAATAATTGCTGATTGACTATTGGATACAAATGTCTTACATTTTTTCATATTTGTATATACAGGTATATATTTCTTTGATCTTTTCATTTTTTTACCTCGGGCTGAGGTTCTGTAACTACTAATTTTATTTTTTGGTGTACACCATATTTTTTTTATATATTGTGATTTATTTTTGGTATATTTCTCCCTCTCACATATATCACATTTTGTTCTATTTTTTGGACACATATTACACTACTATTTATCTTAGACATTTTTATATATTTTTATATTTTATATATATTTTTTATCTTCACTATTGTTTTTTACATACACAAATTTGGATTTATTTTCACCACTACAATAAGGATTTTGGACACTTTTGACTCATCAGGATTCCACAAACACAAATTTGTTTATTATTTGTATCATTTGTATTATAAGACTTTTTGTTATATTGTATTACACTCTCTGCGTTATTGTAAAACAAAATGCTATCACTCCATATTGTTATCATTACACATTACAATTGTAGAAACAACTGCATACATTTTGTAATCTGGATCACCAATCTGTATCCATCGAAAACTCTTTTAAAATCAGATAATATTGTTAATGAATGTAATTTTATATTTTTTATCTTATGTTTGGAATAAATGTTAACTTTTAACCGTCTAATTGTATTCACCCATATATATCCTACTTTAAGCTTTTCTAGCTATAGCTATTCTAGCACTCCTCATATCGCTTATTCTTTAGGTTTACTATAAGATCTGGTTGAGAGATCTTGCTATTAGGAGGAGCATACGTAGTTTAGTCAGGTGCTGTGAAAATACTTTTCTTGACTCTCTAATAATTCTGATCACTACATATTGTTGTTATATATTTCATAATGTGAATAATAAATGATGGTTCTTTATATCCTCTATAATCCTAGGTTTATATGCGGTGAGTTTACAAAATATTTGCTAGCCCTCTTATTTTACCTTCCATTTGTCTTATATTGAGCCCAAGAGAGTTCCTTTACCTGATGAGCCCCACAATAATAATATTGTTATATCATTGATTTCCTGGACACGCCCCCCCCCCTTCCAACTACATAACAAGGTCCAAGAGTGACTGTATTTAGCTTTAAAGCATCTCCACTAAACCATACAGATTTCATTGGTTCCTGAGTGGCCTTCTGAAGTTAGGAAGGTGCATTCATTTCAGGGGTAAAAACAAACCCTTCCCAGTGTTTTATCTGTGCTTTTTACCTAGTGGCTTTGGCCCGCTATAAACTACATACCTATTCATTACTCCACATTGTGGTTGAACTAAGGAGTAACATACTCGACTATTCATAATATACCGCTTCTACCCCCATAACCCCTCCCATAATTATCAGTTAATATTATGCTAGGACCTCCGAGATAAATAAATTAATGAGATGGCTACTGAATGGTGTTTTTAAAAAAGAGTATCATTCTACTTGGCTACAAATAGTTTTTGCATAATGAGGTCATACAGATATCTTTTCCTCAAAATAATAAGGTATCTTTAGGATATAATGTGAACTTATATGGAACAGATGTGTCAATGATTAATATTATTGATGAAATTCTGTCATTAATATATCCTCTTAGACACTTGTTAAAATATATAATATGTTGATGTAATTTGTTATTTGTTATTTGACATCTAAATACCTTAATAAAAAACTAAAGATTAAAAAAAAAAAATACAATTACAAGAGAACGCAAAAAAAGCAATATAAGTAAAAAAGTTAAAACAATACTCCCCTAATTTAGCTGTGGATGACTCTGTAACAGCGTAACAGGTCCTCATCTCCAACTCCAACTCCAACAGTCAAGGCACAGTCCAGAGAAGGATAGTCTATATGTTCTGAAGACACACATCATAGGAAACAGTCATAGATTACCCAGAGTCCAGTCCTGGGGCTGGTACCAGCTTGCAATGCAAAGAATGGATCTAAAAGATAGTTCAGCAACTTTTACTGCAGTATGGTGGTTAAACAAACTTAACAAAAGTTTTTTTTTTCTTTACCAAGGCGCCAGACATCTCTTTATTTAAAAGGTTTACTTACATTCAATATTCAATCTTTTGGAGAGTGCACTATGGAATTGTATCTGTATATTTTTATCTAAATATAAAAAACTCAAAAATCATTTAGTTAGTGTTTTTTTTTTTTCTTTTCTTTTTTTTTTCTGGATACAGCTCCATGATCTCATCCTGCAAATACAAATATTTTGTTAACAACTTGTCTAAATATTTTAGGTTAATTTTCTTACTTAAAAACAATCACCTAAATGACATAAATAAAGATACTCATCAACAATACCCCTTTGTTCACGTGAAACACCCTATGTGTCACGCAAACACAATATGACAGCAAACTAAAAGAAAATCCATGCACTCCTAAAAGAAGTAGTATCTTTAAAATCAGGCAAAATCAAATACACCTCAATATTCAATATTCCATTCATACATCACCCTTCCACACACATTCTCTAAAAAATAAAAACATAAAAAACATTCTCTAAGAAATCATTTAAAACAACTGTCCACTAAGCAAAACAAAACATTAACAACCGGCACAAACTTTTAACAAACACAATCAACCTGAAAGCAAGCACATATACTTAGGGGCCGATTTAACAAGGTCCGTATCGGCCCCAATTCCTCTGTTTCCGCGCAAGCCTTTAGGCTCTCCGGAAACAATGGTTTAGAAGCAGCGGTCTTAAGACTGCTGCTCCTTAACTCGTACACCACCTCTGAGGCGTGTACAGCAATCAGCCCAATCACATACTGCTAGCGGCTGATTGGCTGCAAATAAATAAAATCTATAACACCCTTTAGCTATGGTTTTGTAAATTTTACCCTGCACAATACTATGAAATCATGCTAATAATGCAATCACTTTAGAAGATCAATAAGCTCTAGCTGCACATTTACAAATAAAATCCCTAACCATAAATTGACAAAGAGAACACATAATACTATATTCTGG
The DNA here is from genome assembly GCF_027579735.1 of Bombina bombina. NCBI lineage: Eukaryota > Metazoa > Chordata > Amphibia > Anura > Bombinatoridae > Bombina > Bombina bombina. The sequence goes on along the minus strand of NC_069499.1, from coordinate 410,511,098 downwards.
GAAAGGTCAGAAAATAATGGCATTGCTACTGCTCTATGGTTTCTGCTTGTATGCACAGTGCAAACCCACTATTAAAGAATCATGTTTGTCACAAATAATTTGGGAAAAGCTTTAGAACCCAGTCTATTGGCGGCAGTAACCAGCCATGTAGCCGTTACATGCTATGGTATGCTTTAATATAATCAGGATTTTAATAAATACACAATTATTTTAGTTTGTTTATGTTTTTTAGTTATTTTGATATTCAACATCGTTGCAGTTCTCTGACTAAATATAACAATTGTATACAACAAAATGAAATTTCTGAAAAGAATAATAATAATAATTTACACTAATAGATTAAAAGGACAGATTATCCAAAAATCTTCTCCCCTTTAAATTGTTCCCAATGATCCATTTTACCTGATGGAATGTATTCAATTGTTTACAAGTAGTCCCTTCACCCCTATTTTGGCATTTGAAATAACTAATTCAGCCTGTGATATACCCACTTATAGTAAAAGTTTGTATACTGGAGCCTAATCTATTGAATAGCCTAAATAACCACACTCATAAGAAAATATTACACTCTCCATGGGGTACAGGATAGTAAAGTAATAAAATGACAATTTTCCATTGTTCTGTCTAAGTATTGAGCTTTAGTTTTCCAGACAATTATTAGATAAGGACAATGAGATATGCTATTACCTGAAACTCAACCCATTGTAATATGCTGTGGATTAAAAGCACAAAAACAGATACTTCATATATACAAATAAACATGCAAATGCAATTTCTCCTAAATTTGATACTATACAGCTGGTGTAACAAATCATTGAAAATACATCAACATAAAACAATTTTACAGTGTACTGTCCCTTTAAGGGCTTACCATTTATACTATTTATATTACATATATAACCTAGCCATGATTAGGAAACGTGTATTATTTACCATTAAGATTCTACTTCTTTACTGTATCATAACCTGCATATATTTAAATGAGAACCATCACAGCATAAATAATATTACACAGTAATATGTTACCAGTTTATATTAAAACTCTAGTGAATTACTCTACTTGCAAAAGAAACAGACCCAAATACTATAGATACATTTGATAACATACAGCGTATAGTCTTTTCTTTTCTCTTTTTTTTTCTCAAACTCCTTGTATAAATCTTGGACATACTTAAATTAACCTATTAATCACTTGCTAGAAAAACTCTCTTATTTACCAGACCTAAAATCACGTGCATCATCACACTTACAAATTCCGTAGTTAGTTCACTTGCAAAAACCATATATTTATACGCCTTAGACACATCAAATCTCTCATCAATCCTATTATTGGCACACATTTTTATTATTACATGACTTTAAAATCATGGTACAGCAATAACACTTCAAGCAAAACATTACAGCGCCAGATTTCTTAGCTAAGAAACAATGATACACACACGGTTAAATTAATTACCAGTCAGAAAACACAGGGGAAAAAAGAAGCACCAAGGTCAGCTTTGCAGCGATTGTAAAAAATACACACTCATTTCAAATAAAAAAATATTTCACTCACTGAATTCATTGCCAACATTTATTCTTAAGCAATTTTAACATACATCAAACTTTTAAAGACACAGGAAACACATTTTATTAACTCTTTAAGGAAAACATATATTTCAAACATACCAGGGACATTAGAAACATGTCAAGATGAACTCTCCACCAAATTTATAATGTATCTAAAATTGTCCGAACTTGCTAAGAATGGCTATTTCCCAGCAAATTGAGACATGAACATATTATTTTTAGACAGGATAATAAATCCTCAGATATTTAGTGGGGAGTAAACCTTTTACACGTTACACGAGACACAGTGAAACATTGGACAGACACTTCTTACACATAAAGAAACAGAATCTCCATTACACAGAATCTCTGTTTCATTACTGCAAAGACCATAAAACAAAAAGAAAGGGTTTTCACATATCAAGCTATTTTCAAGATACATCCTGTCATATCACATTACAACATTATGTACAGGGAATCAGGAACTTTTCTCCATGAGCACAGTATGCAACAAACAGCTACAGCACTTATCAATAAGCCCTTTGAACAGACCCCACATTCACAACACAATAAGATTAGCAATGAAAAAAGAAATTAAGCAACAAGCATCAAGTGACCATTCAGCTCCAGTGATATTTAAACTAAACTATACTATATGCTTATATAAGGGACTTTTAACCCTTTAAAACCCTTTGAACAAAATACTTAACTTCCGTTATTGCAAGATTTTAACTTGCAAACAAATAAGGTGAGACTTTAACTCGCGCTATAATTTGCATTAGGACTCAAACCTATGCAAACCCCACACTTAAAGGCAGGATTCAAACCTGTCCAGGGGAGTTTAACCCCCTATAAAGGGACTTTAACCCTTTATATATCACTAACGCCGTCCAGACTTTGGGTTCAGATTCACAGAGGGAAAAGCAGAACAAAAACACGTATCTACTTACTTCTGTGTGAATCCCATGCTCTGACACCAGAATTGTTAGGCGTTATCTTATAAGCGAGGGTATCACTTGACACTAAGCAGTATTCTACACCTTCACCTGGAACTGAATAAGTTACTTGGCGAGATCTTGCGAACAACAATCACACAGGCAGCAAGTAAAGTCTAATCACTGTTCTGTTTATTATAAGGCATCACAGACTTTTATAGACAATAGTTACAGTATATGGGGTTAAACAATGATGTAACCATAGCCACACCATGCTTGGAACAAAGAACTTTATTAAAAATAAGGAATAAAAAGGAGTATTTTTAGTGAGCGAGGAGTGTCAGATAAAAGTTTACCTGGGCGCATTGCCAAATACATAACAAGGCCATCGGATAAATTATTGAGATAAAGTGTTCAGCTTCATATTTTTCTCACAGCATAATAACTACCTTATAATAAAATATAATGAACTCATCTTAAAATGGTATGCTTACACAAAATGGATTACTAGAGACAAAATGGCATCATTATGGTTATATATTCTTACAATTTATGTTTAGTTTTAAACAAAACGAAAAATGAATAGTGCAGGGAACGAATATTTGGGGAAACCAATGTCCTCGAATATTCATTTGTAAAGAAAATGTCTTCCCTGCACATCCCTACTAGAGGCAGTATTATGCAAGTACAGTCAATAGCACAGTGAATCTTTTTTGAAAAAGCACTGCAACCAAACTCGTCAGATTGTGATAATGTACCGGATCATTGTATATGTTGCTATTGCTGGAAAGTTTTAATGGATATTAATAAACAGAATGTTTTATGGATCCACTGTGCTAATGACTGTATTTGCATAATACTGCCCCTACTACTCTTTCTTACAGAGAGAGTGTTTATTTAGTTTTAATGAGCGAGCACTGAGGGACCGGTTATGGTTTTGATTGACAGCTAGCAGCCGGCGCTTGTTTGCAGAAGCTGTGCGTAGCTATATGTTGTCTCTAATGCGCAGGCTCCGACTCCCATCTTGGGGTTCATTTTCAGTGACAGCTAAAAGTAGTTTACAGCTCCATTTTAGTACCAGGTTTACATTTAAATATTTTGCACATTGCGTGCAGTCGCTCTTTTCGTGTAGGTATAAGTTAACGTTGTATTAATGCTTTTATCCGACGTCGGAATTCATTGAAATCAATGAGTTGCTATGGTAACCCGACTTTAAAATATAACATTTATGTTTAACATCTGCACTCCTTATCTATAACACAAAGATACACTTATTTATAATACATGTTTTATTTATTTTATAACTATAAGCAAATACTATTTTTTATTATAATTATATTTTCCACTTACATCTAGATTGAATTTTGTAGATATTTTTATATGTAAATACATATTTCCATAAGAACATAAGTGCAACTATTGATACAGTATATATGGTACAACAATAAATATGATGTATTACAATTTGTTTCTACATTGAAATACTTGCATTGTTTGCCAGATTTAATATTTCACTGGAAACCAGGCCTCAAAAAACTAATTTTTCCTCTTTTACACCTAGTTGAACTGGTGTAATTTTTCTCAATGTATCGACAGCCCCCGACAGTGTATTAACGTTTTGCGCTTTCATTGGAAACCTGGAGTAAGAGCTTAATGGCTTCTAATACTTTCTAGGGGACGCAAAAATATTTTTGACAGCTGGACCCCAGCTGCCAATATAGATATAACGTGCCATCGGAAGCAGTCGATAAAGTAAATTGCTTCTGACAGCATATTTATCGGTTTGCGACCTTGCACAAACCTAATTATGGCTCAGTGGAGACAAGCCCTTGGTCGTACAACTGGGATGATCATTGGGTCCTGAATCTGTGATTTTCATGGTCAGTGGAAGGGACATATCTTTGTAAGAAACATATCTTTTTAAAAGCATTATACATTTAATGAATAATGAGTATATATTGGAAACATTTTATGCCCATCATAAACTATTCATTAGCCCTTTCAAGAAAAACGATTAGAATGGCCCTTTAAAGAAACACATGGGATATATTTACAACAGTATTTGCATTCTGTCTTTTCCTAATTTATAAAATTATAACTTTATTAATGTGAGCATATTATATAGTAATAATGTTAACTGCCCTTGCAATGCTTGCCCATATAAGTGTTAAAGATACAGTCTAGTCAAAATTAAACTTTCATGATTCAGATAAGGCATGCAATTTTAAAAGACTTTCTAATTTACTTAGGCCTAGATTTGGAGTTCGGCGGTAGCCGTCAAAACCAGCGTTAGAGGCTCCTAACGCTGGTTTTGGCCGCCCGCTGGTATTTGGAGTCAGTGATTAAAGGGTCTAACGCTCACTTTTCGGCCGCGACTTTTCCATACTGCAGATCCCCCTACGCCATTTGCGTAGCCTATCTTTTCAATGGGATCTTTCTAACGCTGGTATTTAGAGTCGTTTCTGAAGTGAGCGTTACAGCTCTAACGACAAAATTCCAGCCGCCTGAAAATAGCAGGAGTTAAGAGCTTTCTGGCTAACGCCGGTTTATAAAGCTCTTAACTACTGTACCCTAAAGTACACTAACACCCATAAACTACCTATGTACCCCTAAACCGAGCTCCCCCCACACCGCCGCCACTCGATTAAAATTTTTAACCCCTAATCTGCCGACCGCCACCTACGTTATATTTATGTACCCCTAATCTGCTGCCCCTAACCCCGCCGACCCCTGTATTACATTTATTAACCCCTAACTTGCCCCCCACAACGTCGCCGCCAGCTACTTAAAATAATTAACCCCTAATCTTCCGACCGCAAATCGCCGCCACCTACGTTATCCCTGTGTACCCCTAATCTGCTGCCCCTAACATCGCCGACCCCTATATTATATTTATTAACCCCTAATCTGCCCCCCTCAACGTCGCCGACACCTGCCTACACTTATTAACCCCTAATCTGCCGAGCGGACCTGAGCGCTACTATAATAAAGTTATTAACCCCTAACCCGCCTCACTAACCCTATCATAAATAGTATTAACCCCTAATCTGCCCTCCCTAACATCGCCGACACCTACCTTCAATTATTAACCCCTAATCTGCCGACCGGAGCTCACCGCTATTCTAATAAATGTATTAACCCCTAAAGCTAAGTCTAACCCTAACACTAACACCCCCCTAAGTTAAATATAATTTAAATCTAACAAAATAAATTAACTCTTATTAAATAAATGATTCCTATTTAAAGCTAAATACTTACCTGTAAAATAAATCCTAATATAGCTACAATATAAATTATAATGATATTATAGCTATTTTAGGATTAATATTTATTTTACAGGCAACTTTGTTATTATTTTAAACAGGTACAATAGCTATTAAATAGTTAAGAACTATTTAATAGTTACCTAGTTAAAATAATAACAAATTTACCTGTAAAATAAATCCTAACCTAAGTTATAATTAAACCTAACACTACCCTATCAATAAAATAATTAAATAAACTACCTACAATTAACCTAACACTACACTATCAATAAATTAATTAAACACAATTCCTACAAATAAATACAATTAAATAAACTAGCTAAAGTACAAAAAATAAAAAAGATCTAAGTTACAGAAAATAAAAAAATATTTACAAACATAATAAAAATATTACAACAATTTTAAACTAATTACACCTACTCTAAGCCCCCTAATAAAATAACAAAGCCCCCCAAAATAAAAAATTCCCTACCCTATTCTAAATTAAAAAAGTTACAAGCTCTTTTACCTTACCAGCCCTGAACAGGACCCTTTGCGGGGCATGCCCCAAGAATTTCAGCTCTTTTGCCTGTAAAAAAAACACATACAATACCCCCCCCAACATTACAACCCACCACCCACATACCCCTAATCTAACCCAAACCCCCCTTAAATAAACCTAACACTAAGCCCCTGAAGATCTTCCTACCTTGTCTTCACCATACCAGGTTCACCGATCCGTCCTGAAGAGCTCCTCCGATGTCCTGATCCAAGCCCAAGCGGGGGCTGAAGAGGTCCATGATCCGGTCAAAGTCTTCATCCAAGCGGGGCAGAAGAGGATCTTCCATCCGATTGAAGTCATCATCCAGGTGGCATCTTCGATCTTCTTCCATCCGGAGCGAAGCGGCAGGATCCTGAAGACATCCAGCGCGGAACATCCATCCGGACCGACGACTGAACGACGAATGACTGTTCCTTTAAGGGACGTCATCCAAGATGGCGTCCCTCGAATTCCGATTGGCTGATAGGATTCTATCAGCCAATCGGAATTAAGGTAGGAATTTTCTGATTGGCTGATGGAATCAGCCAATCAGAATCAAGTTCAATCCGATTGGCTGATCCAATCAGCCAATCAGATTGAGCTCGCATTCTATTGGCTGTTCCGATCAGCCAATAGAATGCGAGCTCAATCTGATTGGCTGATTGGATCGGCCAATCGGATTGAACTAGATTCTGATTGGCTGATTCCATCAGCCAATCAGAAAATTCCTACCTTAATTCCGATTGGCTGATAGAATCCTATCAGCCAATCGGAATTCGAGGGACGCCATCTTGGATGACGTCCCTTAAAGGAACAGTCATTCGTCGTTCAGTCGTCGGTCCGGATGGATGTTCCGCGCTGGATGTCTTCAGGATCCTGCCGCTTCGCTCCGGATGGAAGAAGATCGAAGATGCCGCCTGGATGATGACTTCAATCGGATGGAAGATCCTCTTCTGCCCCGCTTGGATGAAGACTTTGACCGGATCATGGACCTCTTCAGCCCCCGCTTGGGCTTGGATCAGGACATCGGAGGAGCTCTTCAGGACGGATCGGTGAACCTGGTATGGTGAAGACAAGGTAGGAAGATCTTCAGGGGCTTAGTGTTAGGTTTATTTAAGGGGGGTTTGGGTTAGATTAGGGGTATGTGGGTGGTGGGTTGTAATGTTGGGGGGGGGTATTGTATGTGTTTTTTTTACAGGCAAAAGAGCTGAAATTCTTGGGGCATGCCCCGCAAAGGGCCCTGTTCAGGGCTGGTAAGGTAAAAGAGCTTGTAACTTTTTTAATTTAGAATAGGGTAGGGAATTTTTTATTTTGGGGGGCTTTGTTATTTTATTAGGGGGCTTAGAGTAGGTGTAATTAGTTTAAAATTGTTGTAATATTTTTATTATGTTTGTAAATATTTTTTTATTTTCTGTAACTTAGATCTTTTTTATTTTTTGTACTTTAGCTAGTTTATTTAATTGTATTTATTTGTAGGAATTGTGTTTAATTAATTTATTGATAGTGTAGTGTTAGGTTAATTGTAGGTAATTGTAGGTATTTTATTTAATTAATTTATTGATAGTGTAGTGTTAGGTTAATTGTAGGTAATTGTAGGTAGTTTATTTAATTATTTTATTGATAGGGTAGTGTTAGGTTTAATTATAACTTAGGTTAGGACTTATTTTACAGGTAATTTTGTTATTATTTTAACTAGGTAACTATTAAATAGTTCTTAACTATTTAATAGCTATTGTACCTGGTTAAAATAATTACAAAGTTGCCTGTAAAATAAATATTAATCCTAAAATAGCTATAATATAATTATAATTTATATTGTAGCTATATTAGGATGTATTTTACAGGTAAGTATTTAGCTTTAAATAGGAATCATTTATTTAATAAGAGTTAATTTATTTCGTTAGATAAAAATTATATTTAACTTAGGGGGGTGTTAGTGTTAGGGTTAGACTTAGCTTTAGGGGTTAATACATTTATTAGAATAGCGGTGAGCTCCGGTCGGCAGATTAGGGGTTAATAATTGAAGTTAGGTGTCGGCGATGTTAGGGAGGGCAGATTAGGGGTTAATACTATTTATGATAGGGTTAGTGAGGCGGATTAGGGGTTAATAACTTTATTATAGTAGCGCTCAGGTCCGCTCGGCAGATTAGGGGTTAATAAGTGTAGGCAGGTGTCGGCGACGTTGAGGGGGGCAGATTAGGGGTTAATAAATATAATATAGGGGTCGGCGATGTTAGGGCAGCAGATTAGGGGTACATAGGGATAACGTAGGTTGCGGCGGTTTACGGAGCGGCAGATTAGGGGTTAATAATAATATGCAGGGGTCAGCGATAGCGGGGGCGGCAGATTAGGGGTTAATAAGTGTAAGGCTAGGGGTGTTTAGACTCGGGGTACATGTTAGAGTGTTAGGTGCAGACGTAGGAAGTGTTTCCCCATAGGAAACAATGGGGCTGCGTTAGGAGCTGAACGCTGCTTTTTTGCAGGTGTTAGTTTTTTTTTAAGCTCAAACAGCCCCATTGTTTCCTATGGGGGAATCGTGCACGAGCACGTTTTTGAGGCCGGCCGCGTCCGTAAGCAACTCTGGTATCGAGAGTTGCATTTGCAGTAAAAATGCTCTACGCTCCTTTTTTGGAGCCTAACGCAGCATTTGTTTGAACTCTCGATACCAGAGTTAAATTTATGGTGCGGCCAGAAAAAAGCCTGCGGAGCGTTAGCAGCCCATTTACCGCCGAACTCCAAATCTAGGCCAGAGATCGTCAAATTTGCTTTTTACTCTTGGCATTCTTTATTGAAACCAAAACCTAGGTAGGCTCATATGCTAATTTCTAAGCCCTTGAAGACCATCTCTTTTCTTAGTGCATTTTCACCATTTTTCACAGCTAGGTGGTGCTAGTTCATGTGTGCCATGTAGATGACATTGGCTTATTTATGAGTCAGCACTGATTGGCTAAAATGCAAGTCTGTCAAAAGAACTGAAATAAGGGGCTGTCTGCAGAGGCTTAGATACAAGGTAATCCCAGAGGTTAAAAGTATATTAATATAACCCTGTTTATTATGCAAACCTCAGGAATGGGATTATATATCTTTTTAAACAATAAAAATTCTGGAGTAGACTGCCCCTTTAAATTCAGCTGGTTCTACTTAGTTAATTAGTTAACAGGATCACCAATTTTTAAAAAGCCAATTGTGGAAGTTTGACATTAGAATTTGAAGGGAAGTTGAAGTAATGCCATTAATCAAATAGTAAATTTAGGAATTGCAGCACGTATTGACAAGGCTTGAACAACACATAGCAATTGTCAACATATTGAAAAACAGACTAGCAGCAGAATAAATTCATGATTTATTAAACAGAATACAATCACATGCCATAAGAGGGTTACATAGACTCCAATATTCAAAACATTCTCAGACAGGGAAAATGGCTTTTTTTGCATCTCCAAGTTCACAGCCAGTCAGTCTGACCATATATTAAAAAAAAGGGGTCTGACCTGTAAAGTGCCGACAAGTGGTGATGTGTCTCCCACAGGAAATAAAATGGATCGTCGACTCTTTAAGCAGGGAGGGGGGCTGATTTGATGTGTTCCTACACAGCACAGGCAGAGTGTTCTCTGAAACAAAAATGGTTTCTGGGTAGGAACACTTCTAAACTATTTGTTACTAAACCTACACTACCTGCCTCACTCACTGGAAAGTCTCACCACTGAAAAGGTAGCAAGAAAAGTTTGGCTGAAACCCTTTACCTAACCTGCAGTTCAGCAATTGGAATATATTGCACTACTGGCAATGTATCCAAATTAAAATGCAGGTTACTCCCCTGGAACACCCAGCTAACTCCCACTGAATGCTTACATCTACGTCGTGTCTGCGATCTACCTTACTAATACTGGGCCAAATTACAAGTTGTGCAGTACGGCTATACCGCTGAAAAGTTGGCCTTTTGCGAGCGGAATGGCAGGTCTCCCGTCTTACAAAAACACTAAAAAAAACACTAAAATTAACACTAAAAAACACTAAAATTACGAAAAATTTAAAAAAAACAAAATTTATGCTTACCTGATAAATTCCTTTCTCCTGTAGTGTGGTCAGTCCACGGGTCATCATTACTTCTGGGATATTAACTCCTCCCCAACAGGAAGTGCAAGAGGATTCACCCAGCAGAGCTGCTATATAGCTCCTCCCCTCTACGTCACCTCCAGTCATTCGACCAAGGACCAACGAGAAAGGAGAAGCCAAAGGGTGTAGTGGTGACTGGAGTATAATTCAAATTTTTTTTACCTGCCATAAAAAACAGGGCGGGCCGTGGACTGACCACACTACAGGAGAAAGGAATTTATCAGGTAAGCATAAATTTTGTTTTCTCCTGTTAAGTGTGGTCAGTCCACGGGTCATCATTACTTCTGGGATACCAATACCAAAGCTAAAGTACACGGATGACGGGAGGGACAGGCAGGCTCTTTATACGGAAGGAACCACTGCCTGAAGAACCTTTCTCCCAAAAACAGCCTCCGAAGAAGCAAAAGTGTAAAATTTGTAAAATTTGGAAAAAGTATGAAGAGAAGACCAAGTTGCAGCCTTGCAAATCTGTTCAACAGAAGCCTCATTCTTAAAGGCCCAAGTGGAAGCCACAGCTCTAGTAGAATGTGCTGTAATTCTTTCAGGAGGCTGCTGTCCAGCAGTCTCATAGGCTAACCGTATTATGCTACGAAGCCAAAAAGAGAGAGAGGTAGCCGAAGCTTTTTGACCTCTCCTCTGTCCAGAATAAACGACAAACAGGGAAGACGTTTGTCGAAAATCCTTAGTTGCCTGTAGATAAAATTTCAGGGCACGGACTACATCTAGATTGTGTAGCAGACGTTCCTTCTTCGAAGAAGGATTAGGACACAAAGATGGAACCATAATCTCTTGATTGATATTCCTGTTAGTGACCACCTTAGGTAGGAACCCAGGTTTAGTACGCAGAACTACCTTGTCTGAATGAAAAATCAGATAAGGAGAATCACAATGTAAGGCAGATAACTCAGAGACTCTTCGAGCCGAGGAAATCGCCATTAAAAACAGAACTTTCCAAGATAACAGCTTGATATCAATGGAATGAAGGGGTTCAAATGGAACACCCTGTAAAACATTAAGAACTAAGTTCAAACTCCATGGTGGAGCAACAGTTTTAAACACAGGCTTGATCCTAGCTAAAACCTGACAAAAAGCTTGAACGTCCGGAACTTCTGACAGACGTTTGTGTAAAAGAATGGACAGAGCTGAAATCTGTCCCTTTAAGGAACTAGCGGATAAACCCTTTTCTAAACCTTCTTGTAGAAAAGACAATATCCTCGGAATCCTAACCTTACCCCATGAGTAACTCTTGGATTCGCACCAATATAAGTATTTGCGCCATATCTTATGGTAAATCTTTCTGGTAACAGGCTTCCTAGCCTGTATTAAGGTATCAATAACTGACTCAGAAAAACCACGTTTTGATAAAATCAAGCATTCAATTTCCAAGCAGTCAGCTTCAGAGAAATTAGATTTTGATGTTTGAAGGGACCCTGGATCAGAAGGTCCTGTTTCAGAGGTAGAGACCAAGGTGGACAGGATGACATGTCCACTAGATCTGCATACCAAGTCCTGCGTGGCCTTGCAGGCGCTATTAGAATCACTGATGCTCTCTCCTGTTTGATTCTGGCAATCAATCGAGGAAGCATCGGGAAGGGTGGAAACACATAAGCCATCCCGAAGGTCCAAGGTGCTGTCAAAGCATCTATCAGAACCGCTCCCGGATCCCTGGATCTGGACCCGTAACGAGGAAGCTTGGCGTTCTGTCGAGACGCCATGAGATCTATCTCTGGTTTGCCCCAACGTCGAAGTTCCCACTCCCCCGGATGAAAAGTCTGACGACTTAGGAAATCTGCCTCCCAGTTCTCCACTCCCGGGATGTGGATTGCTGACAGGTGGCAAGAGTGAGACTCTGCCCAGTGAATTATCTTTGATACTTCCATCATTGCTAGGGAGCTTCTTGTCCCTCCCTGATGGTTGATGTAAGCTACAGTCGTGATGTTGTCCGACTGAAACCTGATGAACCCCCGAGCTGTTAACTGGGGCCAAGCCAGAAGAGCATTGAGAACTGCTCTCAATTCCAGAATGTTTATTGGTAGGAGACTCTCCTCCTGATTCCATTGTCCCTGAGCCTTCAGAGAATTCCAGACAGCGCCCCAACCTAGTAGGCTGGCGACTGTTGTTACAATTGTCCAGTCTGGCCTGCTGAATGGCATCCCCCTGGACAGATGTGGCCGAGAAAGCCACCATAGAAGAGAATTTCTGGTCTCTTGATCCAGATTCAGATTAGGGGACAAGTCTGAGTAATCCCCATTCCACTGACTTAGCATGCACAATTGCAGCGGTCTGAGATGTAGGCGTGCAAAGGGTACTATGTCCATTGCCGCTACCATTAAGCCGATCACCTCCATGCATTGAGCTACTGACGGGTGTTGAATGGAATGAAGGACACGGCATGCATTTTGAAGCTTTGTTAACCTGTCTTCTGTCAGGTAAATCTTCATTTCTACAGAATCTATAAGAGTCCCCAAGAAGGGAACTCTTGTGAGTGGAAAGAGAGAACTCTTCTTTTCGTTCACCTTCCATCCATGCGACCTTAGAAATGCCAGTACTAACTCTGTATGAGACTTGGCAGTTTGAAAGCTTGAAGCTTGTATCAGAATGTTGTCTAGGTACGGAGCTACCGAAATTCCTCGCGGTCTTAGTACCGCCAGAAGAGCACCCAGAACCTTTGTGAAGATTCTTGGAGCCGTAGCCAATCCGAATGGAAGAGCTACAAACTGGTAATGCCTGTCTAGAAAGGCAAACCTTAGATACCGGTAATGATCTTTGTGAATCGGTATGTGAAGGTAAGCATCCTTTAAATCCACTGTGGTCATGTACTGACCCTTTTGGATCATGGGTAAAATTGTCCGAATAGTTTCCATTTTGAACGATGGAACTCTTAGGAATTTGTTTAGGATCTTTAAATCCAAGATTGGCCTGAAAGCTCCCTCTTTTTTGGGAACCACAAACAGATTTGAGTAAAACCCTTGTCCTTGTTCCGACCGCGGAACCGGATGGATCACTCCCATTAATAAAAGGTCTTGTACGCAGCGTAGAAACGCCTCTTTCTTTATTTGGTTTGTTGACAACCTTGACAGATGAAATCTCCCTCTTGGGGGAGAGGATTTGAAGTCCAGAAGGTATCCCTGAGATATGATCTCTAACGCCCAGGGATCCTGGACATCTCTTGCCCAAGCCTGGGCGAAGAGAGAAAGTCTGCCCCCCACTAGATCCGTTCCCGGATCGGGGGCCCTCAATTCATGCTGTCTTAGGGGCAGCAGCAGGTTTCCTGGCCTGCTTGCCCTTGTTCCAGGACTGGTTAGGTCTCCAGCCTTGTCTGTAGCGAGCAACAGCTCCTTCCTGTTTTGGTGCAGAGGAAGTTGATGCTGCTCCTGCTTTGAAATTACGAAAGGAACGAAAATTAGACTGTCTAGCCTTAGGTTTGGCTTTGTCTTGAGGCAGGGCATGGCCTTTACCTCCTGTAATGTCAGCGATAATTTCTTTCAACCCGGGCCCGAATAAGGTCTGCCCTTTGAAAGGTATATTAAGCAATTTAGATTTAGAAGTAACGTCAGCTGACCAGGATTTTAGCCACAGTGCTCTGCGCGCCTGAATGGCGAATCCGGAATTCTTAGCCGTAAGTTTAGTTAAATGTACTACGGCGTCCGAAATAAAAAGTTAGCTAACTTAAGGGCTTTAAGCTTGTGTGTAATCTCATCTAATGGAGCTGATTCAAGTGTCTCTTCCAGAGACTCAAACCAAAATGCTGCTGCAGCCGTGACAGGCGCAATGCATGCAAGAGGTTGCAATATAAAACCTTGTTGAACAAACATTTTCTTAAGGTAACCCTCTAACTTTTTATCCATTGGATCTGAAAAGGCACAGCTATCCTCCACCGGGATAGTGGTACGCTTAGCTAAAGTAGAAACTGCTCCCTCCACCTTAGGGACCGTTTGCCATAAGTCCCGTGTGGTGGCGTCTATTGGAAACATCTTTCTAAATATAGGAGGGGGTGAGAACGGCACACCGGGTCTATCCCACTCCTTAGTAACAATTTCAGTAAGTCTCTTAGGTATAGGAAAAACGTCAGTACTCGACGGTACCGCAAAATATTTATCCAACCTACACATTTTCTCTGGTATTGCAACTGTGTTACAATCATTCAGAGCCGCTAACACCTCCCCTAGTAATACACGGAGGTTTTCCAGCTTAAATTTAAAATTTGAAATGTCTGAATCCAGTTTGTTTGGATCAGAACCGTCACCCGCAGAATGAAGCTCTCCGTCCTCATGTTCTGCAAATTGTGACGCAGTGTCTGACATGGCCCTAATATTATCAGCGCACTCTGTTCTCACCCCAGAGTGATCACGCTTACCTCTTAGTTCTGGTAATTTAGCCAAAACTTCAGTCATAACAGTAGCCATATCCTGTAATGTGATTTGTAATGGCCGCCCAGATGTACTCGGCGCTACAATATCACGCACCTCCCGAGCGGGAGATGCAGGTACTGACACGTGAGGCGAGTTAGTCGGCATAACTCTCCCCTCGTTGTTTGGTGAAATATGTTCATTTTGTACAGATTGACTTTTATTTAAAGTAGCATCAATGCAGTTAGTACATAAATTTCTATTGGGCTCCACTTTGGCTTTAGCACATATAGCACAGGTATCTTCCTCTGAATCAGACATGTTTAACACACTAGCAAATAAACTAGCAACTTGGAAATACTTTTCAAGTAATTTACTATAATATGAAAACGTACTGTGCCTATAAGAAGCACAGAAAAAGTTATGACAGTTGAAAATTAATAAACTGAGAAGTTATAGCATCAAATCTTTGTAAAAACACAATTTTAGCAAAGGATTGCTCCCATTAGCAAAGGATAACTAACCCTGATAGCAGAAAAAAAATACAGAAATAAACGTTTTTTATCACAGTCAACTACAATCTCACAGCTCTGCTGTGAGTGATTACCTCCCTCAAAATAAGTTTTGAAGACCCCTGAGTTCTGTAGAGATGAACCGGATCATGCAGGGAAGACAATAAACTTATGACTGAATTTTTTGATGCGTAGCAAAAGCGCCAAAAAAGGTCCCTCCCCCTCACACACAACAGTGAGAGAGATCAGTAAACTGTCTTAAATTAAATAAAACGACTGCCAAGTGGAAAAAAATGGTGCCCAAAACATTTTTTCACCCAGTACCTCAGAAAATTAAATGATTTTACATGCCAGCAAAAAACGTTTAACATTAAATAAATTAAGTGTTATTAAAAAGCCTGTTGCTAGTCCCTGCAAATTAGGCTAAAGTCTTATGCATACAGTATAATTCCAGTGAAGTGCCATTCCCCAGAATACTGAAGTGTAAAATATACATACATGACAGCCTGATACCAGTTGCTGCTACTGCATTTAAGGCTGAGTTTATATTATATAGGTATGGCAGGATTTTCTCATCAATTCCATTGTCAGAAAATAATAAGCTGCTACATACCTCTTTGCAGATTAATCTGCCCGCTGTCCCCTGATCTGAAGTTTACCTCTCCTCAGATGGCCGAGAAACAGCAATATGATCTTAACTACGCCGGCTAAAATCATAGAAAAACTCAGGTAGATTCTTCTTCAAATTCTACCAGAGAAGGAATAACACACTCCGGTGCTATTATAAAATAACAAACTTTTGATTGAAGGTATGAAACTAAGTATAATCACCACAGTCCTCTCACACATCCTATCTATTCGTTGGGTGCAAGAGAATGACTGGGGGTGACGTAGAGGGGAGGAGCTATATAGCAGCTCTGCTGGGTGAATCCTCTTGCACTTCCTGTTGGGGAGGAGTTAATATCCCAGAAGTAATGATGACCCGTGGACTGACCACACTTAACAGGAGAAATCTAAGATTACAAAAAATAATAAAAAAAATTATCCAAAATAATAAAAATTAAACATAATCTAATACCCCTATAAAACAAAAAAGCCACCCCAAAATAAAAACACCCCCTAATCTAAAAATAAACTACCAATAGCCCTTAAAAGGGCCTTTTGTAGCGCATTGCCCTGAAGAAATCAGCTCTTTACCTAAAAAATTACAAAGTACCCCCTAACAGTAAAACCCCCCAATCAACCCCCCAAAATAAAAAAACTTATTTTAAAAAAATAATATATTATATAATAATATCTATATTTAGTGTCGGTAATGTGGGGTGCGGATTAGGGGTATTTAGAATAGGGGTTTATGTTAGGGTGTTAGGTTGTAATCTTCTTTTCCCTATAGACATCAATGAGGATTGTGTTATAGTGATCGCTATTCCACGACCACAGGTGTTAGTGTTTTTCTAACACTTTCTCTCCATTAATATCTATGGGGGAATATGTGCATGAGCACGTCAAGTCAGACCTTGGCTTTTGTGCCGTTTGGAGCTTAACGCACAGCATAAGAAGGTTTTTCTGTAACTTGTAATGGCAGCGCTATGGAAAGTGCAGTACCGCTAAATTTTTAGAGTTATTTACGCACCGGGTTTAGCGCACAACTTGTAATCTTGGTGAAAGTAAATAAAAAAACTCCCTATTATACTGTAACTATAGGAGCTATGTCAATATTTTACAATGTTTATATTATATGCATTTTCCTGAATAATGCATATTAATTTAAGTATTGCATACATTTCAAACATGTTTTTTTTAATTAATAAGCATTATAGAGGAAAATGCATATAATTTACAATAGGATAGATGGGCAGCTATTGGTGAGTGGGGGCCACTGCCACTGTACATTCCTGGAGAACCTAAGCATTTATTGGCAAGCAGGGGATACTTTTTAGGGGTGCCTGGGCAACAATTGGTGAGAAAAAGCTACTATCCTGTGGTACCTAGGTGCATATTGGCAAGCAGGGGCCACTTTCCTGGGGTACCTGTCTGTAGATGAGCAGGGACCACTGCCATCCCCTATTAGTAAGAAGGGACCACTATCCAGGAGTATCTGGGACCTATTGGTGAACAGAGGCCATTTTCCCTGGGTGCCTGAGCACATATCGGTGAGCCCAATACTTGAGGGTTCCTAGGCAGCTAGCTATTGATGAGAAGAGAGGAATGCCTGGGTGGCTATTGGTGAGCAGAGGCTACTTTGCTCGGTTGCCTGGGCCCTATTTCCTAAGCAAATGGCTTTCAAAGCTGAACAAAAAAACCTTAAAGAAATGTGCATAACTATATGCCTAAATACTAGTTAGCCAAAAGGCTTTTGCCTAGGCAAATATTTTTTTTAAAGCAAAAATAACTATTTGCCTAGGCAAAAACAATTTGAAGCCCACATAAAGGCCTCTAGTTATCAAGCCGTCAACCGCAAATACGCTGGAATTCCGCAGCGTATTTGTGGCGAGGCTGATTTGCCTTAGTTATCAAGCCCTACTGCCCGGCAAAAGTAGAATCTTGCCCCCCTATACCGACATCACCTACATAATACCTATTAACCCCTATCCTGCCCCCCCTATACCGCCGTCACCTATATTAAATTTATTAACCCCGATCCTGCCCCCCCCCCTATACTGCCGCTACTATAATAAAATTATCAACCCCTAAACCTAAGTCTAACACTAACCCTAACACCCCCCTAACTTAAATATTAATTAAATAAATCTAAATAATATTACTCTTATTAACTAAATGAATCCTATTTAAAACTAAATACTTACATATAAAATAAACCCTAATATAGCTACAATATAACTAATAGTTACATTGTAACTATTTTAGGATTTATTTTTATTTTACAGGCAACTTTGCATATATTTTAACTAGGTACAATAGCTATTAAATAGTTATTAACAATTTAATAGCTACCTAGTTAAAATAATAACAAATTTACCTGTAAAATAAAAACTAACCTAAGTTACAATTACACATAACACAACACTATCATTAAATAAATTATTCCAATTTAAAACTAAATACTTACCTGTAAAATAAACCCTAAGATAGCTACAATGTAATTAATAATTACATTGTAGCTATCTTAGGATTTATATTTATTTTACAGGCAACTTTGTATTTATTTTAACTAGGTACAATAGTTATTAAATAGTTATTAACTATTTAATAACTACCTAGCTAAAAGAAATACAAAATTACCTGTAAAATAAATCCTAACCTAAGTTACAATTAACACTACACTGTAATTAAATTATTTAAATAAATTAGCTACCAATACCTACAATTAAATGCAATTAGATAAACTAAACTAAATTACAAAAACAAACAAACACTAAATTACTGAAATAAAAAAAATATTACAAGAAGTTTAAACTAATTACACCTAATCTAAGCCCCCTAATAAAAATAATAAAAGTCCCTACCCTATTCTACATTATCAAGTAACCAGCTCTTTTACCAGCCCTTAAAAGGGCTTTTTGCGGGGCATTGCCCCAAAGTAATCAGCTCTTTTGCCTGTAAATAAAAATACAACCCCCCCAACATTAAAACCCACCACCCACATACCCCTACTCTAACCCACCCAAACCTCCCTTAAATAAACCTATAGCTAACCCCCTGAAGATCTCCCTACCTTGAGTCCTTTTCACCCAGCCGGGCCGAAGTCTTCATTCAATGGGAATTAAGGTAGGAAAAATCTGATTGGCTGATGCAATCAGCCAATCAGATTGAAGTTCAATCCGATTGGCTGATCCAATGAGCCAATCGGATTGAACTTCAATCTGATTGGCTAATAGCATCAGCCAATCAGATTTTTCCTACCTTATTTCCGATTGGCTGATAGAATCAGCCAATTGGAATTTGAGGGACGCCATCTTGGATCATGTCATTTAAAGGACCAGCCATTCATCGGGTAGTCATCGTGCAGGAAGGATGTTCTTGAAGATGGAGCGGCTCCTCGTCGAATGGATGAAGATAGAAGATGCCGCTTGGATGAAGATGTCTGCCGGTCCGGATGTCCTCTTCTGCCCGGATAGGATGAAAACTTCTGCCGGTCTTGATGTCCTCTTCTGCCCCATCGGATGAACACTTCGGCCCAGCTGGGTGAAGACGACTCAAGGTAGGGAGATCTTCATGGGGTTAGCGATAGGTTTATTTAAGGGGGGTTTGGGTGGGTTAGAGTAGGGGTATGTGGGTGGTGGGTTTTAATGTTTGGGGGGGGTTGTATTTTTTTTACAGGCAAAAGACCTGATTACTTTGGGGCAATGCCCCGCAAAAAGCCCTTTCAAGGGCTGTTAAAAGAGCTGGTTACTTGGTAATGTAGAATAGGGTAGGGACTTTTATTATTTTTTTATTTTATTTTTTTTATTAGGGGGCTTAGATTAGGTGTAATTAGTTTAAACTTCTTGTAATATTTTTTTTTTTTAGTAATTTAGTGTTTGTTTTTTTTGTAATTTAGTTTAGTTTATTTAATTGTATTTAATTGTAGGTATTGGTAGCTAATTTATTTAAATAATTTAATCATAGTGTAGTGTTAGGTTTAATTGTAACTTAGGTTAGGATTTATTTTACAGGTAATTTTGTATTTCTATTAGCTAGGTAGTTATTAAATAGTTAATAACTATTTAATAACTATTGTACCTAGTTAAAATAAATAGAAAGTTGCCTGAAAAATAAATATAAACCCTAAGATAGCTACAATGTAACTATTAATTACATTGTAGCTATCTTAGGGTTTATTTTACAGGTATTTAGTTTTAAATAGGATTAATTTAGTTAATAAGAGTAATATTATTTAGATTTATTTAATTAATATTTAAGTTAGGGGGGTGTTAGGGTTAGTGTTAGACTTAGGTTTAGGGGTTAATAATTTTATTATAGGTGGCGCTGGTATAGGGGGGGCAGGATAGGGGTTAATATGTATTATGTAGAAGGCGGCGGGGTCCGGGAGCAGCGGTTTAGGGGGTTAACATATTTATTATAGTTGTGGCGGGGTCCGGGAGCGGCGGTTTAGGGGTTAATATATTTATTATAGTTGTGGCGGGGTCCGGGAGCAGCGGTTTAGGGGTTCATATATTTATTATAGTTGCAGCACGGTCTAGGAGCGGCGGTTTAGGGGTTAATAACTTTATTTAGTTGCGGGGGGCTCCGGGGGCGCCGGTATAGGGGGTAGAACAGTATAGTATAGTGTGAGTGCTTAGTGACAGGGGTATCAATAAAGATGTAAAAAAAGCTAAAGAGCAGCGAGATTGATGATTGATAACTATCACAGTCCGCTGCTCATCGCTCCGTACTTGGTGCGCAGCTTTTTGACAGATTTATTGATAACTTTGGCGCACGTGTTCAGGTCCGCAGCGGCGATGTACGGCAAAATTAGGCGATCGTATTGGGGACGGCGAAGGCAGGTAAGTACGGAGCTTCATAACTAGAGGCCAATACATATACAATGATACATAGATACATAGACACTGCATATATAAGAAATACACATAAAGAACACAGAGTAAAAAGGCACATACAACCCCAACTTTAGAAAAAGTTGGGACAGTATGGAAAATGCAAACAAAAAGAGTAATTTAAAAATTCAATTCACCCTGTACTATATTGAAAACACATTCGGCTAGATTTAGAGTTTTGTCGCTAAAGACCCGCGTAGCTAATGCAGCTTTTTTTCCTACCGCTGCTTCCAAACAACGCTGGTATTGAGAGTTGTCTGAAGGGCGGCGTTAGGCTCCAAAAAGGGATCGTTGAGCCGAATTAACTGCAACTTCAACCCTCAATACCAGCGTTGCTTACGGTAGCGGTAAGCTGGCAGAACGTGCTCATGCACGATTCCCCCATAGGAAACAATGGTGCAGTTTGGGCTGAAAAAAAACCTAACACCTGCAAAAAAGCAGCGTTCAGCTCCTAACGCAGCCCCATTGTTTCCTATGGGGAAACACTTTCTAAGTCTGCACCTAACACCCTAACATGAACCCCGAGTCTAAACAACCCTAACCTTACACTTATTAACCCCTAATCTGCCGACCCCGCTATCGCTGACACCTGCATTACACAATTAATGCCGCTCCGGACACCGCCGCCACCTACATTATCCCTATGAACCCCTAATCTGCTGCCCCCAACATCGCCGACACCTACATAATATTTATTAACCCCTAATCAGCCCCCCCCAACGTCGCCACCACCTAACTTCAAGTATTAACCCCTAATCTGCCGACCGGACCTCGCCGCTACTACAATAAATGTATTAACCCCTAAAGCCTAACCCTAAACCTAACACCCCCCTAAATTAAATATAATTTTAATCTAACAAAATAAATTAACTCTTATTAACTAAAGTATTCCTATTTAAAACTAAATACTTACCTGTAAAATAAACCCTAATATTGCTACAATATAACGAATATTTATATTGTAGCTATTTTAGGATTTATATTTATTTTACAGGCAACTTTGTATTTATTTTAACTAGGTACAATAGCTATTAAATAGTTATTAACTATTTAATAACTACCTAGTTAAAATAATTACAAAATTACCTGTAAAATAAATCCTAACCTAAGTTACAATTAAACCTAACACTACACTATCATTAAATTAATTAAATAAATTAACTACCAATACCTACAATTAAATAAACTAAACTAAATTACAAAAACAAACAAACACTAAATTACAGAAAATAAAAAATATTACAAGAATTTTAAACTAATTACACCTAATCTAAGTGGAAAAACAGTTACATCTGGCTTACAGTAGATGTAAAATCGCTGTATTCTTCCATTCCACATTCCAAGGGCTTATTAGCCCTGTCCCATTTTCTAAATATCTACCATGGAGATGACAGCGACTTTTGTGAATATGTTATTCAAATGTCAGAATTCCTGCTGTCGCACAACTACTTTGAGTTTGAGGGGGTGTACTACCTCCAGATTTGTGGGACTGCGATGGGGGCAAAATTTGCCCCCTCGTACGCCAACCTTTACATGGGTTGGTGGGAGAAGGACCTCAAAGATAGTGTTTTATAGGAGGTTTATTGATGACCTCCTATTTATCTGGAATGGTGACGAAACCGAACTTACCACTTTTGTGGAGTCATTGAATAACGATGATTTAGGTTTGGGTTTCACCTTTGAATATAGTTCCACTCACATCAATTATCTGGATGTCACCTTGCAGGGAGTGATTGGTGAAAAAATTCACACCAAAGCATATAGAAAGCCAATATCAGGTAACACATTGCTGCATTCCAAAAGCAGTCACCCCAAAGGAGTATTCAGGGGTATTGCTAAAGGACAGTTCACTCGTTTGAAACGCAACTGTTCACTAAACTTGGATATTGAGGAAGAGGCAGCATCACTCTCCAAGAGATTGCAGAAGAGGGGTTACCACGAAACCTTGGTGAATCGGACCCTCGAGGAGGTGAGGGGTATGGACAGAAAAGATCTCCTATGCCCTAAACCTAAAGAAACCAAGAATGCAGGTAGCTCTAGGGATGAGTTATACTTTGTCACTGATTACTCAGAACAGTATAATCTTATTTGTGATGTCATTAAAAAGCACTTACCACTGCTTAAGGCAGATGAGGGTTTGGCGAATCTGTCATTGAAGTCATGTCACTTCTCTTACAGAAGGAATAAAACCATAGGTAATGTACTAGCGCTGACAAAAATTAAGAAAAATGAAACACTGGAGTCCTCTTGGCTTACTCAAAAGGGAATGTTCAAGTGTCATAACAGGGACTGTGTCGCTTGTGAGAAGGCACAGATAGGGAATCAATTTGCCTCATTTGTCACTGGTGAAGTATTCACCAAAAATATGTGTCTCAATTGTAGAACTACATATACCATTTATCTTGCATATTGCGAAACATGTGGTATACAATACATAGGCCTCACTACAAGGGAGGTCAGGTCTCGCATCAGGGAGCACCTATCCAGTATACGAATAGGGAAAGCAAGTACTCCCTTGGTCCAACATTTCGCTAATACCCATGGAAAAAGTGCAGATACCTTCCGTTGGACCTGCATTGAAAAGGTACTCAAACCACCTAGGGGGGGAGACAGAGATCTCTTATTAGCCAAAAGAGAGATCTTTTGTATCTTTACGATGAAAACAAGACACCCCCTTGGTTTAAATTCAATGTATGATCTGATTAACTATTGGGAGTAAATGATGATCTGATAATATAGTGATGAGTTAATGATATTCATTATTCACTATTATTTGGGATTTCACTAAAGTACTAATAGTACCCACAATCACCTTTCTTCACCTTGCTGAGGCCAGTGATACTAACTAATGTTGACACATATATGTGTTATGTGTCTTCTGTATTTATAGTTTGGATTTATTGATAAGTGATTGTCTCTCTAAAAATAAAATTTTGATAGATGAGCTTTGCTACCCCATAGTTGTGTTGCTTTCCTTGGAATTTTCTAACACACAACGGAGGAACTATTAGGGCCCAATAATAACAATAATGTTCAATAACTCATCATGTGACTAAGTATATATAAACTTGGTAGTTTTATGTAGCAGTGACTATCACAATCATTTAGAGTTAGCTACAGCGCCCCCAGTCTTGAACCATAGAGTGTAACTTTTTAGACTCAGCAATAAGGGATACCTAGTCAGTAGTTTACTGTACTTAGGAAGGTTGTTTTACACACATTTGCATCAAACCACTCCTACAAATATCCACCCATGTTACATTGAGTATGATAAACATCAGATTTAAGCTTTAAACTGAAGTTATTATTTTTTCTAAGAGGTTTCTAACCATGTTGTCAGATATATGATTTATAGGGCAAGTTTAGCCAATATTAGCGTGTATTTTTGTGTTCTGATTATGGAAGTGGAACCACAATTCATTTCAACTATGTATTAACATATAACTTTAAATGGTTTAAGTGTATAGAAAGAGTTAATCATAGCAATTTATTTTTGTCCAATAGGAGTCAAGTGTTAGGTTTTTAAAGGTGGGTAGATTCCCACACTGGTTAGCAGCTTTGAGAACGGCATCCAGCCGAAACATGTCAGCTGTGTGAGCTGATTCCTTTTGGACACCATCCTCTGTTACCATTTTTATCCTTTCTGTTTTAAGGATTTTTCAATAAAGATACATATTTTAAACTGCCGGTGCTCCTTCCAATTCTTTTTTCCACATACCTAATCTAAGCCCCCTAATAAAATAAATAAAAAAATAAAAAATAAAATTCCCTACCCTATTCTACATTACAAAGTAATCAGCTCTTTTACCAGCCCTTAAAAGGGCTTTTTGCGGGGCCTGCCCCAAAGTAATCAGCTCTTTTGCCTGTAAAAAAAAATAACCCCCCCCCAACATTACAACCCACCACCCACATAACTCTACCATACACCCAGCCGGGCCAAAGTCTTCATCCGATGGGGCAGAAGAGGTCATCCAGACCAGCAGAAGTCTTCATCCTATCCGGGCAGAAGAGGACATCCGGACCGGCAGACATCTTCATCCAAGCGGCATCTTCTATCTTCATCCATCCGGAGCAGAGCCATCTTCTTCCCAGCTGACGCGGATCCATCCTCTTCAACCGACGCCTACTCGCCAAATGAAGGTTCCATTAAATGACGTCATCCAAGATGGCGTTCCTCGAATTCCGATTGGCTGATAGGATTCTATCAGCTAATCAGAATTAAGGTAGGAAAAATCTGATTGGCTGATTCAATCAGCCAATCAGATTGAGCTTGCATTCTATTGGCTGTTCAGATCAGCAAATAGAATGCGAGCTCAATCTGATTGGCTGATTGGATCAGCCAATCGGATTGAACTTGAATCTGATTGGCTGATTGAATCAGGCAATCAGATTTTTCCTACCTTAATTCCGATTGGCTGATAGAATCCTATCAGCCAATTGGAATTCGAGGGACGCCATCTTGGATGACGTGATTTAAAGGAACCTTTAAAGGAAGAGGATGGATCCGCGTTGGCTGGGATGAAGATGGCTCCGCTCCACTCCACTCTGGATGGATGAAGATAGAAGATGCCGCTTGGATGAAGATGTCTGCCGGTCTGGATGTCCTCTTCTGCCCCATCGGATAAAGACTTCGGCCCGGCTGGGTGAAGACGACTCAAGGTAGGGAGTGTTGGGTTTATTTAAGGGGGGTTTGGGTAAGTTAGAGTAGGGGTATGTGGGTGGTGGGTTTTAATGTTGGGGGGGGTTGTATTTTTTTTTACAGGCAAAAGAGCTGATTACTTTGGGGCATGCCCCGCAAAAAGCCCTTTTAATGGCTGGTAAAAGAGCTGATTACTTTTGTATTTTAGAATAGGGTAGGGAATTTTTTATTTTGGGGGGCTTTTTTATTTTATTAGGGGGCTTAGATTAGGTGTAATTAGTTTAAACTGATTGTAATTCTTTTTTATTTTTTTGTAATTTAGTGTTTGTTTGTTTTTTGTATTATAGAATAGTTTATTTAATTGTATTTAATTGTAGGTAATTTATTTAATTAATTTAATGATAGTGTAGTGTTAGGTTTAATTGTAACTTAGGTAAGGATTTATTTTACATGTAATTTTGTATTTATTTTAACTAGGTAGCTATTAAATAGTTATTAACTATTTAATAGCTTTTGTACCTAGTTAAAATAAATACAAAGTTGCCTGTAAAATAAATATAAATCCTAAAATAGCTACAACGTAATTATTAATTATATTGTAGCTATATTAGGGTTTATTTTATAGGTAAGTATTTAGTTTTAAATAGGAATAATTT
Source organism: Bombina bombina (assembly GCF_027579735.1). Lineage (NCBI taxonomy): Eukaryota > Metazoa > Chordata > Amphibia > Anura > Bombinatoridae > Bombina > Bombina bombina. The sequence goes on along the minus strand of NC_069499.1, from coordinate 410,485,059 downwards.
AGTTAATTTTAGGAATATTATTTCGTTTAATATAAATTATATTTATGTTAGGGGGGTGTTAGGGTTAGGGTTAGAGTTATGTTTAGGGGTTAATAACTTTATTATAGTAGCGGCGACGGTGCGGGCGGGAGATTAGGGGTTAATAATTGTAGGTAGGTGGCAGCGATGTTAGGGAGGGCAGATTAGGGGTTAATCAAATTTATTCTAGTGTTTGTGAGGTGGGAGTGCGGCAGTTTAGGGGTTAATACATTTATTATAGTGGCGGCAAGGTACGGTCGGCAGATTAGGGGTTAATAAGTGTTGTTAGGTAGCGGCGACATTGGGGGGGCAGATTAGGGGTTAATAAATATAATATAGGGGTCGGCGATGTTAGGGGCAGCAGATTAGGGGTTCATAAGTATAACGTAGGTGGCGGGGATGTCTGGTCGGCAGATTAGGGGTTAAAAAAATGTATTAGAGTGGCGGCGATGTGGGGGGCCTCAGTTTAGGGGTACATAGGTAGTTTATGGGTGTTAGTGTACTTTAGAGCACAGTAGTTAAGAGCTTTACATTCCGGCGTTAGCCCATAAAGCTCTTAACTACTGACTTTTTTTGCGGCTGGAGTCTTGTCAGTAGAGGGTCTACCGCTCACTTCTCCCAAGACTCCAAATACCAGCATTAGGCAGATCCCATAGAAAAGATAGGATACGCAACTGGCGTAAGGGGATCTGCGGTAGCCTGGAATCGCGGTAGGGAAGTGAGCGTTAGACCCTTTCCTGCCTGACTCTAAATACCAGCGGGCGGCGAAAAGCAGCGTTAGGACCCCTTAACGCTGCTTTTGATGGCTAACGCAGAACTCTAAATCTAGACGATTATTAACACATTATTTAATGCATTTTTGAAAATATACACTCAGGGCCAGACTGGGACCAAAAATAGGCCCGGGCATTTTAAGGCAAAGCAGCCCACTCCACCCACCCCCCATTTTTTATTTAACCATATAGCAAATATGACAAGTATAATATATATTTTGTGAATAGTTTGGTATGAAATAAAGTAAAATATAAAAAACAATATAAGTGCTCATTTGTAAACACAAGACATATTAAATAAGTTAACATTTAGTGCACATAACTCTCAGTATTCAAGCTCAGAGACCTGGTGGTGGTGTGTCTCTATAGATTTAATAAGTGTTATAGAAGCCCCTGCTGACTCTGCGACTGTGTGGGGTTTGACAACTGGTTCACAGGGCCTCAAAGCATATGTGCGTATGCTGTTAAAGACCATTTTTGCTAATGGAATACAAAAATACTTATTTTTAAAATTGAAATGCACCCATGCACATATCAATTTTGACCTTTCTATCCCTTAAAAGCAACTTTAGATAAAGCACAGTTACTTTTCTATCATGATTAAGGCATACAATAAAGTGCAGGCACTTCAAGCTTCCATCTAGATATAAGGTACAAACATTTATCTTGAAAAGCACATATAATTATCTATATATAGAACACAAATATCTTAGAATAAGACACACATCTCTCATTGTGTAAGGTAAATGCAACTATTTTAAAATATCTGAGGTTAAGACATAGCGGTAGATTTAACAAGGCTGAATGACCCTTGTTCCCCTTTTTTCCATGCGAGCCTTCAGGTTCGCCGGACAGTCTAAAGACAGCTGCTCCATAACTTGTCCGCTGCCTCTGAGGCTGCCTCTGAGGCAGCGGTTTTGAATCTGCCCGATCCTATACGATCGGGCTGATTGACACCCCCTGCTAGCAGCCGATTGGCCTCGAATCTGCAGTGGGCGGCATTGCACAAGCAGTTCTGGTGAACTGCTTGTACAAGGATAAATGCTGTTGGCATTCAGCGATGTCTGTTGGATATGATACGCTACAGCATATCATGTCGGACAGAAATTTGTAAATCTACCCCATAAAGAGAAAGAAATCAACCAGAAAATGAAGTACTATCACTATGTAATAAGGCCATCTTGAAATGAGTCACAAATCTTTATGTTGGTTTGTATGTAACAGACTTATAAATGCACTTAGTAGTGACACAGAATTTGACTCTATATAAAGCATACCAAAATTGCAGGCTAGATTACGAGTTTTGCGGTATGAGTGAAAAAGCAGCATTAAGGCTCTTTATCACTACCGCTGGTATTACGAGTCTTGCAGTTGTAGCTGCACCGCACACTTTTTTGGCCGTAACGCAACGTAACTACCGCAGCTTTCAAAAAGTCCTTTTTCAATGGGACTTCCATAGCGCCGGTATTACGAGTTTGCCCGGGAAGCCAAAAAGTGAGCGGTACAGCGTAAAACTACAAGATCCATACCGTAAACTGAAAGTCAGTAGTTATGGGTTTTACGCTACAAAGCTGTAACATAAAACTCATAACTTAAGTGCTAAAAAGTACTCTAACACCCATAAACTACCTATTAACCCCTAAATCGAGGACCTCCCGCATCGCAAACACTAAAATAAAATTATTAACCCCTAATCTGCTGCTCCCGACATTGCTGCCACCTACATTACACTTATTAACCCCTAATCTGCCGCCCCTAACATTGCCACCACTATACTAAAGTTATTAACCCCTATGTCTAACCCTAACACCCCCTAACACTTTAATGTTATTAAAATTGTAGTGTAAGGTTAGGTGTTAGTGTAGTTAAAATAAATACAAACTTAGCTGTGAAATAAAAATAAAACCTAAGATAGCTACAATGTAACTATTAGTTATATTGTAGCCAGGGCCGGATTTCCCATTAGGCACAGTAGGCATGTGCCTACAGGCGCCTTGCAGTGAGGGGCGCCTGCCTGTGAGGGCATTAATTTTAGTAAGAATTGTGCTGCCAGGTGCTTACAGAGTCGAGTGTTTATTGGGAATATGTTACAGCAGTTGAGGAAGCCATGAAGGAGAGAGGGGCAAATATTAAAACTAAACCCCTCCCATTTTTGCCAGGCATGTTTAGTTTCACTTTTATTTTATGTACTTCTGTTGCCTCACACAGCCAAGCTCCATGCTGATGTGTAGCAGACACTTTTTGTTGAGGAATGAAAGCTTCAAAACAACAGGTTAGGACTGTACAAGGCTTCTAATGCTGCCTAGAATGAAAACATAGCAAGCAGAGCACTTTAACCCCTTGGCTACCAGAGAGGGTTGCAGTGCATTCACTTGTTATGTGCTGTAGGGCATTTTTATAGCCAGGGGGTTAAATTCTGCTTCAGGATGAATGTTTTTGTTCTATAAAGGCCTTGGAGGTGTGGAGGTTATGTGGGACTAGCTGCTCTGCTCTTTATTACAAGTTGCCAATTGTGATTTACAAATTTTACAGCCTTTAGGGCACTTTGACAACAAAGTTTGTAGACTGTAAGGCTGTAAAATGTGTATGTGTGTAAACCACTCACATGGCATATTTGTTTGTATGTATGTATATGTATGTGTGTATATATATATATATATATATATATATATATATATATACATACACACACATCACATTAAAAATTGTTAATCTGTTCTTTTATCAAGTAAGTGTGGTATTTTTGTATTGTGGTAAATTGAATTTCTAATTTCTAATTTTAAACACATTTGTTGACCCCTGGATTACATATAATCTACAACATTCCATGTTTTCCTTTGAGAGCAACATCATATCATATTTATATTTCAGAACAAAATAAATGTAACATCTGTGTGTATTTGTACCAAAAATATCAGAGTTCACAAGATTTTTTTCATGTAGTGGAAAAAATACCTACATTTTATGTTTTCTTCCACTGGCTGCACAGGTGGTTGATGAGCTTGCATGCTGCTAGTTTTAATATTGCTATTGTTTACACAAAACTGTGTTTAACTCCAACAAAATGTTAAGCACATAGTCAAAGTCATCTCCAGAAAAGCAATACACTAATGGCTTGTCAATAAACATGTCCTATGAGCCCATCTGGGTCTGTACAGATGTGTATTGCTGTCTCAGAACTGACATTGACTATGTGTTTAACTCTTTTGCAAGAGGCTAACACACTTCTGTGCAAGCACTAGTGCAATATTAAAATGCTCTAGCAAACTGTCACATTTTATGTCCCTTAAATAGGGTTTTCTTTAGAATATTTTGCATTAAAAGTTTAACATGATTTGTTTTTGTTATACATAATAGAAATTGTATAGCCATTTCATTCAAGTGAATATTGATTTTTTGGTGTAGCTTCCATTACAACAAATATTGCAATTGGTGTGTGTATTTGTGTATCTCCATAAAAGCGAAAATGTAATTTTACATCTAATATTTATTTTTAGTTGTCCTAAATAATAATAAAAAAAGTCCTCATTTTTTCCACTTTTTTTTTTTTGGGGGGGGGGGGGTAGGAGGGCGCTTAAGGTTTTTGTGCCTACAGGCACCTGAGATGTAAATCCGGCCCTGATTGTAGCTAGCTTAGGGTTTATTTTATAGGTAAGTATTTAGTTTTAAATAGGAATTATTTAATTATTAATAGTAGGTTTTATTTAGATTTATTTTAATTACATTAAAGTTAGTGGGTGTTAGGGTTAGGGTTAGATTTAGGGTTAGGGGTTAATAACTTCAGTATAGTGGCAGCAATGTTAGGGGCAGCAGATTAGGGGTTAATAAGTGTAGGTGGGTGCTGGCGATGTCGTGGTGGCAGATTAGGGGTTAACAACTGTAATGTAGGTGGCGGCGACATGGGGTCGGCAGATTAGAGGTTAATAAGTGTAGGTAGGTGGCGGCGGCAAATTAGGGGTTAATCATTGTAGGTAGGTGGTGGCGGTGTCCAGGGTGGCAGATTAGGGGTTAATAAGTGTAATATAGATGTCGGCGATGTCAGGGGCAGCAGATTAGGGGTATTTAGACTCTGGGTTTATGTTAGGATGATAGGTGTAAACATAACTTTCCTTTCCCCATAGGAATCAAAGAGGCTGCGTTACGGAGCTTTACACTCCTTTATTGTAGGTGTTAGGCTTTTTTTTAGCCGACTCTCCCCATTGATGCCTATGGGGAAATTGTGCATGAGCATGTAAAACCAGCTCATCGCAGCTCAACGCAGCCCTGGTATTGGTGTGCGGTATGGAGCTCAATTTTGCTTTACGCTGCAATATTGCCTGCTAACGCCGGGTTTTTGCAAACCTGTAATACCAGCGCTGTAGGGAGGTGAGCGGTGACAATAACTTGTAAGTTAGTACCGAGCAACTCTTACCGCAAGACTCGTAATCTAGCCGTGTAGATATAAATATTTATAGGATAAGAGTTGCTGTAACCAAATGTGAATACAATTGGAATATTTGTGAATAGTTATACCAATTATAATCACATTCAGTTATATCAGGGCCCTGAAAAGCTGACTTAAAATATCTAAACATAAATTTGAAGTTAAATACAAATTTTTAGAATGAAAAAGTGATAGTGAAAACTCAGTCGGCTAGATTACGAGTTGTGCGTTAGGAGGGGTGCGTTAGTTACGTGTACTTTATTTCCATTGCGCACTTTTTATAACGTAGGTATTATGAGTCTCAAAACAACCTCGTAACGCGTTGTGGTAACACGACTACCGCATTTATTTTTTACGCGTAATCACGGCAGCGTTAAACATTCTCCCATAGAGATCAATGATAAATGAAAGAAGCACAGATTTTTCAGCTAACAAACACTCAATCTCGCGAGAAATACGTATTTCTCTGTCATATTACGTATACCACATAATGCACAACAAAAACACAGCTCAAATGTACTAACAACTATCACGCAACATAGCACATACGCATTACATATTCACAATCAGAAAAGAAAACAAATGCACAACATTTACACTAAACGAGGAATACATAAATACGTTACGATCTTGCTACACAGAACAAAACAACACGAAAAAAAAGATTTGCACACTCATACACAAACAAAACATTTGCATTTAAGATTATGGAACATTAGTACAAAGAAACATTTACTCCACTTCACAAATACGACACCATCACAAATCACCATTTACATTTACAGATAATACTTTTGGACAATGTTATGCAAAACGATCACTATGACATCATCGCATTATACACATTCCACAAATACTAACTCAATATGAGCATGCGCAAATTCAAATAACTAATACACATTGCACACATACTAATTACTAACAAAGCACACCATTTGCATAGGGTATATAAGCACGCTTAAAGCATGGCTTTTTTGACTGTGTTGCTGGAGGATTTTTGGAGATTAGAGAGATTTAGTGAGTTACTGGTATTGTGAGATATAGGCCTCTAGTTATCAAGCCGTCAACCGCAAATACGCTTGAATTCCGCAGCGTATTTGTGGCGAGGCTAATTCCCCTTAGTTATCAAGCCCTACTGCCCGGCAAAAGTAGAATCTAGTGACGTAAGCTTCGATCCGCCGGACTCAGTCTGACACAGATCGATGCTTACGTCACTCCAGATGTTTCGAATGAAAGTTCGGCACAATCTGACTACTTTTGGTAGTTATCAAACTACTACCAGGTACGCTCGCCACTATTCCGGGCCAAAGTACCTGGATTTCAATCCGCCGCCCTGGAGGCGGCGGATCCCATAGGAATCAATGGGAGTCTGACCATAGCGAAAGCTCATGTTCGCTGCTGCCCGATATCCCATTGATTCCTATGGGAAACGTCTGCACCTAACACCCTAACATGTACCCCGAGTCTAAACACCCTTAATCTGTCCCCCCCTACACTGCCGCAACTAAATAAAGTTATTCCCCCTAAACCACCGCTCCCGGACCCCGCCGCAACTATAATAAATATGTTAACCCCTAAACCGCCACTCCCGGACCCCACCGCCACCTACATAATACCTATTAACCCCTATCCTGCCACCCCTATACCGCAGCCACCTACATAATACCTATTAACCCCTATCCTGCCCCCCTATACCGCCGCCACCTATAATAAATGTATTAACCCCTATCCTGCCACCCCCTACACCTCCGCCACTATAATAAAATTATTAAACCCTAAACCTAAGTCTAACACTTACCCTAACACCCCCTAACTTAAATATTAATTAAATAAATCTAAATAATATTACTCTTATTAACTAAATTAATCCTATTTAAAACTAAATACCTATAAAATAAACCCTAATATAGCTACAATATAACAAATAATTACATTGTAACTATTTTAGGATTTATTTTTATTTTACAGGCAAGTTTGTATATATTTTAACTAGGTACAATAGTTATTAAATAGTTATTAACTATTTAACAGCTACCTAGCTAAAAGAAATACAAAATTACCTGTAAAATAAATCCTAACCTAAGTTACAATTAAACCTAACACTACACTATAATTAAATTATTTAAATAAATTAGCTATCAATACCTACAATTAAATACAATTAAATAAACTAAACTAAATTATAAAAAAACAAAACACTAAATTACAGAAAATAAAAAAATATTACAAGAATTTTAAACTAATTACACCTAATCTAAGCCCCCTAATAAAATAAAAAAAATAAAAATAATAAAAGTCCCTACCCTATTTTACATTACCAAGTAACCAGTTCTTTTACCAGCCCTTAAAAGGGCTTTTTGCGGGGCATTGCCCCAAAGTAATCAGCTCTTTTGCCTGTAAAAAAAAATACAACCCCCCCAACATTAAAACCCACCACCCACATACCCCTACTCTAACCCACCCAATCCCCCATTAAAAAAAAACTAACACTACCCCCCTGAAGATCTCCCTACCTTGAGTCGTCTTCACCCAGCCGGGCCGAAGTCTTCATCCGATGGGGCAGAATAGGACATCCAGACCGGCAGAAGTCTTCATCCTATCTGGGCAGAAGAGGACATCCGGACCGGCAGACATCTTCATCCAAGCGGCATCTTCTATCTTCATCCATCCGACGAGGAGCGGCTCCATCTTCAAGACCTCCGGAGCGGAACATCCTTCCTGCACGACGACTACCCGACGAATGGCTGGTCCTTTAAATGACGTCATCCAAGATGGTGTCCCTCGAATTCCTGTTGGCTGATAGGATTCTATCAGCCAATCGGAATTAAGGTAGGAAAAATCTGATTGGCTGATGCAATCAGCCAATCAGATTGAAGTTCAATCCGATTGGCTGTGGTATTCACAACCACTTTAAATAGTGAATACAAATTTATGACAAAAATAAAGGTTTTGTTGCTCTTTTCTTATAATAAGCAAGAAGAAATAACTTATTCAACTTGTTATATAAGGTGAGGCTTTAGTTTAGTAATTGAATTAATATACATGAAATTATATCTTGCAATAACACATAAGGAAATGTGGATTGTTTCTGATATAAGAATGATAAAACAAGGAGAACCACAGGAAAAAATGTGAGTGATAAATGGTTTAAATCACTCAAATGGCAGTTCAATAATATCCAGGGTAAAGTTGTTGCTTTAAGTATAAGCAAGGTTTTCACGCACTCACACAAGCAGACAATAAAATATGTACAGTCCAAACACACTCTCATATATTCTTAATACGTATCAAAAGTACTTTTCCAGATGACAGGTTAATAAGCAAAAGAGGCAATCGAATATAGGTTTGATACAAACAACATAAGGTAAGTATTTGTGCGTGGAGAGCGGTACTTAGCTTATAACCAGGGCGGTTGAGGCAGCGTGGGTATGAGAGAGCTGAAAGGAGCTGACAGGCAGGTAGATTGAGCTCCGGTAACCGCTCAGTGTGAGCGCGACTTCGGCGTCTGTAGTATGAAGTTCCGGTAAGCGTAGTAATCTGGCAGGCTGGTTCCGGTAGGGAGCAAAGGTAGCAAACGAATATGCAGCGCATATAGTAAGGATTGAGCATAAAGACCTGAAAGACTAGTAAAGTCTAAGAGCAAAGTTATTTCACAGGAGACAAAGTGAACTGTGAAGGAACAACTTCAATTTTCAGGCCCAGAATGAGGCTAGACTGTGTCCTTAAATAGGAAGGAAGTTCTTGAGAGGTGCAAATTTAAAGGTATATCACATTGGCTGATCCAATGAGTCAATCGGATTGAACTTCAATCTTATAGGCTGATAACATCAGCCAATCAGATTTTTCCTACCTTAATTCCGATTGGCTGATAGAATCCTATCAGCCAATCGGAATTCGAGGGACGCCATCTTGGATGACGTCATTTAAAGTACCAGCCATTCGTCGGGTAGTCGTCATGCAGGAAGGATGTTCCGCGCCGGAGGTCTTGAAGATGGAGCCGTTCCTCGTCGGATGGATGAAGATAGAAGATGCTGCTTGGATGAAGATGTCTGCCGGTCCGGATGTCCTCTTCTGCCCGGATAGGATGAAGACTTCTGCCGGTCTAGATGTCCTCTTCTGCCCCATCGGATGAGGACTTCAGCCTGGCTGGGTGAAGACTACTCTAGGTAGGGAGATCTTCAGGGGGTTAGCAATAGGTTTATTTAAGGGGGGTTTGGGTGGGTTAGAGTAGGGGTATGTGGGTGGTGGGTTTTAATGTTGGCGGGGGGTTGTATTTTTTTTTACAGGCAAAAGAGCTGATTACTTTGAGGCAATGCCCCGCAAAAAGCCCTTTTAAGGGCTGGTAAAAGAACTGGTTACTTGGTAATGTAGAATAGGGTTGGGACTTTTATTATTTTTTTTTTATTATTTTATTAGGGGGCTTAGATTAGGTGTAATTAGTTTAAAATTCTTGTAATATTTTTTATTTTCTGTAATTTAGTGTTTGTTTTTTTTGTAATTTAGTTTAGTTTATTTAATTGTATTTAATTGTAGGTATTGATAGCTAATTTATTTAATTAATTTAATGATAGTGTAGTGTTAGGTTTAATTGTAACTTAGGTTAGGATTTATTTTACAGGTAATTTTGTATTTCTTTTAGCTAGGTAGTTATTAAATAGTTAATAACTATTTAATAACTATTGTACCTAGTTAAAATAAATACAAAGTTGCCTGTAAAATAAATATAAATTCTAAGATAGCTACAATGTAATTATTAATTACATTGTAGCTATCTTAGGGTTTATTTTACAGGTATTTAGTTTTAAATTGGAATAATTTATTTAATGATAGTGTAGTGTTAGGTGTAATTGTAACTTAGGTTAGTTTTTATTTTACAGGTAAATTTGTCTTTATTTTAACTAGGTAGCTATTAAATAGTTAATAAAGTTGCCTGTAAAATAAAAATAAATCCTAAAATAGTTACAATGCAACTATTAGTTATATTGTAGCTATATTAGGGTTTATTTTATAGGTAAGTATTTAGTTTTAAATAGGATTAATTTAGTTAATAAGAGTAATATTATTTAGATTTATTCAATTAATATTTAAGTTAGGGGGGTGCTAGGGTTAGTGTTAGACTTAGGTTTAGGGGTTAATAATTTTATTATAGTGGCGGCGGTGTAGGGGGGGGGCAGGATAGGGGTTAATAAATTTATTATAGGTGGCGGCGGTATAGGGGGGGCAGGATAGGGGTTGATAGGTATTATGTAGGTGGCGGTGGGGTCGGGAGCGGCAGTTTAGGGGTTAACATATTTATTATAGTTGCAGCAGGGTCTAGGAGCGGTGATTTAGGGGTTAACATATTTAGTATAGTTGCGGCGGGGTCCGGGAGTGGTGGTTTAGGGGTTAATATATTTATTATAGTTGCGGCAGGGTCCAGGAGCGGCGGTTTAGGGGTTAATATATTTATTATAGTTATGGCGGGGTCTAGGAGTGGCGGTTTAGGGGTTAATAACTTTATTTAGTTGCGGGGGGCTCCGGGGGCGCCGGTATAGGAGGTAGAACAGTATAGTATAGTGTGAGTGCTTAGTGACAGGGGTATCAATAAAGCTGTAAAAAAGCCAAAGAGCAGCGAGATTGATGATTGATAACTATCACAGTCCGCTGCTCATCACCCCATACTTGGTGCATGGCTTTTTGACAGATTTATTGATAACTTTGGCGAGCGTATTCAGGTCCGCAGCGGCGATGTGAGGCGAGGTTAGGCGAGCGTATTGGGGCCGGCGAAGGCAGGTAAGTACGGAGCTTCATAACTAGAGGCCTTAGTGTTAGTGAGTGAGATAGTTAGTGGTAGTGTGAGATAGTGAGTTAGTTAGTGGTAGTGTGAGAGAGTGAGTTAGTTAGTGGTAGTGTGAAATAGTGAGTTAGTTAGTGGTAGTATGAGATAGTGAGTTAGTTAGTGGTAGTGTGAGAGAGTGAGTTAGTTAGTGGTAGTGTGAGATAGTGGAGTTAGTTAGTGGTAGTGTGAGATAGTGAGTTAGTGGTAGTGTGAGATAGTGAGAGAGCGGTAGTGAGCGAGAGTCTTTTTGTGTGAGTGTGCAAGTGGTTTTTCTGAATACTTAACACATTTACACGCAAACACATTCAATAAATACATACACTTATCAATAACACTACATACACTCCATACCCCATCCCCTCTCATACTACACTCCATACCCCATTCCCTTTCAACCCATACCCCATTCCCTTTAAGCCCATACCCCATTCCCTTTAAGCCCATACCCATTCCCTTTCATCCCATACCCCATTCCCTGTAAGCCCATACCCATCCCATAGTTAGATTTTGTTTACATATCCTCATTTTAGTCTTTTTGTACATTTTTGTCTGTTTAATACTCCTTACCCCCTTTTATTTATATCCCTTTCACTGTTATGTTTTCTGTCAGGCCTTTTGCAATTTATGAATAAAGTTCAGACAATGATATGAACTAAAATGTTGTATTTGTAGCTATTTAAATACTCCAAAACTCTTATTGTCAGAAGAGCAAGGAAAGGGATTAAATAGCGTATTTAATCCAAATTAACAGGCAAAATAATAAAAGCACAACTCACAGTTAACTTTCACTGTAGTTGTAAAATAGCTCTTCTTAAATAAATACAAGCTTGAAATGGTGCTGCTGAGAAGGCAGTAAGTGGTTAAATTGTAGTTAGTATGCAAAGTTAATAAATCTCAAGTTTAAGCAGAGAAGAAATCTGATTATGCAAACAGAGTTGTTCCGGTATTTGTATAAGCAAAGTCTTTATGAGGAGTTAAGCAAACATGATATAGAGTATTAATCAAGGCTTTTGATACTTGCGGTTTGTAGATAACTCCTCCGGTTCTTAGTTTCAGAGAGGTGATAAATCCTTTAAGTTTCTCCGTTGAAACCAACTGTTTGCTGTTAGTATTCCTTGAAGCTGTGTAGGAAGCAGGGTTAAAGGCTGTAGATGCGGTAGCTTGTGTAAACAGATGGGCGTCTGAACGCTGTCTGCATATGCCGGCCTGGTGTCGGCTTGAATGACGTCACAGAGTTGCTATTCAGGAGCGGAGAGCAGTTTGTAAGCTGAGAGGTGAGAGTTCAGAATACAGATCTTCTTGATATGTTAAAGTCTTTAGAATATGCGAAGAAATGTTAATTGAGACAAAGTCCCAATGTGGATAAATGTTGAGACAGTTGAAGTGACTTATTTAATCACTAAAGGCTGGATAACAGGATAACAGTGGAGAGTCCTAACAACTAACTTTCCCTGTTACACTAAAATAATCAAGCAAGCAAATAGGGATCAGATGGTCCTTTTAAGGGTTGTGGAAAGGGAGGTGTCAGAAGGATTTAAGGAGAAAGGAGATCATAACAGATCCCCCCGTTCAAGATCGCATCACAGGGAGTCCTGGACCAGGCTTCAGGGGATGTCGAGAATGAAACGCAGCCAATAGACGTGGAGCATTCACATCAGACACAGGAACCCACGAATCCTCAGATGAAGCGTAACCCTTCCAGTGTACCAGATATTCAAGGATTCGATTGCGAACTCTAGAATCCAGAATACGACCAATTTCATACTCATCCTCTGCTTCTATTAATGAAGTACTGTCAGGAACATCAGCGTCCAGAGAACCTGCATCCCCCTTAAATGGTTTCAAAAGAGAGACGTGGAAAGATGGGTGGATGGCTAGAGAGGTAGGTAACTTCAAAACAACAGCATTCTCATTTATGACCCTTGTGATAGGGAAGGGACCAAGGAACTGGGATGCTAGTTTCTTGCAGGGGACCTTCAATTTGATATTTTTGGTTGACAACCAAACCAAATCCCCCACTTTATACGAGGGTGGCAAAGCATGCTTCCTGTTATAGTAGATCTTTTGGGTCTCCTTTGCATTCTGTAGATGTTTTTGTATGGTAACAAAGTTGTCTCTCAATTTAATTGAGTAGTCCAGAGCTGAAGGAGAATTCGAACTGAAACCCATCTTCGGGAAACTAGATGGATGATACCCATAGGTGGCATAAAAGGGGGAGAAACCAGTTGAACTGTTGACTGAGTTATTGTAGGCAAATTCTGCCATCGAGAGCCAATCTGCCCAATCATCTTGTTGTGTAGAGATGTAACACCGGAGATATTGTTCGAGAGTTTGATTAAGTCTCTCAGTCAACCCATTTGTCTGGGGATGAAATGCCGTGGAATATTTAGGAGAGATCTTTAATTGAATGCATAAATTTCTCCAGAATTTTGAAGTAAATTGTGATCCTCGATCACTTACTATGGAAGTAGGTAGTCCATGAAGTTTTACGATATGAGAGAGGAATAACTTAGCAGTAGTTGGAGCAGATGGTGTTTGTTTTAGGGGTATAAAGTGAGCCAATTTGGTCAAGTGGTCTACGACCACCAAAATGGCTGTGTAACCATTTGATGGAGGAAGTTCCACTATGAAATCCATACCGACGATTGACCATGGCCTATCGGGTATGGGTAGTGGGCTAAGTAACCCGAATGGTTTATAGTGAACCTTCTTTTTCATGGAACAAATCCGACAATGAGATATGTATAATAGAAGATCTTCTTTTAATCTAGGCCACCAAAAGTATCGTTTTATTAGATCATAACTTTTATTTATTCCTGGGTGCCCAGAAAGGGGTGAATCATGATACTGCTGCATAATCTGTTTTCTTAAATCAGTTGGTATATATATTAAATTATTAAAAGTGAAGAGTCCAGTTTCAGGATCTTTATGACATTCTTCAGGAATAGAAAGATCCTTTTGCTGACTTGATAAAATTTCACTCTGAAGAGTAGATATTATTCCGAGGATTTTATGTGGAGGAATAATACTAAGTTTCTCTTCTTCTTCTGTTGGAGCTTGAAGAGATCTGGAGAGAGCATCTGCTTTTGTATTGTTTTTTCCGGGTCTGTATTGTAAGAGAAAATTAAAACGGTCCAAAAAGAGAGCCCATCGTACTTGACGAGATGATAATGTCTTATTTCTTTTTAGATATTGAAGATTACGATGATCTGTGTAAATTGTAAATGGAGTTGAGGTGCCTTCTAAAAGATGACGCCAATGCTCCAATGATGATTTAATTGCCAATAGCTCCTTATCGCCTATTGAGTAATTCTTTTCAGCTGAATTTAATAGCCTGGAATGGAATGCCACAGGATGTAACTCTTTTGATTCTTCGTCTTGTTGAGACAGTATAGCCCCTATTGCTACATTAGAAGCATCCACCTCCAATGTAAATGACCGAGTAGGGTCAGGTAATCTTAAAATGGGAGCATTGATGAACTTCTCCTTTAGGAGTTGAAGAGCATTTTCTGCGTCTTCATCCCATTTGAACTTTTGTTTACCTGTTAGTCTAGTTAGAGGTTGTACTATAGCTGAGTAATCTGATATAAATTTCCTATAAAAGTTAGAGAATCCTAAAAATCTCTGTAGAGATTTAGTAGTATGAGGAGTTGGCCAATGAAGGATTGCATTGACTTTTTCCGGATCCATTGATATCCCAGATGGTGTGATTATATAACCAAGAAATTTTATGGTGTGTTTATGGAATTCACATTTTTCCATTTTTGCATATAGGTGATGTTCACGTAAGGTTGAAAGGACCCATCGAACATGCCTCACATGTTCCTTGATATCCCGTGAATAGATGAGAATATCATCGAGATACACTACCACACAGACGTCCATGAGGTCTTTGAATATTTCGTTAATGAAATATTGAAACGTTGCGGGTGCGTTAGTTAAACCAAATGGCATAACATTATATTGGTATAAGCCATACCTTGTCTTGAAAGCAGTTTTCCATTCATGACCTGATTTTATGCGGATGAGATTATAAGCACCCTTAAGGTCGAGTTTGGTAAAGATATTGGCACCATTCAATCTTTCAAGTAATTCTGGTATCAGTGGTAATGGGTAACGATTTTTGATAGTGACTGCATTTAATGCTCGATAATCAATAATAGGACGTAAAGTCCCGTCCTTATTTGTTACAAAAAATATGGCTGAAGCTGTTGGAGATGATGAGGGTGATATAAAACCTTTGCGTAAATTTTCATCGAGGTATTCTCGAAGGTGTTGTAATTCCTTTTGTGAAAGTGGAAAAATACGGTTTGTAGGTAATACCGCCCCGGGTTTCGTGTCAATCGGACAATCAAACTCTCTGTGTGGAGGTAATACTTCAGCTTTTTTGAGGTTGAAAACGTCTGAGAAATCCTTATACTCATTTGGAAGAAGGAGGTCTAAATGATTAATGGTTATATATGGGTGACAAGTATCAGTACAGAATTTAGAATTAAAAATGATCTGATTGGTAGACCAGTTTATGGTGGGATTATGTTTTTTAAGCCAGGGATACCCGAGTATAACTGGGTGAACTGAACTAGGGATGATGTCATATGTAATGTATTCCTTGTGTCCAGTGTTGGTGATAGTGAGTAAGGGTATGGTCTGGTGTGTAATTGGACCTTTGAGGAAATGTGACCCATCAACAACACGCACAAACAACGGAGTGGTTTTTTGCACACAAGGAATTTTATTAAGTGACACCAATGCTTGATCAATAAATGTTCCATAAGCCCCGGAATCAATTATGGCCACTTCCTGGAACTGATGTTGATCCCACTGTAACGACAAATTTAATGAGAGATGAGTATACTCTTTGATGGGAGGTTTAATAGTCATAAGTAATATCTTACCCTTCTTTGGACGATTAAGTTGAGGACAGGTTGATACATCGTGGTCTTTATTTGCACAGTACATGCATAATCTTCCTATACGTCTTCTCAGTTTTTCTTCACTGGTCAGAGGTCCCCTAATAACTCCTATCTCCATAGGAACAGATGAACTGGTAGACCTTTCAGGGGTTGAGGGATAATGTTTTCTCAAACTTGAATCACTATTTACTCTCTCTTGTTTTCTCTCTCTGTAACGGCGATCCATTGTTATGCATAATTTAAATAAACCTTCTAAAGTATCAGGGAAATCCACCTTTGAGAGATCATCCTTTAGATGCTCAGAGAGTCCCAAACGGAACTGATTTTTTAGACTGACTGAATTCCATTCAGAATCCGTTGCCCAAAGTTGAAATTCAGCAATGTAGTCTTCTACAGCCCGTTTACCTTGTTTTAGGGAGCGTAAAGTGTTCTCGGCTGTCTGTTGTTTGTGTATGTCTTCATACAATACTGCCATGTTTTGGAAAAAAGTATCCAGGGAGTTTAACATAGGATCGTCAGATTCAAAAAATCTATCCGCCCAAGCTCTAGGCTCTCCAGATAGAAATGAGATAGCGGTACATACCTTAACTTTATCATTTCGGTATGTACGTGGCTTCAAAGAAAACATTAGCATACAAGCATTTTTAAATTCTCTGAATTTAGAGCGGTCACCAGAGAAAGTGGCTGGGGGGTTAACTTGTGGTTCAGGAAACTCCGTTGTCTTTTGAGGGAGAAAGTCATTAATAATCCTCCTGAGAGTGTTGTTCTCATTTTGCAGTGCAGTCATTCCCTGAGCTAATAAGTCAACCTTTTGATTTAGAGAGGTTATTTGATTACTCATCTCAACTGGATCCATATTAAGTTACAGTTGAGACTATTTTACGGGCTTGATTATTCTGTTATGTTTTCTGTCAGGCCTTTTGCAATTTATGAATAAAGTTCAGACAATGATATGAACTAAAATGTTGTATTTGTAGCTATTTAAATACTCCAAAACTCTTATTGTCAGAAGAGCAAGGAAAGGGATTAAATAGCGTATTTAATCCAAATTAACAGGCAAAATAATAAAAGCACAACTCACAGTTAACTTTCACTGTAGTTGTAAAATAGCTCTTCTTAAATAAATACAAGCTTGAAATGGTGCTGCTGAGAAGGCAGTAAGTGGTTAAATTGTAGTTAGTATGCAAAGTTAATAAATCTCAAGTTTAAGCAGAGAAGAAATCTGATTATGCAAACAGAGTTGTTCCGGTATTTGTATAAGCAAAGTCTTTATGAGGAGTTAAGCAAACATGATATAGAGTATTAATCAAGGCTTTTGATACTTGCGGTTTGTAGATAACTCCTCCGGTTCTTAGTTTCAGAGAGGTGATAAATCCTTTAAGTTTCTCCGTTGAAACCAACTGTTTGCTGTTAGTATTCCTTGAAGCTGTGTAGGAAGCAGGGTTAAAGGCTGTAGATGCGGTAGCTTGTGTAAACAGATGGGCGTCTGAACGCTGTCTGCATATGCCGGCCTGGTGTCGGCTTGAATGACGTCACAGAGTTGCTATTCAGGAGCGGAGAGCAGTTTGTAAGCTGAGAGGTGAGAGTTCAGAATACAGATCTTCTTGATATGTTAAAGTCTTTAGAATATGCGAAGAAATGTTAATTGAGACAAAGTCCCAATGTGGATAAATGTTGAGACAGTTGAAGTGACTTATTTAATCACTAAAGGCTGGATAACAGGATAACAGTGGAGAGTCCTAACAACTAACTTTCCCTGTTACACTAAAATAATCAAGCAAGCAAATAGGGATCAGATGGTCCTTTTAAGGGTTGTGGAAAGGGAGGTGTCAGAAGGATTTAAGGAGAAAGGAGATCATAACATTCACACTTTGAGCACTTTTTTTTTTTCATTGTTGTTATTTATTTTGACCCCCTTTCATTTGGGCACATTCACTTTTTGTTTGAGTATGTCGGGAGGGGGGGATAGGGGGCAGATTACCCCGAAACTACTAGAGTTCCTCAGGAAGCAGTTTAGAGAGGAGGTTGTAGTGGAGGTCAGGCAGCAGGTTAGGCAGGAGGTTAGTCAGGAGAGAGGGAGGGGGAGAGGGAGAGGAAGAGGAACAGGACAGGAAGGGGGAGAGGAAGGGGGAGAGGAAGGGGGGGAGGAAGTGGTGGGTGGACCTGGCCACTTTGTTCAAGATGAACAAGTTGCTGGGCCCAGTGGTGGGCAGTGTAGAGCTTCACAGTCCGGGAAACAGAGGCTCACATCACAGGGGAAAGCCAAGCTGACTAGGGAGGCGAGATATACTATGGATGAGAAGGAGGCCCTCATAGAGGCTTATATGGAGAGGGATAGGAGGCTGCAGGCTCAGAAGGCCACCCCTAGGGAGAAGAGGAAGCTATGGCTGGAGATCAGGGATGCCGTTAATGCAGTGGGGGTCCATAACAGGGATGTCAAGTCCATACAGCATCGCTACCAGGACTGCAAAATGGAACTCAAAAGAAAGCTCTTGAGGGAGAACCAATATCTAACAGGGACCGGTGGCGGTCCTGAAATGATCGTGGAATATTCCCAATGGGAGGAAATGTTGCGTCCGAGGTGGCCATAGTCGGTATCGGAGGAGTCGATACTGGGAACCTGCCACTCTCATCTTGCGGTAAGCTCATTTAATAATCTCTTTACATCAAAAATAAAGAATGTATTTAAGGATATGATTAACCCAATTACGCTTTTTTAGACATTATTACGTTAACGCATTCAAAATTACCTTGCGAAAGTTGCATTTCACAAAAAGCCATCACATTGGTATCTAGGCTACAGGTTAGGTGTGCATTTAAACAGACTGAAAACAAATGCAAAAAAACATTCAGATTGACCTTATAGAAATCAGAAACACGGTTTGGAAAATGCAGAAATCGTATTGATTGTTGTATATGAAAGTATATTAATGAGGCTGCCTTTGTAATTCTATTGTAAGCAAAAACATTTACATCTTTATTTGGAACTGTGCTAATATCTTGATTTCTTTCTTTTTACAATATACAGAGTCTGAGCCCAGGGAAGAGGCAGCACAGCACCCACAGGGTCCTCCTTCACCCAGGTATGAGAATGGTGCAGATGACTTGCCACCTCGGGGAGACATGGAAGGCATCCCTCTATCCTCATTCTCTGAAGAAGCCCCCACTGCAGAAGAAATCCCTGCAGCAGCCCCTCCTGCACCAGTAGCCTGCCATGTACCAGCAGCCCCTCAGGAGGAGATAGCAGAGCTGCAGATATTAAGAGATTTTCTGGAAGAGATGTGTGCCTCCCAGAGGGAACAGGCGGAAAGCAGAATCCATCTGACGGAAGCAATTGATGAGATTCGACTAGACCAAAGAGAGCTTCGCCAAGACCAAAGAAAGATCTTGCTTACTCTGAAAATATATTGCAGGTCCTCCAGGAGGCGCATAACGCACCATCTGCTGCTGGGCCATCTGCTGCTGGGCCATCTGATCCTGGGCCATCTGCTGCTGGACCATCTGCTCCTGGCCCTCCTCTATCTCATCCTCAATCTCCATCTCAGCCCGGTGATCCCAGTACTTCTCCTTCACCTCTTCCCCAAACATCTCCGATGAGAACTTGTCAGAGGGTGCAGTTGCCCTCCCCCAGAGCCTCAGTCTCGTGGGAAGAGGGGAAGGAAGAGGAAGGAAGTTTTTTTTTTTTTATATATATATTTAGTTATTTAATGTGTAATGGATTGGTATGTGATAATGTGGTATTCTTACACTTGTGGAGCACACTCTGTATATAATCTGCTTCTATGGGACCGGGTCCAGATTGTTTGCAGAGTGTCTTTTACAAGTGTGTGGAGACCACACCATCACATACCTATTCTTGTTGATTACATTGATTGGTTTCTGTGATGTGATGTCCAAACTGTTTCCCTAATCTCAAACAAAATGACCATTACAATTATACATGATGGCATATCACTGTTTTGATGCCAACAACACAGCTTAAAGGGACAGTCATAACATTAATTATTGTTGGTTACAAAGAAAACACTTTATTACGCATGATCAAGTTTGAAAAAACAAGACTTACAGAAATACACGTTTTACTTCTGTGATTAACCTTGTATCTATGCCTATGAAAAATGACCACTTATTTCAGTTCTTTTGACAGACCGGCATTTCAGCCAATCACTGATTAATCCAGGGTAACTATACTGCATGAGCTCAATGTTTTCTATATGAAAAACAAAAAATAATGCCCTCTAGTGGTCAAAATGCATTCAGATTAGATGCACTCTTCAAGGTCTAAGAAATGAGCAGATGAACCTCCTCGGTTTAACTATCAACTAAGAATACCAAGAGAACTAAGCTAAATTGGTGATAAACTTTTGAGATATATTTTATAAAAATTGCATTTTTTGAGATTTAAATCATTAATGTTTTACTTGACTTGACTGTCCCTTTAAACAAGAACATATGATAACATATACTAATCCTTAGGGATTGTTGGTATATCTACAGGTACTTGTTCAAACAAGAAAATATTTGAATAGGATACTAAGCCTATATGCCATATTTCTATCGACGTGTTAAATAAAGTCTATTTTCTTAAAGATACATTATAGTGTTTGAATTATTTAAGAAAGACATTTCATTTAGAAGGAATATGGTTTCATGTCCTTTTAAGAGTTACATTAGAAATATATGCTCACAGTAATATATTTGGAGATTGACAATGTGAAAGTCATACATGACACAATACTGAGCATTTTACATTAAAGGAACAGTATACACTCATTTTCATAGAACTGCATGCAATAGACACTACTATAAAGAACAAGATGCACAGATACTGATATAAAAATCCATGAGAAAACGGTTTAAAGACTTACTTAGAAACTCTCAGTTTAGCTATGTTGAAAAGTTAGCTGGAAAGCCCATTGCAAGTGGGAAATAAGACACTCCCCACTCCCCCTTCTTTTGCATATGAAAAGACCCTTTACAAAAATAGGAGCAAGCTGGTGAAGGTAGCTGATGGTATTCAAATCAAACTTTATTTAAAAATAAGCAAAACTATGCATTTTACAAACATTATGGGCTATATAAATAGATCATCTACAAAACATATATGCTATGAAAAAATGAGTGTGTAATGTGCCTTTAAGAAAAAAGACCAGGACATAACATCTAGAATAAGTAGGCATCTCATATATTTAGCATATGATAAAGGTCAATGCATATTGATTACTTTATTCAAATACAATAGCGCATCTTTAGGAATTAGATATGTAGAAAATTCAACACAACACAGTAATTATTTATAAAAAGGAAAATATTGTTGACAAACATATTAAACAAGATTGAGTATATTCATGGATTGATTTGCACTTGCCTCAAAATATATTATGCAGGAAAAGCATATTGCTTTCATTCGTATCTTCAATGAGACAGCCAACAAAATAGATTTTTGTGTTCTTTATCAGCTATGGTTCAACAATGTACATGATTGACACAATCCATACTCGCCATGGTTTTAAACTTGTCTTCTCATTCACAAACATGGGTTACGTGCAAAATCAAATATTGTAAGACTACGTAATCCAATCAGACGGATTTAACACCTTCGCATTTGATGTCTTAAGCAACATGGCGCATCCGAGATCGCGTAAAAATGTCAGCCAATATAAGGACTAATTTTACAGCGTGGCATGTGATGTCTTAAGCAACATGGTGCATCAGAGATCACGTAAAAACGTCAGCCAATTAAAGGCGCATCCGAGATCGTGTAAAAACATCAGCCAATACAAGGACTCATTTTACAGCGTGGCATGTGATGTCTTAAGCAACATGGCGTATCCGAGATCGGGTAACAACGTCAGCCAATTAAAGGCGCATACGAGATCGCGTGAAAATGGCATCCAATCCAAGGACAAATTTTACATCTTTGCATGTCAATAAGAAACGTATTTATATTTTAAAAACTACTATGTGCTATATTGTTATCTATGAATGTCACGCTAGATAATGTAATACTGTGATATATGAAATAGAATCCATTGTTGGTAATAAGGATATATTTCATTAGAATCGGAGGATTATTAACTATTTAGCAAGCATTTTATGTTACACGATTATGAACGACATTGCAATTTGAACTTCATTTTCAAATTTAATTTTAAGCTTTTGATGAAATGTGCTTAGAGGTAATCTCAAGAGCAGAAAAATACAATGTGGTAACTGCTGATTGGTGGCTACATATGTATACTGATTGTCATTGGTTCACCTATTTGTTCATTTAGAAACCAGTAGTGCCTTGCTGCTCCTTAAACAAATTATACAAAGAGACTGAAGCAAATTCTAGAATTTATGGAAAGAAAATTAATTAAAAATCATATGTTAGACATAAATGAGAACATAGATTGTGTTTCATGTCCCTTTAAATCATAAATAATGCTGAGAGATACATTATGAAAATAGGGATTGGTTATACATTATATGTTACCTATAGCTATGGTGTTCCATCTTTACGCTTTAAAAAGGGACACATTAGAAATACATATGTCAGATTTTTTAAATATGTTTAAAGATTTATTTGGAATAAGAATAATGACACATGTATTTATCAGATGTGTCACTTATTCAAGTTGAATTATGGTCAGCCTACCTATAGCAATATATCGTTGGATCATTAAACAGAAACAATAATAAGAGAAAGATATTACTCAGCTAAAATATGCGCATTATACACAGTGATTGCTTTTGTTAGACTACTACAATAAGATATAAGTGAAATTGGAATACATGTGCTGTCAACATTCAAAAAATAGTCTTTTTTCAAAAATGTTATGTCTATGTTGATGTAAAAAGGCCAAAAATAAATTAGAAATGAATATCCATTCCTTAAGAATAGTGGTCAGCATCACTTAAAGGGACATGAAATACAAACAATTAAGTTCAGGATTCACAGAGAGGATACTATTTCCATCAAATTCATAATTTACATAGATTATCTAATTTTAATTATATATATATATATATATATATATATATATATATATATATATATATATATACAACCAACAATCTACATCTAGAACCTCAGTTCTCTGCTAATTATGATCTTGCAAAGATAAACCTTTCTGCAAAGTATATCAAGAAAATTAAGCAAATTAAATAAGAGATGTAAATATTAAATTTATTGACAATTGTATTATATATCTGAATCATGAAAGACCATTTTTTGGTTTCATGTCCATTTAAGGATTAACCACATAAAATATAGATTTTAATAAATGACATGAATAAAGAGGACAAATAATATATTAATGACATTTATTTTATTATGATGTCATAAAACATAAATAAATAAGATAACGTTACAAAAAGTCAAATTGATAAATCAGCCCCATTGGAGCCACCTGACAAGGTGAAAGAGAGCATCACAGTCCTTGGATGGAGTTGACAAGGGCCAACACAGTCCCATTGGAGCCATCTGACAAGGTGCCATAGTGTATCACAGTCCTTGGAGGGAGTTGACAAGGACCAACACAGCCCCATTGGAGCCATCTGACAAGGTGCCATAGTGTATCACAGTCCTTGGAGGGAGTTGACAAGGGCCAACACAGCCCCATTGGAGCCATCTGACAAGGTGCCATAGTGTATCACAGTCCTTGGAGGGAGTTGACAAGGGCCAACACAGCCCCATTGGAGCTATCTGACAAGGTGCCATAGTGTATCACAGTCCTTGGAGGGAGTTGACAAGGGCCAACACAGCCCCATTGGAGCCATCTGACAAGGTGCCATAGTGTATCACAGTCCTTGGAGGGAGTTGACAAGGGCCAACACAGTCCCATTGGAGCCATCTGACAAGGTGCCATAGTGTATCACAGTCCTTGGAGGGAGTTGACAAGGGCCAACACAGCCCCATTAGAGCCATCTGACAAGGTGCCATAGTGTATCACAGTCCTTGGAGGGAGTTGACAAGGGCCAACACAGACCCATTGGAGCCATTTGACAAGGTGAAAGAGTGCAACAGGCACAACAATAAAAACAAAAAGGCCAAATGGCAACAATAAAACCAAACAAACAAAGCAACATGTGGACGGAAGATTTGTATCTGCGCCCTCGGAGCATCTCCGGATCCTCCACTTATTGGGCATCAGCATCACCCTCATCGTCCTGTGCATTACCAGTTGCGGATTCATGCATTTAAGAGAAATTTTAATAATCAAGAACTACAGGTTCTACAAAAGGGTCTCTCTTTCGCACCAACCAAGGGCACAAATCTGTTTGAACTATTCATAAATCTCAATAAATACATCAGAAAATTAACATTAAAAAGACATTATGAAAAACACAAAAAAAACAAGTTGGGACATTGATGGAAGCTGAAATAGAACAACTGAACAATGATATCGAAGCACTATTGGTACTATATGAATTAGAAACATCAGATCAGCGTACACAACAAATAAAGATAGACACACCAGAAGAGAATAATGGCAACACCTTCTCTTTTACTAAACACACAGATCTCAGACCAAATTCCATTTTTTATCCCCCCCAATCCAAGGAAAACCATATACCCGTGTTCTATAACCTAGTACATGAGGAGATTGAGAATTTCTGTCAAAACTACAAAATAAAAAAGGATAATTTAACCAAAAGAGAAAAGGCAATCTTGAAAAATTCTGAAAGATGACAAAACAACTGTGATTAGAGAAGCCAATAAAGGCAGAGGTATTGTCATTAAAGATAGGGAAGACTACCTGGAGGAGGCCTATAAACTTTTAAATGATGAGTTGAACTATAATCCCACCAAAACTTTCACTATAGAATATTCTAGTCTTCTAGATGATGCCAAATTTACAAAAGTACTAAATGATAATGAATTTAAGTACCTAAAAAATGATAATCCCTCTACAGCAATATTTTACCATCTACCAAAAGTACATAAAAGTATAGAAAAACCACCGGGAGACCAATAGTTTTGGGGATCAATTCATTCACCTCAAAACTTTCAGAATAGATAGACATATTTTTACAACCTTTAGTTCCTAAATTAAAATCACATCTGAAGGACTCCACAGATACCATCAATAAAGTAACCGATATAGACTGGCAGGAGTCTTATCGATGGGTTACTTTAGATGTGAGCTCATTATATACCAATATACTCCACAAAGAAGGCCTAACATCCATGGATAAATGGCTTAATGTTAACATAAACCTAAGCAAAGACCATAACATTTTCCTTTCTGGGGCAATTAAATTTATTCTAGAATGAAATTATTTCACCTTTGAAGATGCCTTCTATCTACAAATAAGTGGCACAGTGATGGGGACGAAATTCGCCCCCAGCTATGCCAACTTATATATGGGCACTTGGGAGGATGAACATATATGGAATAATAATAAACAACTAAATAAAATATTCTTTTGGGGCCAGTTCATTGATGACATCATAACGATATGGTCAGGCACTGAAGACCTCTTAAAATGTTTTGTATCTAACCTAAATGACAATAATTATAATTTAAAATTCACTAGTAAAACCAGTCCCTGTGAAATAGACTTCCTGGACCTTGTTTTCTATCATGAGAATGGCAAAATACATACAAAATTATTATTATAGACTGTAATGGCTATTTACACTCTAAAAGCAATCATACCAGTAAGTGGATCAAAAACATACCATATGGCCAATACCAGAGAATTCGTAGAAATTGCTCTGAGATAGAAGACTATGATAAAGAAGCAAAGGTTCTTACTCAAAAACTTTTCCCAAAAGAATACCCTGTAGGTCTCCTAGAAGAGGCACAAAAAAGAGCAAGAGATCCAGATAGAGAGAAAATTCTCAACAAACAGAGATATAAAAATGACATAAAAAATACTATAGATTTAAATACTACAGTTAGCACAAGTGCAAGAAATGGAATTAAAAATGATGAGAATAAAGGTAAACATAGTAGAACATTTTGAAAAAACATTGGCACATTTTAAAACAGGATTTACTACTCCAAGAAATTACAGAATCAGGCCCTTCGGTTGTTTACAGACGGAACAAAAATTTAAATCAATCCTGGCACAAAGTAAATTAAAGCCATCAGATCCAATTATCTCTAATTGGCTGGGAGAAAAATCCAAAGGGTTCTTCAAATGTAACAGACTGAATTGCGAAGCTTGTTTACGTCCCTACATTAAAACAAAACCGACAAAGTTGTCCACCTCAGTTACTTTTAACCAAACTTATGAACTAACATGTCAATGCAAGTGCAGAACTGATCATGTGGTATATTTACTCCAATGCAGTTGTAATCTTTAGTACATAGAAAGGACCACTAGACCATACAAAAAGAGACTATTTGAACATATAACAAATATAAAGGGAGGTTTAAAATCACATAACCTGGGGGGCGGAGCCAACTAGCAACGAGAATGGACGCATTTGTGCAGAGCTCCTCCATATAATATAATTCAATAGCTATTAACTAGCCCTTTAAAATGTAGATTGCCCTACAAAACTTGCTGGGACATTAACAGATCCACAAGTGTTAGGATATATATCAGGAAAAAAAAAAAAGCATCCTATCACCCTATGGACACGGAGTCTTACTTGGCAAAGCAGACAGGCCTAAGAAGGCAGCCAATGAACGGCGTTGTTAAAACTTAGTCTCCATGTACTCTAGGAGCTCCGCAGAACTGCAGGCTGCGGTTATCTGAGAGAGACACATAAGGAGACAGAATTCTGCTCATTTGATGCATGGTAAGCGAGATGAAGAAACAACTACTTCAAGAATTACCATCTCTGTAGTCAATGCCATTATTCTAGAGGAGGTGGGAGAACTAGACTGAAGTGCAAGTCAACATGGAAAACCTCACAAAAGATGGAGCTCATCGTTTACCTTCTAGAAAAGGTGTCTGCCCAATTAGATCAACATCTCACGGCCTGCATAGATGCACTATGTAGAGGAACTGACTCAACTCCCGCAAATGCACACGTTTTTGGCACAGAGGTGTGTGCGGCCTGGGGGAGCACCATGGGGCCCCGGTGCAGTCCCCGGGCGACTGACATTCTGAATTGCCAGCAAGCACAAGGGAGAGAGTTTGTGTCCGACATGGTTCGCATTAAGGAGGAGATCGAATTAGCTGAGATCTTTATTTCTTCTGGCATGTCAGAAACGGTGGTGAAGGTTGAAACCGCATGTGTCCCAGAGGATGCGCACCAGTCGGGTCAACTAAGCAGTCCGGTCAGACAGATTAGACTTCTCGATGATAATGGAGCCTACAAGGTAGGAGATGATTGTTACAGATGGCTTGAGCCCTCAAATGTCCTACCGCTTTCTAAGTGGATCGTGTCTGATACTTCTCCCCTGTCTACCCAGCGTGCATACGCAGCAATAATCAGAACTGGAGTAGGGTAAAGGAGTACTATTATTATGGAAATGCTGGCTCCAGGTTGGGACTTTGATTTTTGCATGCCGGCACTCATGGATGATAGTCTAAGGACTAGAAACAAAGAGACTAATGCGGTATGCTGAGCTCTGTCTCTTTAGAGCTAGGACACGGCAGATATTATACTAAATGGTTCAGGGTTACTTGCATTAAAGACCTAGCCTGAAATGTTATTGTCCTATGAAGTAGTATGACCCCTATCTCTTTCTGTGTTCCTACTATTAAACATATGTTCCCAATTTTTGAAGATCCTAAAGCAGAGATCGGCTGACTTACCCATGGATTCTCTGCATGTGGCCCCTGGAACAGTTCTCTTATATCCTGCGGGATTATCATGCTTTAAGGTCAACTACTGTGATTGTTCAAAAAAGATTGCGGATCCTAAATGTATATTATGACACTGTTTTTAACACTAGTTGTCCTCTAATATCTTAACTTCTAGTATAGAAATGTGTTATTTGTGCTGCTCCTATATTGTTTGTGATCTACATATATATGCATTCCTATACCCATATACAAAGAGAGTAGTAACATATTCCCCTTTGCACTTATTTCAGCTTTAAGCACAATTATTATTGAAATGAGGACTATGCACGTGACCTTCCTGCTTTGCTGTCATGGAGGTAGAAAATGAATGCTGGTTCCAAGAGCCTATACCCAGGCACTGTGGTCTTCTGAGTACAGTCCTAACTGATCTCTGTTCTATATTATTTAATGTTAGTTTATACAAATTGTTACTATAGGATTTATTTAGTATATAAGGTTAATTTTCGTATGAATACCTTGTTAAGCGTGTTTACTTCATATCTCATGAACAATTGCTCACTATTATACTAAACCACATGTAGGGGATTTATAATATCCACATAGCCCTTTTGGCTGACTGTAGTCATTCTCAATCTATACTCTTTTACACTTGGGTCACCTTACAGACAGAAGCCGACATGTTAGTAACTACTCATATAGTATATGGCGATTTAGATTTAGCTGCTTTCCTTATGTAAACTAATTTTAATTATTGCAGTCCTAATACATAAAGAAACCCTTATTACAGATAGGAAAAATTATACATACACACAATTATATATATATATATATATATATATATATAAATATATATATATATATATATATATATATATATATATATATATATATATATACAGGGAGTGCAGAATTATTAGGCAAATGAGTATTTTGACCACATCATCCTCTTTATGCATGTTGTCTTACTCCAAGCTGTATAGGCTCTAAAGCCTACTACCAATTAAGCATATTAGGTGATGTGCATCTCTGTAATGAGAAGGGGTGTGGTCTAATGACATCAACACCCTATATCAGGTGTGCATAATTATTAGGCAACTTCCTTTCCTTTGGCAAAATGGGTCAAAAGAAGGACTTGACAGGCTCAGAAAAGTAAAAAATAGTGAGATATCTTGCAGAGGGATGCAGCACTCTTAAAATTGCAAAGCTTCTGAAGCGTGATCATCGAACAATCAAGCGTTTCATTCAAAATAGTCAACAGGGTTGCAAGAAGCGTGTGGAAAAACCAAGGCGCAAAATAACTGCCCATGAACTGAGAAAAGTCAAGCGTGCAGCTGCCAAGATGCCACTTGCCACCAGTTTGGCCATATTTCAGAGCTGCAACATCACTGGAGTGCCCAAAAGCACAAGGTGTGCAATACTCAGAGACATGGCCAAGGTAAGAAAGGCTGAAAGACGACCACCACTGAACAAGACACACAAGCTGAAACGTCAAGACTGGGCCAAGAAATATCTCAAGACTGATTTTTCTAAGGTTTTATGGACTGATGAAATGAGAGTGAGTCTTGATGGGCCAGATGGATGGGCCCGTGGCTGGATTGGTAAAGGGCAGAGAGCTCCAGTCCGACTCAGACGCCAGCAAGGTGGAGGTGGAGTACTGGTTTGGGCTGGTATCATCAAAGATGAGCTTGTGGGGCCTTTTCGGGTTGAGGATGGAGTCAAGCTCAACTCCCAGTCCTACTGCCAGTTTCTGGAAGACACCTTCTTCAAGCAGTGGTACAGGAAGAAGTCTGCATCCTTCAATAAAAACATGATTTTCATGCAGGACAATGCTCCATCACACGCGTCCAAGTACTCCACAGCGTGGCTGGCAAGAAAGGGTATAAAAGAAGAAAATCTAATGACATGGCCTCCTTGTTCACCTGATCTGAACCCAATTGAGAACCTGTGGTCCATCATCAAATGTGAGATTTACAAGGAGGGAAAACAGTACACCTCTCTGAACAGTGTCTGGGAGGCTGTGGTTGCTGCTGCACGCAATGTTGATGGTGAACAGATCAAAACACTGACAGAATCCATGGATGGCAGGCTTTTGAGTGTCCTTGCAAAGAAAGGTGGCTATATTGGTCACTGATTTGTTTTTGTTTTGTTTTTGAATGTCAGAAATGTATATTTGTCAATGTTGAGATGTTATATTGGTTTCACTGGTAAAAATAAATAATTGAAATGGGTATATATTTGTTTTTTGTTAAGTTGCCTAATAATTATGCACAGTAATAGTCACCTGCACACACAGATATCCCCCTAAAATAGCTTAAACTAAAAACAAACTAAAAACTACTTCCAAAAATATTCAGCTTTGATATTAATGAGTTTTTTGGGTTCATTGAGAACATGGTTGTTGTTCAATAATAAAATTTATCCTCAAAAATACAACTTGCCTAATAATTCTGCACTCCCTGTATATATATATATATATATATATATATATATATATATATATATATATATATATACTGTATATGCCTTTTCTATAATGAAATAATAAAAGTAAAAGGGTAATCTGGAAACAATGTTTACAATAGGTTCTTCTATTGCTCATCCAATATGGAATACAAATGCAATCTTTCATTCACTTTACTGGTAATGCTCCCTTTTCAATTTAGGATATACTAAGATGAAGGTAACGAATATAACACCAATTATTCATATTACATTTAAAATCCTTTTGGTCTCATTTCTTATCTAATATATATATGTCTATCATCTGCATAAATGAAGTATGTACATATCCTGAATCACATTAAATGGTTGCTTATAACACACTGCTTAAAATATAAGTAGCAGGAAGGTAAAGTTTTTAGACAGCAATGAAGTTTTAAGTTGCTATCTTATTCTCTCTCTACATATGTATAAAAGTAGGCTATTATCAAACATTTATTGAGACCGTTATAAGACTATGGAAATATGCTTTTTGGTCCACTTCTACAACTGATTGTAATATGTTTTACGTATGTGAAGTCATCCAGAGGACACGGGTCCCACATGTAATATAACATAATATATTTTATAGATTATATATAATACATTGTAAACCTACTCCCTAAGAAATATTTGGCAGCATAACCTCTGAGTTTTTATCATTATTATTATTATTATTATTATTTTCTGTCAACAAAGCTTTTAACAGGGTTCTTACCCAAAAATGTATTGCATTTATAAAGCAATGTCTCCTTGTATAATTTTGTAACATATATATATATATATATATATATATATATATATGTGTGTTTTTACCTATATATATTTTTTTTTACGATATTTCAAATATTTTTATAACAACTCACTACACTTATATAAATATAGTTTTGCAATAATAGAATCAGCATCTAGTGAGAGGACAAATATAGGTACAGTTCTCTCAAAAAATACATGTTTATCATTCTATTACGTGATATAAATTCTACGTCATATGAGCCACATGTAGCTTTTTAAAGGAAAAAAAAAATTCATATACAAATACACGTCAGGTCCGATCGTAGTTAATTATGCCCAATATAAACAAAAACATACATATACGAGAACGGACGCTAAAGATCATTCCCATTTAGTCAAAATGTAGATGGCGTTTATGGGACATACACCAATTAGAAGCACTAAAAAACTGCAACCAATAGCAAGAGCTTGAAAATGTCAGCAATCACGTGACACGTTCACAACCAATCAGAAATGATAGAGATGGAGGAAGTGACACATCCTCCATCTTTTAATACACCCCCGATGCAGTATGAAATTTACCTCTGATAAAGGATTACTATGATTTACAACCTTCAAAAAACGTTAGGTTCCACAGGCTTTAAAGTCTAAGTATACTACTGTATTTTAACTTTAATTTTGTTGTTTTTATTTGGTTTTTATTAACTTATGTATTAGTTGCTTATTTTATAAAACTACCCTCCACAAGAGAAATGGACTCTTGAAATTCCCCTTACCTCTCTTGAGGATTTTGCAGAGTTTTACATCCACATTGGTTATAACTGTGTTGTCATACCTCATAATATTGAGGACACTGAATGTGAGCATATTCCCTATGGGGTTATCTGGAGGGTTATTATCTTAATCTTTTTTAATAAACAGTATTGCTCTATTATTGTGTTTCTGTTTACTTTCCATACTTCTCTAATGCTTGGAGGGAAGTTTCTAAGACCTACACCAACTCCAGGGAGCATGGAAGAAAGAGTTAAACTGTAAACCAACAGATTCTGGCGGCGGATATTGTGGATTACATAACTCCAACCTGATTACCCTGCAACGCTTTGACTTACCTCATACAGATTGAGGTGACGTTTTGTAAGTAGTTATTCCTTCTACTTTTCAACAATCAGACAGTTGGGGTTCTACATCTATGGATCTAGCATAAGAATATTCCCTCTGTGAACATTTCAAGACTTCTCATATCAAAATACTTTTTCCAGACTATTGTTACCTACATTTATATGTGTCTTTCCAATATATTGAGGCATATTTAAGAAATGTCTTGAAGACCTGATCCGACAGTGCGTATTGCTCTCCGCATTTAACATTGCACCAGCAGTGCAACGCCGCCCCCTGCAGACTTGCGGCCAATGGGCCGCCAGCAGGGGGTATCAACCCGATCGTACTTGATCGGGTTGAATTGTGGCGATTCCTGTCCGCCTGCTCAGAGCAGGCTGACAGGGTTATGAAGCAGCGGTCTTTGTGACCGCTGCTTCATAACTGCTGTTTCTGGCGAGTCTGAAACACGGGCCGCCAAGAAACACGGTCCGTCAAGCTCCTTTCGGAGCTTGATAGATAGGCCCCATTGACTGAGATTGCACTATAAGATTATTAAGCACATTTTTATCTCAGTTCAATAGTGCAAACTATACTCCATATTTATTTAAATATATGCTTTAAGGTTTCTATCGTTTCATGTACCAGCGCTTCGCTATACACTTTTTCTTCATATTTTTCTAGCGACTATTGGTGGAATTGGGTATTGCACCAATTTAAGCCCAGGTTGAAGCAGCAGGCACTAAAAACTTTGGAAATAGATATACCCGTGCGTATATAGACATTATCCTTTTATATAAATTTCTAAGAAAGGAGCACTATAGCAATAGGATATCAGGGTTTTCAGCGCCCAATTTACGCTGCTTGTTTTAAATAAAAAGAAACATATATTTATTCAAACAAGCTGCAATATTAAAGGGATAGTCAACTCAAATGTTTTTATTGTTTATAAAGATAGATAATGCCTTTATTACCAATTCCCCAGTTTTGCACAGAAAACATGGTTATATTAATACACTTTTTACCTCTGTGATTACATTGTATCTAATCCTCTTCTGACAGCCCCCTGATCACATTACTTTTTATTTATTATCTATTGAGTGGCATTTAAGCCAATTAGTGCTGTGTAATCCACAACCCACTAACGTGAGCACAATATTATCTATATGGCTCACATGAACTAGTACTCCCCTGTTGTGAAAAGCAAATAAAAAAAGCATGTGATAAAAAGCTGTCATTGGTGGCTTAGAAACAGGCAGAAATTTAGAGGTTTAAAGGTTATAAAGTATATTAATATAACAATGTTGGTTGTGCAAAGCTGGGGAATGTGTAGTAAAGGCATTGTCTATCTTTTTAACCCCTTAGTGACCACAGCACTTTTCAATTTTCCTGCCGTTAAGGACAAGGGCTATTTTTACATTTCTGATTTCTGTGGTGTTTATGTTTAGCTGTAATTTTCCTCTTACTCATTTACTGTACCCACACATATTATATACCATTTTTATAACCATTAAATGGACTTTGTAAAGATAAAAGGCCTTACTTTTAGGGGGCACATTCCAGTTTTCCAACTTGGAATTTTCACATCGGTCATCATGCACCCATGTCCTATTTGGGACATTTCTGAAGCTGGCCAATGAAATTTACCCCCATCAAACCATATATTTTTGTAAAGTAGACACCCTAGGGTATTTGAAATGCTGGTATTTTAACACTTTCCATCCACTAATTTAACCACCCGTCTTTGTCAAACTTTTGAGTAGTCATTTTTTTGGTGTTATTTTTCACACACATTGTACTTTAGGCATGGATTTTCAGCTCCTGTTATGTGTTACTGCCAAATAACACCCCAATATGTGTTCAGCAACATCTTATGTGTACAGTGGTACCACCTATGCATAGGTTTGTTGGCTTCTTTGTGGGGTGCAATGACAATCTTCTGACATGTGTTTGCGATTTGTTTCACATTTAACATATCTTCTTTGCCTTTCTTCTTTTTGGGGACCTTTTTACATACCCCAATTTATTTGCTTGCCATGAACGTGCATATATTTGAAAAGTTGACACCCCAATGTATTGTATATGGAGTGTTTTGATGCCTTTGATGCAACTGTTTTAGCCAGTTGTATGACTTGTAATTTCAGTTGAAAGTGAGAGTATGTCTTCTGATAAGCCTATCTTTAGTTTGGGGCCTATCGCATACCCCAGTTTTATTTATTGTCATGAAAGTTTATATATTTGAAACATTGACACCCCAAGGTATTGCATATGGAGTGCTTTGATGCCTTTAATGCAACCGTTTTAGCCAAAAAAAAACTGGAGAAAGTGTATGGTGGTAATTTTTCAATTTTCATTTTTACACACACATTGCTTTTTGACTATGATTTAGGTTGTTTTCTACAAGACCCCCCTGAATACACCCATGCCCCCATGCATAGATTTGCCAGGTTTTTTGGGAAGGTTCAGTTACAATTGTATGACTTGTAATTTGAGTTGAAAGTAAGAGTATTTCTTCTGATAGGCCTGTCTTTAGTTTGGGGTTTATTGCATACCTCAGTTTTATTTATTGCCATGAAAGTGTATATATTGACACTCCAAGGTATTGTATATGGTGTGCTTTGATGCCTTTGATGGAACCGTTTTAGCCAAAATAAATTGGATTTCTCTCTCCAAATCATGGGTTGGTGGGAGGAGGACCACATATTTGGAGAGAGAAATCCACACAGACAGAGCATAGTGTTTTTCAGAAGGTTCATAGACGATCTTCTGTTTGTGTGGAAGGGGGGCCTAACCAGTATCCCACAGTTCATTGAATATCTCAACAACAATGACAAGGGGATAGAATTTACCTTTGAAGTTGGTGACAAAAGCATCAACTATCTTGATGTAACCCTGACTGGCAGACCGGGTGAAAAAGTGACATCCACAATGAACAGAAAGCCAATCACAGGCAACACTCTATTACATGCCAGAAGTTGCCATCCCCAGAACCTTTTCAAAGCAGTGGCAAAAGGGCAATTCATGAGGGTCAAAAGGAATTGCAGCCATTCAAATGACTTTGAAAAAGAGAGCAGTGCACTGACCAGAAGGTTAAAAAACAGGGGATATGCACATGCAATAATCAAAAATGCAGAGGAATCAGTCAGGAATGTGGACAGGGAAAATCTACTTGCATTAAAAATTAAAAATTCAACCAAAGGTAAATCTTTAAGCAGAGACCCACATTCCTTACTGATTACTCGGTGGAGTACCCCAAAATCTGCAGCATCATCAGAAAACATTTTGATATGCTTTCTGCGGATGATGACCTTACGGACATATCCAGTTCCGGGTGCCAATTCTCCTACAGGAGGAACAGGTCAATTGGAAATATAGTAGCGCCAACTAAATTAAAAAAGATTGAATCAGGAGGTTCATCATGGCTACTAGTTAAGGGTATGCACAGGTGTAATTACAGGGACTGTGTGGCCTGTGAAAAAGTTGAGTGTGGCGAAACTTTCCAATCAACGGTCACAGGCCAACAATTTGGCATAAAAACCTGCATAACGTGCAGGTCAAAATACGTAATATACTTGATTACATGCATATCATGCAAAATCCAGTACGTAGGGTTAACTACACAAGAGATAAGATCGCGGATAAGGGAGCATCTCTCCACTATCAGAGCAGGGAAATCCAGTACTCCCCTAGTGCAACATTTTGCACTTGAACATAATAAAAGCACTGAGAGCTTTAGGTGGATGGACATTGAAAATGTGCCAGTGCCACCGAGAGGTGGGGACAGGGAAAAGGCCCTGGGCAGACAGGAGGTGCTCTGGATCTTCAAGTTGAAGACCAGGACACCTTCAGGATTAAACTCTGCCTTTGATTTAATAAATTATTGGTATTAGTCAATGTCTTTAAAACCAATGGCACATGATACTAGAATTTCACAAACTATATACAAATATATCCTACTATCATTTGTACATACACTTGTATAATACCCTTATACATTGGTGTATGATTATAAAACATAGGGGGCAAGCGTAGGAGAAAGCGTAGGAGAATGTCAATATGCAGTATAACTTCCTCAACAAGCGAACTAGTGGGATAATACCAATAAGGAACTATGAAGAGTATAATATAAGAAATAGACCTTAAAAGGATTTAGTTAGAGAGTAGCTAATAGCTAAGAATCTGATTACACATGAGCGAACCGTTTAGGAACAATTATAACTATTTTGATATTATTTTGGTTCCGCTCCAAAAACAATAAGAGTGTATCTGTTTATCAGTTATATTATTTTGATGACACATGAGCAAATTGTTTAGGTATAAACATAACTATTTCGATACTAATTTCTTTGGTTCTGCTCCTGTAACAATAAGATTGTATTTGTTTATTATTAATAATATTATTATTATTCTTGTATGACATTAATCTACATACGGACAGTATCTGTTATTTGTTTAGCAATAATTGTTAGCTTAACAAATGGTGTGTTTTAGGGTTAAGTGTTGTCTTTGATAGTTGTAAGCAGTCCGGATTGGCTCATCTGATTGCCCAATAGGAGGAACGTTAGCCCTAGAAAAAGGGCGCTTGTTTTTAATTTTTATCAGCTAAGACTACGGCTTTGCAGCCGTCAGCTGTTCTGTGACTTTCCTACCTATTTCAGCAATCAGCTGCCATCAGTGTTCTTGAGCACTACTTTACTATGAACAGTTACGTTGTTGTTGCAACAGGATAAGACTTTTTATTTTGTTTTCGAGTGCTTTTTATATTCAGCGTTGTTCCTAAATAAATGCTGTTTATTTCATCCACTGGTGCTCCTGTATCCTTTATTTTTCCTGTGACCAGCGGATCCCTTCACAGTGAGCACGGACGAGGTTTGCGCCTCCTCCCCTCCCCTACTCGCGGATTGGACAGACAACTTACCGGGTGGTGACGTCCAGAAACATTGACCAATGGGAAGAGCTGCACGCGTCTGAGGAGGGCGGGGTCTGAGTTGTGGCAACTGGTGGAATCAAGGAGCTCCAAGGCACCCTGGGTGACAAAGTATCGCAGGATAAGGAGAGAAAGAATACCGGGGATCATGGACCACCGACATCCAGTGCCAAGAGCCAGGCCGACTACAGATCACCCCCTAGGACCGGACGCGGTAAGTCGACTCACACAGTCATACAGTTCTTTCTTAGTGTGTGGGACTTTTTGCAAATGCTACCTAGGGGGATACAGGCTGTTGTCGCTGAAGTGCATGAAATGTAGAATCATTTCATACCTCTTCCTCAACATACACTGGGAGAAAATGGGGGTAGAGCAAATGAGGCTACTGCTCCAGTAGGAGCGGATGGAGGGTTTCTTTATAATGCATATCAGCATAGTCAATGCCCAGCATTTTTTAAATTCTGGAACATCGATGGTGACCCATTGCTGCTTTGCCAAAAAAGTGTCAGGCTTTGCAGCATGGAACTGATGGGCATATAAATTAGTTTGGGCAACAATATTCCCCAATACATCATCGCCCAGAAACAGCTCCATAAACTGTTGGGGGCTAAATCCTGTTTATCCACATTGATGCCAGGATTTGCAGTGAAGGGTGGGATATCTGTCCTCTGGTGATGAGTGTTACCCACTCTTCAGCAGCAATGGCAGCTGGAGCAACTTGTCTCCTTCTGACATGGGGGCTAGCAGCCACGGATACATCACTATCAGTTGAGACTGTATCTAATGATGTATCTGAGCATATGGCAGGGTCAAAATTGGGGTCTGAGTCAGACATAGAGGCGTCTGACTCTGACGCAAGGATGGCATACTCCTCCTTAGCACTATATGTTTTCTGTGACATGATTCATTTTTATCTGTCACAGAAAAACAACTAAACTAAAAAAATTAAATTTAAATTAACTAAATTAACTAAATGACTCTGAAAAGAGCCTTTGGTCTCACAAAAAAAAATACTAAAAAAAATGGACCCCTAAAAAAATGCATAGAGCAAAAAAGTGCTGTTGTGCAATAGCCAGTGATTTATAGTGATCACTGGCAAGCTAGGGGTTAATGGCTCTGAAAAGGGCCTTTGGGTCTCACAATGTTTTACAAAAATTAATTAAAACTAGCTAAATGGCTCTGAAAAGAGCCTTTGGATGTCACAAAAAATGATTTTAAAAAAATTAACCCCTAAAAAAATGCACAGAGAGCAAAAAAGTGCTGCTGTGCTATTGCCTGTGATTTATAGAGATCACTGGCAAGCTAGGGGTTAATGGCTCTGAAAAGAACCTTTGGGTCTCACAATTTTTAACAAATATATTATCTAAATCTCTCTCTCCTAAACACAGATCTCTCTCTCTCTCCCACAAAAACGCAAGTGAGGAGAGGGAGGGAGATCCATATTGGTCAGAGTCAATATTTACTAATATTGACATGATCAGACAAATGTAATATTTTATGATTAAAAATGAAATTATAGGGGCAAGCTCAGATTGGATGACCCTAGCCTGCCCCTATGACAAGGCAGGCTAGGGACACCCCTAGAAGCCCCACGATGCACTGGGTATCGCTATCTTTGAAGCCACATGGGGGAGGGGGCTATATGGGGCTATTTTATTAAGAAATATATATATATATTTACAAATCTCAAGGAAGAAAAGTTTGAAGAGGTCACAGTAGTGTTCTCTCCAAAAGAGACAGGGATTTCAGCACTCCATTTAAATGTTATATTCAATACACCCATACGTAAGTATTAATTTAGAAATAGGTGTTCCAGGCCTCCATGCAACCAAACAACTTCTGGGT
The DNA here is from genome assembly GCF_027579735.1 of Bombina bombina. Classification (NCBI taxonomy): domain Eukaryota; kingdom Metazoa; phylum Chordata; class Amphibia; order Anura; family Bombinatoridae; genus Bombina; species Bombina bombina. Next base: position 410,446,337 of record NC_069499.1, on the reverse strand, counting down.
CCCCTAAACCAAAACCACACAAGATTGATATAAATAAAATAAATTTATTAGTGCAAACAAAGAAAGAAAAATAAAAAAAATCAATCACATACATTTAAGAATACATTGTGTACATTAAATGCATAGATAAAGCTGGCCAGCTCACTCAGGTTGATATGATGCAGATGAATACCTAGATATAGGCTTTTGAGTTATTAGGCAACACCCCTACCAGTGGGTAGCCCTGTGTACCAACAGGAATCTGCTACCATGGATAATAATGGGGATCCATGCGTAATCACTCATATGGTGCACAAATGAAACTGACAACACCTGTCTCAGAGGGTAACCCAAACGAATTTGAGAGTCTTGTTACCATGAGATAAACATTAGGATCTATGCCAGTTACTTATGTGCTGAACTGTAACAATGTAACAAAGTATTACATGCTTATACATTTACACACTTATATTGAGAAAACAACACCCTGACCAGAGGGTAGCACCAATATTGAAAAAAGGTTCCAGCTACCTTAGTACTAAATAGGGATCTATGTATCTCTAATGGTAGATGTGTAATCACAGCAATAATGGCAATCACTTATATAGTGCAAGCATAGATTACATGAAATACATGTTAATAGGGCTTTCCACATCCACTGTGATTTTGTTTTAAAGCTTAAGTATATTGCTTTAATGCATGTTCCAGACAGTACATTCCATTGCAGACTCGTAAGTCCATGAATACTTTACAAATCACTTTTGTGCGCTTGTAGTCCTTCTCCTTTTAAGCTTGGTATAAAATCCGGGTGCACAGCTGGGAACCAGCCCCTGATTGATACTCGATGCAGCACACAGCTCTTCTAACTACAGCAGCAAGCAGGCACCGCACCCGGATTTTATACCAAGCTTAAAAAGAGAAGGACTACAAGCGCACAAAAGTGATTTGTAAAGTATTCATGGACTTATGAGTCTGCAATGGAATGTACTGTCTGGAATATGCATTAAAGCAATATACTTAAGCTTTAAAACAAAATCACAGTGGATGTGGAAAGCCCTATTAACATATATTTTATGTAATTTATACTGCTTGCACTATATAAGTGATTGCCATTATTGCTGTGATTACACATCTACCATTAGAGATACATAGATCCCTATTTAGTACTAAGGTAGCTGGAACCTTTTTTCAATATTGGTGCTACCCTCTGGTCAGGGTGTTGTTTTCTCAATATAAGTGTGTAAATGTATAAGCATGTAATACTTTGTTACATTGTTACAGTTCAGCACATAAGTAACTGGCATAGATCCTAATATCTATCTCATGGTAACAAGACTCTCATATTCGTTTGGGTTACCCTCTGAGACAGATGTTGTCAGTTTCATTTGTGCACCATATGAGTGATTACGCATGGATCCCCATTATTATCCATGGTAGCAGATTCCTGTTGGTACACAGGGCTACCCACTGGTAGGGGTGTTGCCTAATAACTCAAAAGCCTATATCTAGGTATTCACCTGCATCATATCAACCTGAGTGAGCTGGCCAGCTTTATCTATGCATTTAATGTACACAATGTATTCTTAAATGTATGTGATTGATTTTTTTTTATTTTTCTTTCTTTGTTTGCACTAATAAATTTATTTTATTTATATCAATCTTGTGTGGTTTTGGTTTAGGGGACCCAGAAGTTGTTTGGTTGCATGGAGGCCTGGAACACCTATTTCTATATTAATACTTACGTATGTGTGTATTGAATATAACATTTAAATGGAGTGCTGAAATCCCTGTCTCTTTTGGAGAGAACACTACTGTGACCTCTTCAAACTTTTCTTCCTTGAGATTTGTAAAAATATTTGTTTACAGGGCCTGAACCCGAATTAATAATTTAGTGGATTTTTGATACCTTCTCCTTAACACAGTATATTGTGTATATATATATATATATATATATATATATATATTATGTGGTTGTTATTTTACTAAGTAGCTTGTCCCACTGAGGCACTTAGCACACTTTCAGAGCATCAGAAGCCTGCCCGATGGCTTCCGATGCTCTGCCTGACTGCTGGCCTCCATGTGGAGTGAAACCGAAAGTGATCACTTAGTTGGAGATATCAAAACGGAGCCCGGCAGTCAGGAACAGTATTGCAGGATGCATCAACATTGAGACATCGCTTCTATACTGTTTGAGTGTCTGGAAGCGATCTCGATCACTTCCATCGCTCAAATTGCCTGAGGACGTGTCAGGGACGTCCTTGGTCTTTAACTGCCACCTTTTGTAGGACATGCCTGACACGTCATCAGTCGCCAAGGGGTTAAATAATAAAAAAAATTGTGTTGACTGTCCCTTTAAAGGGACAGTGAAGTCAAAATTAAACTTTCATGAATCAGATCAGATGCAATTTTAAATACCTAGGTAGGCTGATAAGCAGCAATGTACTACTGGTGGTTGCAAATATATGTCTCTTGACATTGGCTCAATGAATCGGTTCCCAGTAGTGCACTACTGCTCTTTCAATAAAGGATACAAAGAGAAGGAAGTGAATTTGATAACAGAAGTAAATTGTAAAGTTTGTATGTTATATCTGAATAATTTTGGGTCTCATGTACCTTTAAGCAAGTAACACATTAGTTTATATGAATTGCCAGATATGTTTAGGATATAATTTTCTTGCCGATGGATAAGATTGAAACTTTTTCTTTACAGCATTCCATTGCAATGACATTTGGTGTGATTAAATGAGACAAATTAGTATACAATTTCTAATTTGTTTCCCATACTTTTACCAAATGCATCAGCAAATGTGTGTATTGAAACCACTGAAAAAAATGTCAATGCATCTTGTGTTGAGAGAACAGATCATCTAAAACATCCCATTAACAATATGCAATCCAGATGGTTGTAAAAATGTTACATGCAGCAGAGCATAAATTAATAGACAATACTGCAGAGCACAATCCTGATACCTACAATTAAACTAATATTTTCAGGGGGGAAAATGACAAACCTAGGCTGAGAATTATTTATAGCAGTCAAATAATAAAAGCATACGTAAGCAAGAATTAAAAACCAACCTGTTGTTTTAATTAGAAACTTCATCCACTTGACAGTAACAGCCCTCATTAGTGTTGTGCTACGTCTCTCAAGTAGATGTACAAAAGACTATTTTCCTCATGAAAGGCATTACACATTTATACTTAAACCAGTACTTAAAATCACAAGGGAGAGATAAAGATAACTGATAATGCAGCTTTAATTTTTCTCTGTTTCTTTCTGCCCAAGTTTCACATTTGTATAAAGATTAAGTGCTGGCAATATGTTGTGATATTAATGTGCTCTTAGCTGTCCCCTACTTTGTGAGATCATCTACAATTTGTAGTTCTCTACCACAGTCCATCCTTCCTTTCTTTGTTTTCCAGTTCCTCTCAAAAAAGCATGGGCCCTCACAATCTCCCTGTCCAATTGCTCAGCCTGTCCAGCCAATCCAGACCCAACCTCATATTATTGGTCAGGCTGGTTCTGGGTTAAAGTTTTTAAATGTTCAGATCATGAGTAGTTCTAGATCATTACATTTGTGGGTGCAAAGAAATTACCAGATAGCTATCAAGGCTGCCAAAGTAAGAAACCACATCTGCTACAACCTATTCCTTTATTTTTTTATGTCTGTCCACTCCTTGCCCAATGTAGAACAGCTTGCCTCTCTGTGGTTTGACAGTGAGGGTTTTTAACAGCCACCAGCTCCCTCCACATGTGCAATAAAGAAGGTACTATGACTATGAGTGCTAACCTGTTAGTCTGTGCTGGATATAATTCCTTTTGCAAGTCGAGTGGCTTTATTATTTTCAAGGTGAGTGTGTACTAAGGTGGCCATATTGCCGCTTTAAAACAGGACACATATGAAAAATACGTATGTCAGGGCTCTTAGAAAAAAACATTTCTTTAAACAGCCTTGAAAACAGCCCTTACATATGTATTTTTCATACTTGTCCCTTCTTAAAGCGGCAATACGGTCACCCTAGTGTGTTCCCTTGCTCATTTTATTTATATATAACCAAACAATCTTGTTTGGTGGGATATACGGGGGAGGGAAGCCACAACAAAGGGAGGGCCATATAAATGCCTATGGGAAACAGTATTCACATGCATGTGACAGAAGGGATGCAATTTGATCTCATGCTGTTCGTGATACATTTTTATGTTTGTGCATTACCATACTTATCAGGCCACTTCTCTCAGTTGTTCTTCCTTATTACAATCACACATATGGCTTGTGTAATATTTATATAATAAATATTGAAAACAAACTATAGACATTGAATTACATCAAGGTGGATTAAATTACCATCTTTTTGAAAGACAGATGTTGTAGACTAGGTGTGTCCAAAAGTAGCTTGTGATGTACCAGTAGTGCTGATCAGTTTATCACAGAGAGCTACAATTTTCTTTGCAGCCAGTAATGACAATAAGACCTTGGGGTATATTTATCAATGTGCGAGCGGACATGATATGAAGTAGCGTATCATGTCCGCTGCACATTGCTGCACATCGATAAATGCCGACAGCATACGCTCTTGGCATTTATCATTGCACCAGCAGTTCTTGTGAACTGCTGGTGCAATCCTCCCCCCCTCAGATTTGCGGCCAATCGCTAGCAGGGGGTGTCAATCAACCTGATAGTATTCGATTGGGTTGATTTCTGTCCGCCACCTCAGAGCAGACGGACAAGTTATGGAGCGCTGCTTCATAACTCGCCGGAAACAAGGGGCATCAAGCTCCATATGGGGCTTAATAAATATGCCCGCTTAAGTTAAAAGGAAATGTGAAAATTGTCAAATGTTTTTCCTCATCCTCATCACAACTTGTTTTTGTACATCTTGTGCTGTTGCACCTTGTTAGATGACAGTTTTCTTGGTTGCACCATTTTTTCAAATATTTGGTCCAATGTTTGTCTGTGCTGCAACCTCTTTAAATGTTAGTTAATTTTGGTAGGGGCCCATATGTTAATAGATGTATCTCCTAGGTGTACATGATCTGTGTTGCTTCTACCAGTTCCTAACTTTCACTTGCTGTTCCTGGATTCCTTTTTTGCTACTTATTCTGTTCCTATTGCTGTTTGCCATGATTGACATTTTGGGCTGACCCCAACTGGGCTTTTCAGTAGTGGTTTAGTATCTGGTTTGCTTCTGTGTTTTTAATATCATCCTTTCTCACCTTTCTCTTGTATTGCCTTTATTGTGACCACCTACTTCAGGATCGTCTAAGGTACCTTTAACATCTGCTACCATGTGAACAGAATTCTGAGGGTCAAAACCAGGTTTTATCTATGGTGCTGTGATTTCAGTTTTTCATTAATACCATTACACAGCCTTTGTATCACTCACATGGACTGGCATTTTCTACTGGGCCTTGTAGATCTGTCTAGCAGGTACACGGTATAAGTAAAGCCTAGAATGATTTCCCAAGAAGATGTCTTGTACAGTTTGATTCAGGAGATTCCATTAAACATGGAAATATAACCTAGTGGACAACGTTATTCAGGATATCCCATCTAAAGGATTTGTGTTACTTAGCAAGCATTAGAATAATATATTGAGCAATATTTTTCTACACAGACAAAAACAGCCATTATGGATTTCCAGTTTTATATAAAATAGTAAGATCTACTATATTCATAGCTGAATTAATTAACAATAATTATCAATCCTAATCTGACTCTAACATCTGGCCTTTGCCTCCATTAGCTTATGTTCTCTTGTTTGAATTGGGGAGATGTTTTCATAAAAATCAGACTAAAGAAACACCAGCCAATTGTCAAAACTATTACTGTTCCCATCTAGTACTCGTGAAGAAAATCCCTGTTAATAATCATTTAAATGGTTTGCTTGTCAGTCATTGCTCTTTCTTTGTAAATGTTACCCATTTCATAAATAAATCAAAACCCCGAGACCTTAGGTTTTCAGTAACTTAAATGCTTTTGTTAAAATTGTATGAAGCAAATTCACAAACACATGATTTATATTATCTCAGCAGCACACAGGAGATGATAGAATATACTATTTAAATTAACTTCTCTCCCAACAAATGAAATCAATTCTGTTCTTAGGTTACTTTTCATCTGGCTTTTGTCTTGTTGCAGAATCTTTTCTATTTCTTTCTCTCATTCATCTATTGTGCCCTTTCCTTGATCTGATAGCATTAAACATATAATTAAGTCATAAAGGAGGGAACTGATGAGTATAGCAGATGGTAATTGCTTCATACAGTTGAATGAAATGATATGCATTGCTACAATTTACAGCTCTCGCCTCATATTTTATTCAGGAACCTTTTATCTCTTTTCCTGCAGAATTATTCTGCAATAAATTTAGACATCTTATCAATAGCTTGGGTAATAGTAACAGAAACAGAGAAATACTGAACTTTGTGCATCTTAATGTGTAAAATCATTTTCTGTAATAATTTAATTATCTACTTCTGAACTTCGCTGCTGCCAACTAAGTCACCTCAAAATGACTTGAACATAGCATTGAAAGTGCTGTAGATGAAGTTGTCAGAGTTTATTTTAGTTTTATTTTGCTCCAATGGTTCTTTTATAAAAGGATTAAAAAAACAACAACTTCGTTGTACATCTTTGGTGGCTTGGTGATTTATAGCCTAGTGTATAATAACATTGGTATAAACTGTTCAGTTCAGGTTATTCCCTATATATCTTAGTTGTAGAATTTGCAATACATTTACATATGCATTTCACCGCATAGCTTAATGACCCTTTACACATAAAATATATAATGACAGAATGTTCATTGTGTTATAAAATGACCTTGCATCTAATAGTTGGAGTTGTGATACTTACTAAGACAAATCCTCTGTAATGATTGTGTCCACAAGTTATGTAATCAGAGGTAGACAGTTATTTAACTCTTAAAGGGTCATAAAAAATGTTCTGAGTTCATCACCTTTTACATGTATCAGAGCATAGTTAGCGGAATCATTAATTAGTACACTGTCAGAAAACCTGTGCAAAAATTGTACCTGTAGGGGTACAAAAGCTTGTCACTGGGGTAGTACCCTCAAAGGTACACCTGCTGTACCCTTTAAAATGGGTACTCATTTGTACCCTTGCAGATTGTACCTTTCAAAGGCAAATATGTACCTTTGGTGACTAGATTGGACCTCAGTCCTATGGTACCATATTGTACCCTTAAAAAAATGGTGCAAATCTGGCCTTTTAAGGATACAAGCCCTTTGTACCTCATGATGGCAAATTTGTATGCAACACAGCATATTACAAATGCTGCTCCATTAAATTTATTATATAACATTCAAATATGCATTCAATTAATGTGTACTTTTTCAGGCAGTATTACAATAGCCACACTGCAGCTTTAAAAAAAAAGTGTGTATACTTAACTGTAGCCATGTAGCAATTGCAAAGACTGCTACAGAACCAACTGATTGAGCCAGGTTAAACAACCAGTTCCAAAAAGAGCTACTCAATGGGTTTTACTCACGAAAGTTGAATTCACCGTTCACAATATAATTTTTTTTTTTTTTTTTTTGCTTTGGACAATTTTTTGCTTTGGATAATTTTTTGCTTTGGATAATTTTTTTGCTTTGGATAATTTTTGCTTTTTGTAATTTTTGTTTTTTTTGCTCAATTGGATTGTGTAACTACACTTAAGCACTTTTACTTTCTAGCACTTTTTCAATTTTTTTTGCACTCAATCCACTGATAATCTAATTTTCTCTGTCACCCCATTGGACCCAATTTTTTCTGTCACCTATTGGACCCACTTTGGACATACTAAGGGATCACAATTTATCCATTGGATTAAAGGAGTTCCCCTTGGACATTAACACATAGACCTCAAGTAGATTGTTATTAAAATTGCCTGCATTGTTTTTGATTGTTTTTATTGAATACTTGTTTATATATCACCACTTGGATTGTATTTTTTATTGTATTTTTTATTGTATTTTTATTGTATTTTAGTACATGGATCCATGATATTATTTAGAATTGTACGCATTTATGTATTAATGTATTAAAATTAGCTATTTTTATTTCCTAACAACAGTCACCTCATTGATATTTCCTTTGCCTCTGGTCGGTAGGCGCCTGGGTCCTCTATTCTATAGCTCCTTTGTTGTGGTAACTAGGTACCACGCCCCCAGGCTATAAGGTAGTCCTAGTTGGCGCTCAGTCCATTCTCCTAACTTACATACTAGAGGAGAGGACATTCTGAATGCACTGCTTATATTTTTTGGAGAAAAAAACTTAGTTGGTCAGGTTTTGTAAGTGTATGTACTGATAGAGCTCCAAGCATGCAATGCGAGGGAAAAAAAATATTGGTCTTACAAGGAAAAGAGAAGAGATACATTTTCATTTCATCATACACCATTTGCACTCATTTTAAAAAACAACAAATTGTAAAATGATATGCAACTGGTTGTGCGCGTGGTCAATTTTATTGTTTTAAAAGCACTGAACCATTAACAGTTTCAGCAGATGGTTGAGGACTATGAGGAAGAGTATAGTGATTTGGTGATGCATGAGTTAAGATGATTATCTTGCGACAGTTTTTGAATGCTTTTTGAGTCTACTTCACAAAATACATGCAAATTCCTTGACAGCAAGGGTAAAATGAGCCAGAATTAGAAGACCCAGAATGGATTATATAGTTGGCCCTTCTGACTGATATCATGTTGTGACCTCAACACACTAAACTTAGTGCTCCAAGGAAGAGATAAGCACCTAGGTAACATATTACATGCAATAAAAGTATTCAATAACAAAATAACTACACTATATATACGTGATAAATATTTTGTTCACTTCCCGATTGCAAGCCATTACAACAAATAACCCATTATGACTACATTAACACTTTAGACTCTGCATTTGTCAAAGTAATATTGACAAATGTAATAGTACTAGTAATAATAACCCTAATATTGGAAAAGCTGGAGGGGAGAATTTGAATCCAGGTCCGGAGATGTCATTGAGTACGCTGAGATTTTCAGTTTTATTGACAACCCCTTTCGTGTGCCTGTGTCCTCACTGACTCCAGTTTTAATACAACTCTCCCCTTCTAACCGTGCTGCTTTTGAAAGTGAAATTGTTGAGTTGTAGGTAAAGGACATACTCAAAGCAGAACTTGGAGCAGCAGTGGGCCACTTCTGGAATGTAGTTTCTGTATTGGACGTTCCCACTTTGAAGCCATTTGTAAAAAAAATATTTTTTGTGACCACGTATACTTGTGAATTAATATTCTCTATTCTCTACTATGAACATTATAAAGAGGAAACAGAGAAACAGACTGACCAGCTCCCATCTTGATTGACTTACAAGGATTGCAAGCCACAAATACAACATTAAGACACTTAAATAGATTGATGCATTCTTCCACTCATCTCAGTATTAAAGGGACATTAAAGCCATGTGTTTTACTTTTCATTAAATCATTTTATTTGTATTACAGTTTTGTTTTGTTTTTTGTTTGTCACAAAATGTATTTGTGTACTTTGTTATATATATTTCTTTGTTGTTGTGGGGTTTGTCACTGTCTAATGAGCAATGGGTGTGTACCTTATCAGCCAGTATGCCCCTCTCCCACAGACCAGCTGTGCACTTTATTAAAATCAAAATAAACAGTTCTAAGTTAACTTTTCCCATGTTGTCGGCATTATATGTTTACATTGTATGTTTTCTCTATCAAGAAATTAGCTAAACAGGTAGGCCACAGGGATTTGTGGTAAATGCGGCTCTCCTATTGGCTGTCTCTTGTCAGTGTAGCTCCCTTAGAAAAAACAGTGAGGAACACTGTGCTACAGCGTATCATGTCCGCCAGACATTTATAAATTGGCCCTTAGAGGCTACATAGTTAATACTCCCATCAAAGGACTGGTGTGTGTAAAGAGTCACCCTGACCTTACTAATGGTATAAATGTGGGATACTCTGACTGTTAAGGAACAGCCATAAATATTACTGCAGAGTCTCTCTGTACTGCCATTACCTGGGTGTGTATGATGTCACTGCTTTGTTATCGCTATTTTCAAATTGGTTCTATGGTGTCCAGTCTTGTCACAGCAGTAAAACCCTATAATTTTTAACTTTGAGAGGTACATACTGGATATGCAGTCAGTGGGAATATAGGTGGCTGCCTCTTACATGGCAAGGTTCTTTTTACTTAGGGAATATTGTTCCAGAGTTTTATCCCTCCCAACAGCTGCCTAAAGATTGCATCCACTCCTGTAGAAGTATAGGTGGTTGCACTGATGAAGAATATTACTATGCTGATAGTCATCTAACTGTAACATCCTCTAAGAGTCAGAAGGTAGGGGCTAGGTTTCTCACCACATATGTGACTGTACTTCTGATTTATATGCCTGACCTATTAGTGGATTTGCTAAATTCAGTGCTAAATGAAACAACAACTGTCAAGAATTACTCTCTTAGGAGCAGGTGTAAATTAGAACTGTTGCATTATAAAATAGGATGGCTTTAGAAAACATATTAGTCACCAAGGGATTCTTGTTGTGTTTGTATTGCTAATAACTGCACATATTGACAACATAAGAAAAATACAAAAGAGTTTGACTGGTCTTTTGGGCTGGGAGAATGGTTAGGTAAACATTGTACTTTTGTGGGCGCTCGCATAAATATCAGATGAGGAACTGTAAAATAATAAATTTACATTTGTTAGAAAGGCCACAGCTGATGTATGTTGCTTATGCTTTATCATAGGTTCAATGTTTGTTTGTCTTGTCAAACCTTGGGCTATGCAACTATCTATAGCTATAGGATAACAAACAGCTAATTATTTTTCTCATTGCTCAAAATTAGACTGGGTATATACATAGTTTCCTGTGAGCTACGTAAGCATACAGGAAACTAAGCCAGGTCCTTATTATAGCCAAGTTATAGTGTATGCTATTTTTCTTACAATTTGCTCAAATTTAAACTAACTTGCTGAATTGTTCCTTATTCTTGTAAATTGTAAGAAGTATAAGAAATTGGAATGTATTAAAGTAGGTATGTTGCCCAGTAACCAGATTATTATTATTGGTTATTTGCAGAGCGCCAACAGATTCCGCAGCGCTAATTAAAAAAGTATTTATGTCAAATATTACTGGTGGGCATGCATTGCTTGCGTAACCTATGTACTCTGTTAAAAGAATATTGGACTGCTCAGCTTCAGAATTTGCCATATGCATAAAGCTCCCCTATTGATCAAAAGGGTGTGTGTGCTCAATAAACAAAATCTCTTCAAAGAACCTGGAGTATTCCTTGACTGCGAATATTTGTGTCAGGGAAATCAATGACACATACACCTAGATTACGAGTTTTGCGCTGCGGCTTTTAACGCTGAAAAAAAGGCAATTTCAGCGTAAAAGCAGGAACGTACTATTGGGAGTTGTGTCGGTATAGCTATACCGCAAGCATTTTATCCTGTAACGCAACGTCAATCCCGCATTCAAAAAAATTACGTTTTTGTGTGGGATTTTCATAGCGCTGGGCCGGTATTACAGGCTGTGCGGTGAGGCTAAAATGTTTGCATTACAGCCTATACCGACACGATCCATACCGTCATCTGAGAGCAGTAATTATGAATTTTGTGTAACAAAAAAGTTTCACAAAACTCATAACTAAATTGTTACAAAGTACACTAACGCCCATAAACTACCTAATAAACCTTAAATCGAGGCCCTCCCGCATCGCAAACACTATATTAAACTTATTAACCCCTAATCTGCTGCCCACCCACATCGTGGCTATTAAATAAACCTATTAACCCCTAATCTGCTGCCCACCCACATCGCCAACACTATTTAAATATATTAACCCAAAAGCCGCTGTTCCCCGACATCGCCGCCACTAAATAAAGTTATTAACCCCTAAACCTCCAGTCTCCTACATCTCCGCCACTAAATAAACCTATTAACTCCTAAACCGCCGGCCCCCCACATCGCAAAACACAAAATTAAACTATGATAAAGTTATTAACCCCTATTCCACTGTCCCCCGACATCGCTGCCACTAAATAAAGTTATTAACCCCTAAGCCTCTGGCCTCCCACATCTCCGCCACTAAATAAACCTATTAACCCCTAAACCACCGGGCCCCCACATCGCAAAACACAACACTAAATAAAGTTATTAACCCCTAAACCTCCAGTCTCCTACATCTCCGCCACTAAATAAACCTATTAACTCCTAAACCGCCGGCCCCCCACATCGCAAAACACAAAATTAAACTATGATAAAGTTATTAACCCCTATTCCACTGTCCCCCGACATCGCTGCCACTAAATAAAGTTATTAACCCCTAAGCCTCTGGCCTCCCACATCTCCGCCACTAAATAAACCTATTAACCCCTAAACCACCGGGCCCCCACATCGCAAAACACAAAATTAAACTATTAACCCCTAAACCCCCCCTAACACCCCCTAACTTTAAACTAAAGTTACTATATAACTATTTTTAAATAAATAAAAACTTGCCTGTGAAATAAAAATAAACCATTAAACTATAAATTAACCTATATATATATACCTGGTTTTACTTACCTGTTTTACTTGTTTTAATGTATGCTCTTGATAAAGACGTGTAATACGTTGAAACGTGTTGAGCAAATAAAACCTTTTATCCTTTGTTGAAAGATTGTCAAGATCTTGTTTTGCTGTGCTGAGCTGGAATCTCCTTATTTATGGAGTAAGTTACTACATTTTTTTCAATTATACACTGGATACTTTTGTCATTTGGGTCTCTATTCATTTATAGTCCACTTTTGGATAAACCTGAAAATTCAGTATTTGACTCCAGGAACCTGTGGACTCTTGCCATCTGACGCTACGTTCCCTTTCAGCTGTAAAGATTCATCTTATGGAGTGAGTATACTGCACCCATATTAATTGGCTTCAATATATGCATCAAGCCTTTTTTCTCTTCACTTACTAGAGAAAATCACTCAATAGACCAGCGCCATCTACTACTACTATCTATAAATTAACCTAACATTACTATTCTAGTAAAATTAAAAAACTACCAATTAAAAATACTAAATTACAATTTAAAAAATACAAAATTATCAAAAATAAAAACAATTACACCTAATCTAATAGCCCTATAAAAATAAAAAAGCCCCCAAAATAAAAACACCCCCTAACCTACAATAAACTACCAATAGCCCTTAAAAGGGCCTTTTGTAGGGCATTGTCCTAAAGAAATCAGCTCTTTTAACTGTAAAAAAATACAAAGTCCCCCAAACAGTAAAACCCACCACCCAACCAACCCCCAAAATAAAAAAAAAAACTAACTCTAAAAAAAACTAAGCTACCCATTGCCCCTAAAGGGGCATTTGTATGCACATTTGTCAGGATTTTCTCCCTGCTTTGCTTGCCATGTACTGCTGGCAGCTATTTTACTCACCTCTCTTGCTGACTCTGGTGCATACTGTGTGATGCTGCTCATTTCCTGCACTTCCTTTTATGGCCAGACTGGTGTACATCATCCATGTGAGACAGGATGCAGTCTCAGAACTGTGATGTCATCACTTATTATTTAAAGGGCCTCTGTTCAGTATGCTTTGCCCTTGTGTTGTCTCAGACCTGTTTGTGAGAGCTCCTGTGTATTACCTGGCTGTCTGATGTCCCTCCTGGTTCCTGATCCCTGGCTTGTTCCTGACTCTGGTGTTCTCCTTGTTCCTGATTCTGGCTCATCTGACCATTTGCTTTGGCTCCTGACTCGGCTCGTTTGGCTACCAGCTCTGGTTTTGATTCCTGGCTTGTTATTTGACTTGTGGACTTTTTATTATTTTTTTGCTATTAGAAAAAGGTGTGATTATTTTTGCACTTCTCATCTCAGTCTGATTCCGGGCACCCTGACAGCATTGCCCTTAAAAGGGCATTTAGCTATTTTGCATTGCCCTTAAAAGGGCATTCAGCTCTTTTAAAAAAGCCCAAACCCTAATCTAAAAAAAAAAGCCACCCAAAATTTTTTTTAAAAATAATTTTAGTGTTTTTTATTTTTCATGATTTCATTGTTTATTATTTTTGGTAAACTTACATTATTTCAATTTTTTGTAGGATTTTTTTTAGTTGTACTTCAGTTGTTCAATTTGTAATTTAGATATTTTAATTGGTAGTATTTTTTATTTTATTAAATTATTTATGTTAGGTTTATTTATAGTTTAATGTTAGGTTTATTTTTTATTTCACAGGTAAGTTTTTATTTATTTAAATAGAGTTATATTGTAATTTTTATTTAAAGTTAGGGGGTGTTAGGTTTAGGGGTTAATAGTTTAATTTAGTGTTTTGCAATGTGAGGGGGCTGACGGTTTAGGGGTTAATAGGTTTATTCAGTGGCAAAGTTGTGGGAGGCTGGAGGTTTAGGGGTTAATAACTTTATTTAGTGGCGGGGATGTCGGGGAGCAGCGGAATAGGGGTTAATAACTTTTATTAGTATCATGGATGTCGGGAGCAGCAGATTAGGGGTTAATAACTTTATTTAGGTGTTGGCAATATCAGAGGGGCCGGATTATGGGTGTTTAGACTTGGGTTTTATGTTAGGGTGTTAGGTTTAAATGTAAATTTTTTCCCATAAACATCAATGGGGTTGCGTTACGGCGATTGCCATTCCGCACTTCAGGTGTTAGTTATTAACCCCTAAACATCCGGCCTCCCACATCTCCACCACTAATTAAACCTATTAATCCCTAAACCGCTGCACCCCCACATCGCAAAACACCAAATTAACACAAAATTAAACAATTAACCCCTAAACCTAACACCCCCCTAGCTTTAAACTAAAATTACAATATAACTATATTTAAATAAATAAAAACTTACCTGTGAAATAAAAATAAACCATTACACTATAAATTAACCTAACATTACTATTCTAATAAAATAAAATAAAAACTACCAATTAAAAATACTAAATTACAATTTTAAAAAAACCTAACATTACAAAAGAAATTAAAAAATCTAAATTACAACTAAAAAAAAACAAATCCTATGAAAAAATTTCAAAATCTAAGTTTACAAATAAAAATAACACTAAAATCACTAAAAAAATAAAAAACACTAATATTTCAAAAAATAAACTATCAAAATAAAAAAAACAATTATACCTAATCTAATAGCCCTATAAAAATAAAAAGCCCCCCCCCCCCAAAATAAAAACACCCCCTAGCCTACAATAAACTACCAATTTTGTGATTTTAGTGCTTATTATTTTTGGTAAATTTAGATTATTTAAATTTTTAATAGGATTTTTTTTTTTTAGTTGTAATTTAGATTTTTTTATTTTTTTCGTAGTGTTAGGTTTTTTAAATTTGTAATTTATATATTTTAATTGGTTGTGTTTTTTATTTTATTAAATGATTTATGTTAGGTTTATTTATAGTTTAATGTTAGGTTTATTTTTATTTCACAGGTAAGTTTTTATTTATTTAAATAGAGTTATATTGTAATTTTAATTTAAAGTTAGGGGTGTGTTAGATTTAGGGTTTAATAGTTTAATTTAGTGATTTGCGATGTGAGGGCTGGCTGGCGTTTTAGGTGTTAATAGGTTTATTCAGTGGTGGAGTTGTGAGAGGCCAGAGGTTTAGGGGTTAATAACTTTATTTAGTGGCGGGGATGTCGGGAAGTGCGGATTAGGGGTTAGTGACTTTTATTAGTGTCGGCGATGTCGGGAGCGGCAGATTAGGAGTTAATAACTTTATTTAGGTGTTGGCGATGTCAGAGGGGGTGGATTAGGAGTGTTTAGACTTGGGTTTTATGTTAGGGTGTAAGGTTTAAATGTGACGGTTTTTTCCCCATAAACATCAATGGGGTTGCGTTACGGCGATTGCCATTCCGCACTTCAGGTGTTAGTTTAATTTCTAACACTCTCTCCCCATTAATGTCTATGGGGGAAAGCGTGCACAAGCACGTCAAAGCAGCCCTTGGCTTTTGTGCGGTATGGAGCTTTCCGCCACCATATCGCACACACAAGGAGGCTTTTTAGAAACTCGTAATGGCAGTGCTATCTATCTATCTATCTATCTATCTATTGGGTTCTTGTAAAGCGCAGCTATTCACCCATAAGGGTTGCAGTTCAGTCAAAGAGCCAGGTCTTGAGGTCCTTTCTGAACTTAGTTAGGGCGGTAGCTTGTCTTAGGTGCAGCGGGAGGGTGTTCCAAGTCTTGGCTGCCAGGTGAGAGAAGGATCTGCCTCCCGCTGTGGTTTTCCTGATGGGGGGGATGACTGCGAGGGCTTGGTCAGCCGATCGTAGTTGTCTGGCAGGGGTGTAGAAGGTAACGCAGTGGTTCAAGTATTCGGGACCGATGTTGTGGAGGGCCTTGAATGCGTGGGTGAGAAGCTTGAAGGTTATTCTTTTGTTGATGGGGAGCCAGTGCAGGTCCCGCAGGTGTTTGGTGATGTGGCATTGACAAGGGATGTCAAGGATTAGTCTGTCCGAGGTGTTCTGGATTCGCTGTAGTCTCTTTTGGAGCTTAATGGTAGTGCCAGCGTAGAGTGCTTTACCATAGTCCAGTTGGCTGCTGACAAGGGCATGAGTGACAGTCTTCCTGGTCTCGGTTGGGATCCATTTGAAGATCTTTTGCAGCAGGTGGAGTGTGTGGAAGCATGCAGAAGAGAGAGCGTTGATTTGCCGGTCCATGGAGAGCGATGAGTCCAGGATGACGCCTAGATTTCGTGCATGGTTGGTGGGGGTTGGAGGGTGTCCGAGGGCTGTGGGCCACCAGGAGTTATTCCAAGCAGATGTGGTGGGACTGAGGAGGAGGACTTTGGTCTTGTCTGCGTTCAGCTTTAGGCAGTTGTAGCTCATCCAGGTGGCGACTGCTGTCAGCCCTTCGTGGACGTTTCTCTTGGTGGTGGTGGGGTCACTGGTAAGTGAGATGATTAGCTGGGTGTCGTCGGCGTAGGAGACAATGTTGAGGTTGTGTCATCAGCAATGGCGGCAAGAGGGGCCATGTAGATGTTGAATAGGGTGGGGCTCAGTGAAGAGCCTTGGGGTACACCGCAGCTGATTTCTGTGGGCTTGGAGGTGAAGAGTGGGAGTCTAACTTTCTGGGTTCTGCTAGTGAGGAAGGAGGTGATCCATTCCAGGGCTTTGTCACGTATGCCGGCATTGTGTAGTCGGTTGTGGAGGGTGAGGTGGGAGACAGTGTTGAATGCTGTTGAGAGGTCTAGGAGAATGAGGGCGGCGGTCTCTCCTCGATTGAGTAGGGCAAGGATGTCATCTGTGGCCGTGAGGAGGGCGGTCTCGGTGCTGTAGTTGCTCCTGAAACCGGATTGGGAGGGGTCCAGGGTGTGGTTGTCTTCAATGTAGTCAATGAGTTGCGCGTTGATGGACTTCTCGATGACTTTGGCCGCAAAGGGGAGCAAAGAGATTGGGCTGTAGTTCTTCGGATCATTGGAGTCAGCCGTGGGTTTTTTCAGTTTTTTCAGCTATGGAGAGTAAAATAACGCAACTTTTGTTGCATTCGTTTCGCACCCTCTATAATGCAAAACTCGTAATCTAGGTGATTGTTAGTTAAATTCCTTTGTCAGCAATTACCCAGGTGGAGTGTCTCCCCCCCACATACACACAAAAGTCTGAGAAGAATTTTACCCATTTTAAGGGTAAGAAAAACAGATTTTCCAGTCTGGGCGGCTTAACCTCTAAGAGATTGGAATATCATAGAAAAGGAAGTCAAACACTACAAGAGTTAAATATTAAAGGGACAGTCTACTCCAGAATTGTTATTGTTTAAAAAGATAGATAATACCTTTATTATCCATTCCCCAGTTTTGCATAACCAACATGTTTATATTAATATACTTTTTACCTCTGTGATTACCTTTTATCTAAGCCTCTGCAGACTCCCCCCTTATTTCAGTTCTTTTGACAGACTTGCATTTTAGCCAATCACGGGAGTGAGCACAATGTTATATATTTAGCACACATGAACTAGCGCTGTCTCACTGTGAAAAACTGTAAAAATGCACTGAGATAAGAGGTGCCGTAAAGAGTTTAGAAATTAGCATATGAGCCTACTTAGGTTTAGCTTTCAACAAATAATACCTTGGGCGAGATTACATATGCGGCGTAGGCTTCAGCGCAACTGATTAAACCTGCGTCGCCCGTAATTTCAACCTGCACATCGGGGAATCACATAAACCCCTTGCTGGCAGTTAATAAACTGCCGTAAGTTGGATAAACTAGCGATGTCCAGAAATGTGAGTAAATACAAATGTCTGGAGTCGACTTACAGCAGTTTAGAAACTGCTGTCACATAAGAAAATAAATAAAAAAAAAGTTAAATCTGCCAAAAAAATCTAACCCGCCTCCCAAAAATAAACCTGACACGTCAAAACCCTTATATCCGCAACTAATAATAAAAGTATTAACCCCTAAACCACCAACCCCCACAATGCAATATACCTAATTAAACTATTAACCCTTAATACGCCATTCACCCACATCGCAATAAAATTAATACATTTATTTATTAACCCCTAATCCGACATCCCCCCACATCGCAATTTAACTAATAAATGTATTAACCTCTAATCTGCCATCCCCCCACATCGCAATCTAACTAGTAAATGTATTAACCCCTAATCTGCCATCCCCCCACATCACAATAAACCTAATTAACCTATTAACCCCTAAACCACCATTCCCCCACAACACATTAAACCTAATTAACCTATTAACTCCTAAACCGGCAACCCCCACATTGCAATAAACCTAATTAACCTATTAACTCCTAAACCGCCAACCCCCCACAATTTAAACAACTAATTTAATTACTAAGCCCCCTAACCTAACACCCCCTAAGTTAGCCCCAATTACATTGAATAAAAAAATACTAGGTTACAATTAAAATAAAAAACCTAACATTACTTAAAAAAAAACTAAGATTAATTTAAAAATTTTAAATTACAAAAAATAAAAAAGTCTAAAAGTTCAGCAAAAAATAACCCAAATTATCAAAAATAAAAAAATAAACCTAATCGAATACCCCTATTAAATAAAAAAGCTCTAAGTTAAACAGCTCTTTTACATCTAAAAAAAAAGTCCCCCCTAACAGTAAAAACCCCCACCCACCAAACCCCCCCCAAAATAAAAAAAATTGTCATTTGTATGGGAATTACCCTTAAAACAGCAATCAGCTCTTTTACAGTTCAAAAAACCCTAATCTAAAAAAAAAAGCCACCCTAAAAAATAAAAAAAAAGCCCAAATCTAAGCCCCAAATAGGTACTCACTGTTCCGGCAAAGTTCGGCAGAGAAGGTCTTCTTCCAGGCGGTAATGATCTTCTTTCAGGCGGCGATATCTTCTTCCAGCGCAGGGACCTCTTCTATCTTCATCCAGGACCAAGGCGATGCGGAGCGGAGGTAACCGCGGAACAGGACCGGCGACCGCGGAGCCATCCAGCGTGGAGATCCTCTTCGTACAATCACTGCCGCACACTGAAGATTGAATGCAAGGTACCCATTTTATATTTGGGGTCCCTTGAATTCCTATTTGCTGACATTTTCAAATCAGCCAATAGGATGTGAGCTACTGAAATCCTATTGGCTAATTTGAACAGGTCGCCGTCTGGAAGAAGATACTGTACATTAAAAAGCATTCACCCAGATTAAAAGTTTTGCGGCCAAAGGGGTGCGTTAGCTACGCGTGTTTTTTTCTAGCGCTGTTTCTAAAGAACGCTGGTATTTAGAGTTCTCTTAAGGGCTGCGTTAGGCTCCAAAAAGGGAGCGTAAAGGCATATTTACCACCACTTCAACTCTCAATACCAGCGTTGCTTACGGTAGCGGCTAGCTGGAAAAACGTGCTTGTGCACGATTCCCCCATAGGAAACAATGGGGCAGTTTGGGCAGAAAAAAAACCTAACACCTGCAAAAAAGCAGCGTTAAGCTCCTAACGTATCCCCATTGTTTCCTATGGGGAAACACTTTCTAAGTCTGCACCTAACACCCTAACATGTACCCCGAGTCTAAACACAACTAACCTTACACTTATTAACCCCTAATCTGCCGCCCCCGCTATCACTGACCCCTGCATTACACTATTAACCCCTAATATGCCGCTCCGGACACCGCTGCGAACCTACATTATACCTATGTACCCCTAATCTGCTGCCCCTAACATTGCTGACACCTACATAATATTTATTAACCCCTAATCTGCCCCCCCAACGTCGCCGCTACCTTACCTACACTTATTAACCCCTAATCTGCCGACCAGACCTTGCCGCCACTCTAATAAATTTATTAACCCCTAAAACGCTGCACTCCCGCCTCGCAAACCCTATAATAAATAGTATTAACCCCTAATCTGCCCTCCCTAACATCGCCGCCACCTAACTTCAAGTATTAACCCCTAATCTGCCGACCGGACCTCGCCACTACTATAATAAATGTATTAACCCCTAAAGCTAAGTCTAACCCTAACCCCCCTAAATTAAATATAATTTTATTCTAACGAAATAAATTAACTCTTATTAAATAAAGTATTCCTATTTAAAGCTAAATACTTACCTGTAAAATAAACCCTAATATAGCTACAATATAACGAATAATTATATTGTAGCTATTTTAGGATTTATATTTATTTTACAGGCAACTTTGTATTTATTTTAACTAGGTACAATAGCTATTAAATAGTTATTTACTATTTAATAGCTACCTAGTTAAATAATTACAAAATTACGGCTAAAATAAATCCTAACCTAAGTTACAATTAAACCTAACACTACACTATCAATAAATTAATTAAATAAATTAACTACAATTACATACAATTAAACAAACTAAACTAAATTACAAAAAAAGCAAAGACTAAATTACAAAAAATATAAAAAGATTACAAGAATTTTAAGCTAATTACCCCCTAATAAAATAACAAAGCCCCCCAAAATAAAAAAAATCCCTACCCTAATCTAAATTTAAAAAGTTAACAGCTCTATTACCTTACCAGCCCTTAAAAGGGCTTTTTGCGGAGCATGCCCCAAAGAAATCAGCTCTTTTGCCTGTAAAAAACCCCACAATACTACCCTCCAACATTACAACCCACCACCCACCACCCACATACCCCTACTCTAACCCAAGCCCCCCTTAAATAAACCTAAAACTACCCCCCTGAAGAACTCCCTACCTTGAGCCGTGTTCACCCAGCTGGGCACCGATGGACCAAAAGAAGACATCCGGAGCGGCAGAAGTCTTCATCCTATCTGGGCAGAAGAGGACATCCGGACCGGCAGACATCTTCATCCAAGCGGCATCTTCTATCTTCATTGAATCAGCCAATCAGATTCAAGTTCAATCGGATTGGCTGATCCAATCAGCCAATCAGATTGAGCTCGCATTCTATTGGCTGATCGGAACAGCCAATAGAATGCAAGCTCAATCTGATTGGCTGATTGGATCAGCCAATCCGATTGAACTTAAATCTGATTGGCTGATTCAATCAGCCAATCAGATTTTTCCTACCTTAATTCCGATTGGCTGATAGAATCCTATCAGCCAATCGGAATTCGAGGGACGCCATCTTGGATGACATCACTTAAAGGAACCTTCATTCGTCGGGTAGTCGTCGTTGAAGAAGGATGTTCCGCGTCGGAGGTATTGAAGATGGAGCCGTTCCTCGTCGGATGGATGAAGATAGAAGATGCCGCTTGGATGAAGATGTCTGCCGGTGCAGATGTCCTCTTCTGCCCGGATAGGATGAAGACTTCTGCCGCTCCGGATGTCTTCTTTTGGTCCATCGGTGCGTGGCTGGGTGAAAACGGCTCAAGGTAGGGAGATCTTCAGGGGGGTAGTGTTAGGTTTATTTAAGGGGGGTTTGGGTTAGAGTAGGGGTATGTGGGTGGTGGGTTGTAATGTTGGGGGTGGTATTGTGTGTTTTTTTACAGGCAAAAGAGCTGATTTCTTTGGGGCATACCCCACAAAAAGCCATTTTAAGGGCTGGTAAGGTAATAGAGCTGTTAACTTTTTAAATTTAGATTAGGGTTGGGATTTTTTTTTATTTTGGGGGGCTTTGTTATTTTATTAGGGGGCTTAGAGTAGGTGTAATTAGCTTAAAATTCTTGTAATCTTTTTTTTATTTTTTGTAATTTAGTGTTTGTTTTTTTTGTAATTTAGTTAGTTTATTTAATTGTATGTAATTGTAGTTAATTTATTTAATTAATTTATTGATAGTGTAGCGTTAGGTTTAATTGTAACTTAGGTTAGGATTTATTTTACAGGTAATTTTGTAATTATTTTAACTAGGTAGCTATTAAATAGTAAATAACTATTTAATAGCTATTGTACCTAGTTAAAATAAATACAAAGTTGCCTGTAAAAATAATATAAATCCTAAAATAGCTACAATATAATTATTTGTTATATTGTAGCTATATTAGGGTTTATTTTACAGGTAAGTATTTAGCTTTAAATAGGAATACTTTATTTAATAAGAGTTAATTTATTTTGCTAGAATAAAATTATATTTAACTTAGGGGGGTGTTAGGGTTAGGGTTAGACTTAGCTTTAGGGGTTAATATATTTATTATAGTAGCGGCGAGGTCCGGTCGGCAGATTAGGGGTTAATACTTGAAGTTAGGTGGCGGCGATGTTAGGGAGGGCAGATTAGGGGTTAATACTATTTATTATAGGGTTTGCGAGGCGGGAGTGCGGCGGTTTAGGGGTTAATACATTTATTAGAGTGGCAGCGAGGTCCGGTCCGCAGATTAGGGGTTAATAAGTGTAGGTAAGGTAGCGGCGATGTTGGGGGGGGCAGATTAGGGGTTAATAAATATTATGTAGGTGTCGGCGATGTTAGGGGCAGCATATTATGGGTACATAGGTATAATGTAGGTGGCGGCGATGTTCGGTCGGCAGATTAGGGGTTAAAAATTTTTATTATTGTGGCGGCAATGTGGGGGGGACTCGGTTTAGGGGTACATAGGTAGTTTATGGGTGTTAGTGTACTTTAGAGCACAGTAGGTAAGAGCTTTATGAACGGGTGTTAGCCCAGAAAGCTCTTAACTACTGACTTTTTTCTGCAGATGGAGTCTTGTCGGTAGAGGGTATAATGCTCACTTCAGCCAAGACTCTAAATACCGGCATCAGGGGATCTGCGGTATGGAAATGTCACGGCTTGGAAGTGAGCGTTAGACCCTTTCCTGGCTGACTCTAAATACCAGCGGGCAGTAAAAAGCAGCGTTAGGAACGCTTAACGCTGCTTTTGACGGCTACCGCAGAACTCTAAATCGAGGCGACCGTTTTTTCTTTTTTTAAACATTTTATATGGATGGTATTTCTTGTCAAATTTATACATATAAGAAACACTTAATCAGTACCACAATACATTCAGACATAGTCAGTATATCCTACTAATGCGTACTGAATATTTTGATAAGAACGTTCAAAAAGTTTGAACAAACTGAGCTACTAACACAAAGGTATACCGAGGTGGAAACTAAGAAGTATGCAGAAAATATATACAGGGAGTGCAGAATTATTAGGCAAGTTGTATTTTTGAGGATTAATTTTATTATTGAACAACAACCATGTTCTCAATGAACCCAAAAAAACTCATTAATATCAAAGCTGAATAGTTTTGGAAGTAGTTTTTAGTTTGTTTTTAGTTATAGCTATTTTAAGGGGATATCTGTGTGTGCAGGTGACTATTACTGTGCATAATTATTAGGCAACTTAACAAAAAACAAATATATACCCATTTCAATTATTTATTTTTACCAGTGAAACCAATATAACATCTCAACATTGACAAATATACATTTCTGACATTCAAAAACAAAACAAAAACAAATCAGTGACCAATATAGCCACCTTTCTTTGCAAGGACACTCAAAAGCCTGCCATCCATGGATTCTGTCAGTGTTTTGATCTGTTCACCATCAACATTGCGTGCAGCAGCAACCACAGCCTCCCAGACACTGTTCAGAGAGGTGTACTGTTTTCCCTCCTTGTAAATCTCACATTTGATGATGGACCACAGGTTCTCAATGGGGTTCAGATCAGGTGAACAAGGAGGCCATGTCATTAGATTTTCTTCTTTTATACCCTTTTTTGCCAGCCACGCTGTGGAGTACTTGGACGCGTGTGATGGAGCATTGTCCTGCATGAAAATCATGTTTTTCTTGAAGGATGCAGACTTCTTCCTGTACCACTGCTTGAAGAAGGTGTCTTCCAGAAACTGGCAGTAGGACTGGGAGTTGAGCTTGACTCCATCCTCAACCCGAAAAGGCCCCACAAGCTCATCTTTGATGATACCAGCCCAAACCAGTACTCCACCTCCACCTTGCTGGCGTCAGAGTCGGACTGGAGCTCTCTGCCCTTTACCAGTCCAGCCACGGGCCCATCCATCTGGCCCATCAAGACTCACTCTCATTTCATCAGTCCATAAAACCTTAGAAAAATCAGTCTTGAGATATTTCTTGGCCTAGTCTTGAAGCTTCAGCTTGTGTGTCTTGTTCAGTGGTGGTCGTCTTTCAGCCTTTCTTACCTTGGCCATGTCTCTGAGTATTGCAAACCTTGTGCTTTTGGGCACTCCAGTGATGTTGCAGCTCTGAAATATGGCCAAACTGGTGGCAAGTAGCATCTTGGCAGCTGCACGCTTGACTTTTCTCAGTTCATGGGCAGTTATTTTGCGCCTTGGTTTTTCCACACGCTTCTTGCGACCCTGTTGACTATTTTGAATGAAACGCTTGATTGTTCGATTATCACGCTTCAGAAGCTTTGCAATTTTAAGAGTGCTGCATCCCTCTGCAAGATATCTCACTATTTTTGACTTTTCTGAGCCTGTCAAGTCCTTCTTTTGACCCATTTTGCCAAAGGAAAGGAAGTTGCCTAATAATTAAGCACACCTGATATAGGGTGTTGATGTCATTAGACCTCACCCCTTCTCATTACAGAGATGCACATCACCTAATATGCTTAATTGGTAGTAGGCTTTCGAGCCTATACAGCTTGGAGTAAGAAAACATGCATAAAGAGGATGATGTGGTCAAAATACTAATTTGCCTAATAATTCTGCACTCCCTGTATGTGCTCCTTTGTTTATTCTTTAGTTCATATATGACGCACAATCAGACAGCTTGAATAATGATGACCTGACCTGTGCATTCCTTAAAGGGACACTAAACCCAATTTTTTTCTTTAATGATTCAGATAGAACATGCAATTTTAAGCAACTTTCTAATTTACTCATATTATGATTTTTTTCCTCTTTCTCTTGCTATCTTTATTTACAAAGCAGGAATGTAAAGCTTAAGAGCCAGCCCATTTTTGGTTGAGAACCTGGGTTATGCTTGCTGATTGGTTTGCTAACTGTATCCACCAATACCAAGTGCTATCCATGGTTCTGACCCTAAAATGGGCTGGCTCCTAAGCTTTAAATTCCTCCTTTTTAAATAAAGATAGCAAGAGAATGACTAAAAATTGATAGTAGGAGTAAATTACAAAGTTGCTTAAAATTGCATGCTCTATCTGAATCATTAAAGAAAAAAATGTGGGTTTAGTATCCCTTTAAGTAAGCAGCCTTTGTTATTCTCTGGCTGGGGATATTACATACTTAAAATGTCAACATTCTACTCATCCTGCACAACATAATTCTTGCGCACATATTTGAAAAGCAAAGAGAAAAGTAGCAGTTTTCACAAGCTGCACTGCAGCACATGACCATAATAACATCATAGCAGAGGAAAGCTAAAGAGGAGAGGCTTCTTCTTAGGACTTCTTATAAACTTATTTAAATACCCACTGATAAACAAGCTGCTGCATGTGCCACTTTCTCCTGGTCTTTTAGCTGTGACAGTGCTTTCACTAAGCTGTGCACTCTTCAGAATGACATGCACAGTGGCACTTCCAAAAAATCTGCTGTGCATAAAAAAAAAAAAAATTAATCACTGTACATAAAAAAAAATAATTAATGACTGTTATGGGGTCCTTTTGGAGGAGGAATGCCAGATTGACTTGTGAGCCAGACATGCAACTTACGTTATCCAGGACAGGAGTGGCGTAAATGTTCAAGTCACAGAGCTACTGGCCTGTGTGTGTGGTAACTGTGGGCAGGGCTAAGGGAATTGGCAGCCCAACAGCTGCACCGATCAGGTCATAAACAAAAAAATAACATTAACTAAGAGTCACAGTAATGGTGGGCGGGGCTAAGGTAACCGGCGGCCCACCGGGCATTTGCCCGGTGAGCCCTATGGTCAGTCTGGGCCTGGTGCAAGGCTTGCTGCGCCTGCCTATGTGTGGCATGGTGAAAATGGAGTAAAATGTCTCCATTTTCTCTGCGTAAGTCCTTGCACTGAATATGTGATACCGACTTGCGAAGCAGTTCTATGTAAGTTTATGGGAGTACAATTTGCAGGCGATGGGTGAAATATAAGCATCGCATTTATATGCGGCGCCGTATGTGTGATATCAATACCTGACTAAAAACCGGCGTCGCCGGCTTTTGGGGCCAACGCCGCATATGTAATCTCGCCCCAAGAGAGCAAAGCAAATTTGAAGATAAAAGTAAAGTGGAAACTTGTTTAAAAATGCATGCCTTATCTGAATCATGAAAGTTTAACTTTGACTCGATTGTCCCTCTAAGTTTTCAGCAAGCACACTCAGATTAATTGCAATGGAAGCAATGCAATTTCAGTTTGGAACTCTTGCAATATTATGGCATAGAATATTTTTGTATTTTGTTATGTTTGTGTAGATTTCTCCAAAAAAGAATATTGCATGTTAGAGACAGTTACAGTATTTAATTTATTGTACATGCTCTATGTTAAAATGTGAACCTCTTTTTTTAGAAATAAAAAAAAAATAGCTTAATAGCTTATGATTTTTTTTTATCACAGTTCATAGATTTCATGTAGTGTCAAAGATCACTGTCTGTAATCTGTTTCCCTTTTTTAAACATTTATTTTTTATTTGTTGTAATAAAAATAACTCTTGCAATGTTTGAGAAATGATTACCTATCAGCAAGATAGAAGACACACCAACAAGGTATCGACAGCAAAAGAAAAAAAATCCCTCATGCAATTTGTGAAGAAGGAAAAGTTATTTTTATTTTCTACAAGTTATCGTAAATTAAGTTCATTTTAAAGATCTGTAGTATTATTGAGCGAATGCATTGCAGTTCACCAGAAAATAATTAAATCTCTATTAAAGTGATGGTTTCAGATTGATTAATTTCCTCCTTTATAGTTTCTGTAGAATACATAATTCTGTTTCATAGCAACTCTAAGGGATGCTGTCAGAACGCAATAGCAGACAGATTATGTGCTGTATCTTTAAGATAATTGTTTCAAATAAGTAAGGTTTATTTCAGCTTACAACAAATACAATTCTAAGCTATATTGCTTATTTACTTGCAAAGGATATAGCACTATGGTAATATTACATAAATTAAGTTGTTGTTTTTTTATTAACTAGAACTGCAACCGTTATGCCCCCATTATTTTGCTTCCTTTTCTATGACATTCCAGTCCATTAAAAGTGTCACTATTCTAAATTATAAAGGACAGTACATTTTTTTCTGCTGTCTTGGAAAAAAATAACATACTAGGTAAATGTGAGAAAAATGGGAGGCATTAACACCTTGTGTGCTACAACTGGTTTTCAATAGCCAAATTTCACCCACCACGATTCAGCAAACTTTCAGGAAGCAAAAAGCCCACAAGAAATGCAAAAAATAAAATATGGAGGCTAATTAATTATATTCTGATGTCTGCCTAACATGTTTGAACTGTTTTTCCTGTAAACAAAGAAAAGAAAAATCAATTCATGGCATATACAATCATCAAATGATAGAATTGAAAGTTATCATAAATGAAAATGCTGATTATCAAATAATTATTAGTAATTTTTACATTTAAAAATTTAAAAATATGATTGGGGTAATATTATTAACAGTAATTCAAACAAAATAAACTAACAAAATAAGCTGTGTGAACCGAACAGCCAATTTATGACCTTCAAAGCGGGTCAAATGGGACTTACAGAGGTCAAGGCTGTTGGAAGATGAAAGTGTCAACTGCTGCCAAAGTCTCAGTGCAAAGCATACAAAAGTGTATGTTGCACACTTGTCCCTCTAATCCACCAGGATTGCATTCAATAAATCCACTTTGAATATGCTCTGGATCATATCCTCTGCATTGTGTAATAATTGTAATAACCCCTAGTGTCACTTCACCACACTCTTGTACACAATTTACTTTAACCCACCAGTCCCAGGTAAATATTGGTTGTGTAGCTCTACAGAAATATAGCCACTATACTCCTCATAGTGATTGCACGCTAAAGGATTTACCAGACACTCAGTTCTTTACCAGAGAGCTAGCTTTAATTAGAATCTGCCCAAATTACACAGAAGTTACATAAATAATTACTTAAAAGGGTTTTCACTCATACTCCCAAACACACAATGGCCTCTATATATCAAAGTCTGGCGGACGTGATCCGACAGTGCGGATCAGGTCCGCCAGACCTCGCTGAATACGGAGAGCAATACGCAGCCCTCTGCAGAATCGCGGCAGGGGGTGTCAATCAACCCGATCGTACTCGATCGAGTTGAATTGTGGCGATGTCCGTCCGCCAGCTCAGAGCAGGTGGACAGGTTATGGAGCAGCGGTCTTTAGACCGCTGCTTCATAACTGGTGTTTCTGGCGAGCCTGTAGGCTCGCCAGAAACACGAGGCCTCAAGCTCTATCTGGAGCTTAATAGATATGCCCCAATGTGTCCTATCTATCTGTTCTTACAAGGTGTGTGTATGCACTTACCAAACCCCTTTCTTCCTATCTAGTATTACTGTGTGTGTGTGTGTGTGTGTGTGTTTGTGTGTGAGAGTGCATGTCTGTTGTGTAGATTGTCAGTGTGTGTGTATACCTACCAACCTTCCATCCCAACTGCCCTTCTATTCCTCTCAGCTGTCCTGCTTATATCCTGTGATTTTTCTGTACTTGGGACAAGCTGACATTATTGGGAAGAGTAAATTACTTTGCATATGTAAAGAGCTTGTCTCTTTGTTGTTAGTTACTATAACTTCCCATTTGTCCTACCAGCTGTGTGGAATGCAGACCTTTGTTACACATACAGTACACACAGTCACACATATTTTATATCAAATAGGTCTATATTCTATATAAGTTAAATGCATATAAATATATATCCCAACAGTGTAGATTCTATCAATCCTGAGCAGTACATAAGGGATAGTCAGGAATATAATCTAAAAACAGCGGTTCCACCGTTCCACTTGATTCTTATGTGGGTTTTAATCACATGGGGTATAATGTGTTAATTGCCATTCAGTGACTCAGGCAGTTAACCCCAGACAAGCCTAGGTGCAAAGTTCATGGGGAAAAACTACAAAATAAAAATATTAACACAACACATAGAAAAATTAGCAATCTCTTGCAAGCACAGTCTATTTCCATGTTTTGTATGAGTCCTGGTCACTACTCACATGCCTGATAGTGACATGGGATGTGCACCCAGTCCAGTTTGAGAGTGCATCAATTTCCATGCTATCTATGTATCTAGGGAAATTACAAAGGGCCTTGTTTGTATCTCAGTTTGGTTGGTTGAAGGCATGTATTGTGTGGTTGTAGTGTAACTACTTCTTCCATTTTGCTTGTAATCTTGCTGTGTGGTTGCAAGACAGTGTCAGACTTTCTATGTGTTGTATATATATATATATATATATATATATATATATATATATAAATATATATATATATATATATCAGACTTGAAATCCATTCATCCAGAACAGAACATTGCACTCACCGGATTTTCATCAGAATATAATATCCTTTTATTGGTACAACGTTAAAACATGAACTTCCCCAAACGTTTCGGCACCCACTGGTGCCTTGTTCACTGGGAGCTAAAGTGCTCTGGCGCCTTATTCACTTTAGCTCCCAGTGAACAAGGCGCCAGTGGGTGACGAAAAGTTTGGGGAAGTTCATGTGTTAACGTTGTACCAATAAAAGGATATTTTATTCTGATGAAAATCCGGTGAGTGCAGTGTTCTGTTCTGGATTAATGGATTTGAAGTCTGCTATTTTGATTCTCTACACAGCACCTCGGTACTACACAGCTTGGATTGGTGAGTGCATTCGTTTGGACATTGTTATATATATATATATATATATAAATAGACAAAGTGCACTCCAAACCTCAGTAGTTAGGCCTTGGGTGCTGCAAAAGTAATATCCAGTATTTGCAGAAGAAAGCGTACTCCAAAGGACTTGTATGATAATTCACCTTTATTCTGTGAATGTTTTCGAGCTTAACAAGCTCGTCCTCAGACAGACAAAATATGGTTCATATTTTGTCTGTCTGAGGACGAGCTTGTTAAGCTCGAAAACGTTCACAGAATAAAGGTGAATTATCATACAAGTCCTTTGGAGTGCGCTTTCTTCTGCAAATACTATATATATATATATATATATATATATATATGAGAGTATATAAACAGCGCTGTATACAGCAAATATAAACTAGAAATACACAATGTGTAGAAAAAAACACTTTATTTTACTGACAGACCATGTCTTAGAACATTTAAAAAGATATAACATATGCCTATTCACAAAGCAATAGTATTAAATGTTGCTATTGTATATAATCCTGACACATAAGTTAAAAAACTATTTGCACAATGGAGATCAAATTAAAGTTTTGAGATGAAATGAAGCACTATTGTCCCCACTTTCATACAATATACACATTTACAACATACAAATATGCAATATTAAATCACAAGTATAAAAACCTTTTAAAAATCTAAAAATCATATAATACTCTGATAAATGAAGAGCGAGAGAAACTGCAAACACTTGCCTGGCCAGACTCTGTGTATACGTTACCACTACTAGTTTCAGGGCCATGCCCCTTCCTCAGGTGTCTATATATATATACTACACAGTCTATGAGTAATGCGTCAGACCCAGCCCATAATAACCTTCTAAAACGCCCTACACCATAGACATATCTGCCTACATATGCTGTCATATATTTGACTTGTTTTTTGGTTGAATAAAGTGGCACCTTGTTTTGAGCTTTTGACCGGAGCTGCATTAAATATTACATTGCAATTTAGCTCAAGCTCCTGAAGAAAAGTGAAACAAATTAATATAAAAAATAAATAAATACACATACCGAAGATTTAGTTGCATATTTTCCCTCAAATTAAGAAAAGTCATCACCTTTAGAGTCCACTGGCATTTTCTACTAGCTAATGGGGGTTAAATTGCTTGGGCTCTGGGCACTAACATGTGTAACAAATTTGCTAGGGAACTAGTCACAAAATCAAGATATACACAAAGGTGATAAATAAAAAAAATGTTATACTTTGTATAGAATAAAAACACTGTTACGTGCTGTGTAGAAGAAAAACAACATAAAAACATATGCACAGCACAAAAACAAATTGTATCACTATTCTAAAACTAATATATGTTGGGGTCTCACTCTCTGATTGGCCAGTGTTATCAGACTTCCTGTTTGTGGGTCTCTTATCTTAAGGGACTGCTACAGGACTGGTCTCTGGTCCAAGGTTCTCTCAGAATCTTCAAAGACTGCTGGGCTCCCACTCAGCACTGTCTATGACTGCTGCACCTAATCAAAGATCCAGTCATGACAGGCTCCCAGAACATCTGCTTCCACTCTCAGCAGTCTACACACACTAGTTCCAACTGTAAATGTATATTAACATAACTAGTTAGGCCAGTCCCTCCTCTAACAAACTCAGGATATCTCTTTGTGGCTAAGGAGTTCTTGGCACCTTGCTGTCTAACAGCTGGCCATATACCTTTTGATTTTGAATTCTCACAGGGTTGTGAGACAATGGGGCCTATTTATTATGTGTCTGTCCGGCATGATCCGATCAGCGGATCATGTCCGACATACATCGCTGAATGTGGAGAGCAATACACTCTTCGCATTAAGCATTGCACCAGCAGCTCTTGTGAACTGCTGGTGCAACGCCGCCCCCTGCAGATTCGCGGCCAATCGGCTGCTAGCAGTGTGTTTCAATCAACCCGATCATATTTGATTGTGTTGAATTGCGGCGATGTCTGTCCGCCTCCTCAGAGCAGGCGGACAGGTTATAGAGCAGCGCACAGGTTATGGAGCACCCCCTGATAGCGGCCAATTGGCTGCGAATCTGCAGGGGCAGCATTGTACAAGCAGTTCACAAGAACTGCTTGTGTAATGATAAATGCCAACAGCGTATGCTAGCGGCATTCATCAATGTATGTTGGACATGATCTGCTGAGTGGATCCTGTCAGACAGACCGATGATAAATCGGCTCCATAGTATCTACTGAATTACTTTCACATTTGATCAATCAAAAGTTTTTGCTTAATTCCTAAACCTCTATTCTAGTTAATGGCCTAGATACCCTGGTTTCAGATACAGATTACCCTTGGGCAGCTATTCTTTGCTCAGTAGAAATAGGATATATTTTCACAGGCATGCTATAATTAATATCAGACCGTTGAAAAGCATCCCAATTAGGGATGGGCAAATGTTTTGCAAATGAAATGAATTTTAACACATTCGATAGTTCGAATTTCGAATGTTTACATAACATTCTAACATTCGATTTTTGAATGTTCGGTTTCGAATTTTACGATTACATTAGAAAATATTAGTTTTGAAAAATTCGAATTTATATATTTGTAATAGTATTTCTAATGCTTTCTTTAAATGTAATATTTGAATTATGCAATATTCGAATTCGAAAAATTCGAATTTATATATTTGTAATAGTATTTATATAATGCTTTATTTAAATGTACTATTCGAATTATGCAATATTCGAATTCGAAAAATTTTAATTTATATATTTGTAATAGTATTTCTATAATGCTTTATTTAAATGTAAAATTAAAATTATGCAATATTCGATTGAAATAGAAACATTCGAATTGATATATTTGTATCTATTATGTATCAATTTACTAGATTCCCTACCACAAGAACTATTGAACTTCTGAATAGTATTTGTTAAATAGAATGTTAAATTCAAAATTTTGAATGTGGACATTTGATCTAATTATAAACATTCGAATTTGAAAGTAACATTCGAAAACTGTAAATAGCATTTGATTATAGAATTTTAAGAATATTCATTAGTATCAACATTCGGATTTGTAATTCGAATTTCGGTAATAACGTTCATTCTAACATTCGAATTTGGAAATTTACTCATTCGCCCATCCCTAATCCCAATCCATATAAATTTTCTCACAGTTAGGTAAATTAACGGCAACACCCTCAGCATTCTGTAACCCTTAATTGTTCTCACAGGTGATTTCCTTGAGCAAGACAGTTTGAATTCAAGTCAGACTCTTTATGACATCAATAAAAAGGGGGGATATGGGATAGCGCTAAAACAGCAGAAGAGATCTTAAAAATGTTAGATTAATAACAATCCATATGGTGTATTAATAAATGTGTATGTCACATGTAAAAGTAAATAAAATGTAATTTTATTATTACCAAATATAGTAGGTATAAAAGTAAAGTAACAAAAAGGATGCTGACATCTAGGATATCCAATAATAACAATGTTAAAAAGAATACAATGTTAAAATAACACAAGTAGCAAATACAATATTGTAAGTATTGAGTTACGATAGTAGTGAAATGAATAAGCTGTCAGGCTAACAATTTTATAGAAGCTATGACATAAAATATGTATAAACAAGAATTTAAAATGCAGATAACTGCATATACAAATGATACCTGATGGTAAAATAACTTCCAGACAGAGTGAAATACAAAGTCTGTATTGGAGGCTTGCAGTAGTGGCAAATGTTTCCAAATATATAACGTTCTGAGCATTATCCGAGGGTCTGGTGTCGCTGTAGTGATCCACAAATTGTAGAGATTCCGCTCAGAATATGTGTATTTAGTATGGCAAAGTTCCCTTGAAATACAAATTGCCTTAGATACAGTCCAAAGGTAGATTCCGGGACAGTGGTGTTTAACTGCAAATCTAGTGTTTAGTGTGGCATTATTTTAACACCTCTTAGTCCTACTACCAGTTCCGGTTTTAAGGGTCAAATTGAAAAGTAGCTAGTGTGGAAGCTGTATTTTCAGCGTGTATCCAAAAACCAAAAGGTTTATCCGTTCAATGGTAGATCCTGGGGCAGGGATTATACATACAGAGACCACTTGTGTATTATTAAAAGTGCCTCAATGTACCTGACCTACTACCATTACTTACGGATGACCAGATGAGATGGAAGTGAGCAAATCTACGTGTTTCAGCCTTTCAGGCCTTCATCAAGATGCTCACTTGTTTGGTGACTGAGTTTAAATGCCATTTACTTGATCCTCATTGGTTAAGCTCCAGTTGCGACAGCCAATAGTAATGCAGAAATTGTACAAATAGCTATTCAATACATATAGCATCATTTAGGAATTTCGTTACATATATAATGCAAAATATTTTGAAGAGTGTATACAATGTAGATGTATATAATAGTTTTATTCTACAATAGTGATATTTACATGATTCATGAACTTATATAACGCTGACATAAATCTAAAAAGTTATAATAGTGTTGCGTGTGAATTTTATGTTAAAGTGCAGAGTTTTAAAGTTAGAGGACATATGGTCCTAAAGTGAGTATGTTAGATTGAAAAAAACAAGTTTCAACAGAATTGTCTTAAAGTGAAAGAATAAGTGAGTATATTAGATTGTGAAAGCAAATTTCAAGAGGTTTTTCTTAGAGTGAAAAAAAGAAAAAAAATATACTAGGAGTGTAATAGATTACTGTATAAGACACCATATGGATATGGAATCAATCTAATAAAGTTTTAGATGAAAAAAGGGGAAAAAATAATTATAAAGAGAAAAAGAGGCGATAATTCCTGGGCCGATGACAGTTTCCTTAAGGCTACAAAATGAGCCAGTGTGGAGAACCGATTCACCACAACCCAGATAACTGTATGGTGGTCAGAAGGTGGGAGTTCCACATTGAAGTCCATAGTTATGTGTGTCCATGGTGTCCATGGTTGTTTGGGAATGGACAATGGTTGGAGAAAGCCAGGAGGTAAGGATTGGGGAGTTTTGTAGGCAGTACAAGTTGTGCAGGCTTTCACATAATCCTGAGTGCCAGACTTCATAGTAGGCCACCATACATGTTGGTAAAGACGTTTAAAGGTCCTAGTCAAACCAGGATGTCTTGAGAGTTTACTATCATGAGCCCAGGATAGCACAGGGGTCCATAGGTTCAGAGGTACAAAGAGGATATCAGAGGCCACGGGGGCTCCAGGAGGTTTACTGGACTGGGCACATTGCAGTCTTTGCAGAAGGGTGGTATTTAGTTGAGCAACCACACAAGAGGGAGGTATGATGTGTTCAATTGGAGCTTCAGAGTAATCACTTGAGTGATGGAACTGACGGGAAAAGGACATCCGCCTTCTTGTTCTTGGTCCCAGGAAGATAAGAGACCACAAAGTTAAAACGGGAAAAGAATAAGGCCCATCTGGCCTGTCAAGGATTGAGTCAATGAGGAGTCTCTAGGTAAGTCAGATTCTTGTGGTCGGTGAGAATCTGAATGGGATTGGTGGTGCCCTCTAACCAATGACGCCATTCAGTCAAGACCATCTTAATGGCTAAGAGTTCACAATTACCCACATCGTAATTCCTCTCTGCAGAAGTAAAACATTTAGAGAAAAAGGCTACAGGGTGTGACTTGGAAGTCAAGGGATCGCTTTGGGTTAAACCTGCTCCAGCTCCTATCTCAGAGGCATCAACCTCTAAAGTGAACTGTAGTTCAGGATCAGGATGGCGGAGCACAGGAGCAGAACAGAAAGCCTTCTTCAGACAAGAGAAGGCATTAATGGATTCAGGAGGCCAATGTTTACAGTCTTTGTTCCATTTTGTCAATTCAGTGAGTAGAGCGACTGTTTGAGAAAAGTTCTTTATAAAATTTCGGTAATAATTGGAGAACCCCAAAAATCTCTGTATTTCCTTTAATGAAGTAGGTTGAGGCCATTCTAGAACTGCAGTGAGTTTAGCAAGATCCATGGAAAAACCCTCCTTTGAGATGACATAACCTAGGAACTGGATCTGGACTTGGTCAAATTCACATTTTTCTAGCTTGGCTACCAAAGTATTGTCTCTGAGACATTGAAGTACCTGTCTCACGTGCTTATGATGCTCCTCCAGAGTGGAAGAGAAAACAAGGATGTCATCCAGATAGACAATGACAGTGCGGTTGAGGAGGTCACGGAAGGCATCATTGACAAATGCCTGGAAGACTGCAGGGGCTTTACACAGCCCAAAGTGCAGGTATTCATAATGCCCTGTTGAAGGCAATCTTCCATTCGTGGCCTGGGAAGATACGAATCAGGTTGTATGCCCCATGTATGCCTAGCTTGGTGAAGAAGCTAGCATCCTGGAGTGAGTCATACAGTTCTGTGATCTAAAGAATGGGATAGCGATTCTTAATAGTTGTTCAAGGCCCTGTAGTCGATGCAGGGTCTGAGTCCACCATCCTTCTTACTGACGAAAAAGAAGCCTGCCCCAGCAGGAAAGGAGGAAGAGCGAATTAAACCTTTAGCTAGGTTCTCTTGGATTTACTCCTCCATAGATTTGGTTTCAGCTTTGGAGAGTGGATAAGCCCTCCCTTAAGGAAATGGGGCTCTGGAAAAGAGGTCGATCTTGCAGTCATAAGGATGATGGGGTGGCAGCACGTCAGCAGCTTTTTTCTCAAACACATCTGCAAAGTCTGCATATACTGAGGGAAGGTTTGGAGGAGTCTGTATACTGGCTATGGGAATGCGGAGCAGAGGAGTGACTTTAGCAATTCAAAAGTGGAAATAGGAGGTACCCCAGGAGGCCAGTTGTCCTTCCGCCCAGTTGAACTGTGGATTATGTATCTGAAGCCAAGGAAGACAAAGGATGACAGGCTGTGCTGGGGAATGAATGACCTCAAACTGCAGCTGTTCGGTATGAAGGACTCCCACAGTCAGGGTCAGGGGTGCTAGCTCAAAATGGATCAACCCTGAACCAAGGGGGGTGCCATCCAGAGTAGTTATTTTGAGACAATGTATTTTCTGCAGAAGAGGCAAGCCAGCTTGAATCATAAAAAGGTGATCCTGAATATTTCCAGCTGCCCCTGAAACAATGAAGGCTTGAGTGTGGACAGTATTCTGAAGGAAGGTAAGGGTAACAGGTACCAGAATCCGAGAGAAGTGAGGGGACTTAGTAGAGATCATGCTTAGAGGTACCCCAGTGTTATCCCCTAAGCATTGGCTTTTCCCAGCCAAATGTCACAGTTCTTTAGTGGGTGGGAGTTAGAACCACAATAAAAGCAGTCTCAATCTTCTTCTTCTCTGTCTTTCAGACTCTGAGAGTTTGAAGGAGGAAAGATCCATGGATTCCTCTACAGTGGTGGCTGGAGAAGTAGAAGGGGTAGAGAACACTGCAGAAACCGGACGAATAGAAGGATGGGAGGGAAGGATTCTCCGAGTTCTGTCTCTCTCGGCTTGTCTCTCCTGGAAGCGAGAGTCTATACTGATACAAAGTGTTATAAAGTCATCCAAAGAAGAGGGCATATCTTGATAAGTGAGTTCATCTTTGATGCGTTCATGCAGACCCCTCCTAAAGGCTGCCTTGAGGGCACTGCCATCCCAACTGGTCTCTAGTGCCAAGGTGCGAAACTCGATAGCAAATTGTGCCACAGTTCTATTGCCCTGGCAGAGATCTAGGAGAGAAAATTCTGCAGCAGAAGTACGGCCAAAAGTCCCAAAGACAGAAGTAAGTGCAGAAAGGAACGCATCAGCATTGTTCAGGAGTGGAGCGTTCTGTTCCAAAAGGGGAGAGACCCAGGCTAGGGCCTTGTCTTTCAGTAAGGAAAGGAGAAAGGTGACCCTTGACTGGTGAAACTGAAAGGTGTGAGGATCATTGCAGAAGTGCAGCCTGCATTGGTTAAGAAAACCCCTGCAATCAGTAGTACCTTCATACTTGTCAGGCAATGGTATCCAGGGTATACTTCCAGAAGCAGAGAAAGAAGCCGCAGTACCTTATGAAAATAGGCTCTAATTATTTTGACACGAGTAGTTACTGTGTGCCACATAGAAAAACAACAGTATTCTGTAAGAGTAGTTAATCAAGTACTCTAAAATAAGGCAGCAATGCTAAATCAAGTCATTTAGAATTTCAGTGCTGGGCCATTTCTTCAACAGCAATTGGCATATTGCTTGTTGAATTGAGCATGCTAAACAGGCAGCTTGAATTTGTTCTTGTGTTACTGCAGTGAGTGTACTTGTAAGAAGTAAAACAACTTCTTCATATAAACAGAAATCAGAAGTCCCATAGGTAGTGCACGTGAAAAGCAAAGGTCCACGGCAAGCCTTTTGTGAATTCACATTTTTGAATTTTACTAAATAACATAGTGCTAAGGAGCTTGTTTTTTTGCTTCTGTAAAACAACTTCTTCATCATCCTCCTGTTGAACACATACAGTGATGGCAAAGGCAAGCAAGACAGGCAATCAGCTGTCGCATTTTCATTTCCTTGCCTGTAGTCATAAGTAAAAGAGAGCAGTCTAGCTTACCATTTAGCAATGCGGTTTCATGCTTGACCCAGTCCGTTTGTAGTTAGTTAGTAAAGTTTATAAGGGCCTATGATCAATACACAGTTTAAATACATGTTCACATAGATGAGTTCTCCACTGCTCACAATTGCATTTATCTTTTATGATTTCATTACAGAATTCTAAGTCTGCCAAATAGCATTTTTCTCTTTAGTTACAACTAAATAAAACTCTGTCTGAAACAATGTACACATGATAAGCTACGTCCCTTAATTTCATGGTCATAATAATGGAATTAGCCTTCTCAAACCATTTTACTTCTGGATGCAAGCTTTTACTGAAACAAGGTTTCTAGAGATGCTCCTCATGCTTCTATCTACTCCTTCAACCTCCTGACAAGTGCTGCTGCTTATTATGCCAACAGCAACCACTTTTTGATTTTCAAGAAAGGCATTCACCTTGTTCAAGAAATGACTGAACAAGACTATGGGGCCGATTTATTAAGCCCCGTATTGGCCCCATTGCAGCCGTTTCTGCACGAGCCTTCAGGCTCACCGGAAACAGGAGTTAAGAGGCAGCAGTCTGAAGACCATTGCTCCTTAACTCGTCCACCACCTCCGAGGCGGTGGAAAGCAGTCTGCCCAATCGCATACAATCAGGTTTATTGGCACCCCTTGCTAGCATCCGCAAATGTGCAGGGAGCGACATTGCACAAGCATTTCTAGTGAAGTGCTTGTGCATTGATAAATGCAGTCAGCGTATGCTGTCTGCATTTATCGATGTGTGGTGGACATAATTCGCTACATTGGATCATGTTCGTCCACACATTGACTTAACCAAGAATAACAGTGTTTTGGCTCAAGTTGTCTGTGATATACCTAAATGGCTCTGAGACTGCCACTAATTGATGAATCATGGTCCACACATCTCTGCTTAATGGACTCCCAATCCCAATGAATTGACAGGAATCAATGGAGGAGAGCCCTCTGCTGCTCCACCATTGTCAAAGTCGAGTTCCACCTAGTAGTGTTGTTGTTTTGCTTAAAATTGTTCTGGGAAAGCCCTGCTGTCTACTGTTCCTGCCCAAGAAGGTGATTGCCTTAAACACTGTTGTGCACTGTAGCCTTATGTTTTGTGTTTAACTGAAATGCAGTTTTGTTAAAGGAGATTTGACTGAGAACACTGGAAAGATAATGAATATGGTTTAAGGCTTTCAACAGGAATTCAAAGTTTTGGCACGTCCCAACTATAACTATAGGATCTATGTCACTACATTTATATACAATGTTAAAATAATATGCATTGTTATGTACGGTGCCTTGCAAAAGTATTCAACCCCTGCATTTTCCCTATTTTTTTTCATTACAACATGGAATTAGAATGAATTTTTTGGGGGATTGTATCATTTGATTTACACAACATGCCTACCACTTTGAAAATATTTTTTATTGTGAAACAATCAAGAAATAAGACAAAAAAACAAAAAACAGAAAACATGAGGTGCATAAGTATTCACCCCCCCCCCAAGTCAATATTTTGTAGAGCCTCTTTTTAGAGCAATTATAGCTGCAAGTCTATTGGGGTAAATCTCTATAAGCTTGGCACATCTAGTCACTGGGATTTTTGTCCATTCTTCAAGGCAAAACTGCTCCAGATCCTTTAAGTTAGGTGGGTTCTGCTGGTGTACAGCAATCTTTAAGTCATACCACAGATTCTCAATTGATTGAGGTCTAGGTTTTGACTAGGCCATTCCAAAACATTTAAATGTTTCCCAATTAACTACTCGAGTTTTGCTTTAGCAGTAAGCTTAGGTCATTGTCCTTCTGGAAGGTGAACCTCCGTCCCAGTCTCAGATCTCTGGAAGAAGTTACCCTCAAGAATTCCCCTGTATTTTGTGCCATTCATCATTCCTTCAATTCTGACCAGTTTCCCAGTCTCTAATATAAAGATTTGTTTTATATAAATACTTTATATGGAGGAAGATTAATAATAGTTTTGTCTCATAATTTATATGAGATTCAACCTATTTTTTACTGTTGAATCTATTATAAGTATGAGTGGAGTTTAGTATATTTTAAAGAACTACAATTTTGGTGCATGTTTACTTGTAGATGGTAGATATATAATAAATATTTGCAAACAAAATATAGTTAGTTTCCCAAATATTATAATACTGCAGATTTATATATAATATATATATATATGATATCATATAAGGCATGATTGATATTATGACTGCCAGGATTACCATAATATAAAGATTTGGTAGTCTTACCACTAGTGGTACAGAATGATCTTGGAAGAGCAGACTGCAGCTGACAGGCTTGTAGTAGTGTATATCTGAGCATGAGGAGGTCCATGGAGAAGACGGGTGAGCAGCGTGGAGAGAAGCTCAGTGAATCTGCAACATTCAGGATCAGTGAAGCAGGCATGAAGACTGCGTGTGTAGTCAGCATGTGAAGTCAGCGAGCGGTAACGTAGGTCACAGGATGATGATGCTCTGAAGTAAGGTAGTAGGAAGTGAGTATCCAAATGCAGCTGATTAGGGCTGAATGTCCCAACCAAATGACGATAATTAAATCCGGAAAGTCAGTTAAGCACAACTTGGAACAGAAAGTATATGTTGGTAGAAATGTTCAAATAAAAAGGTCCCAATGGGAAACTGAATAAATCAAGGAAGGGTGGAGGAAAAAATAATAGTAATTCTACTATCTCAAGCAGAGGCTAAACTGAAGAATCCGATACTTCAATACCAAGCAATGAAGTAATTGAATACAGCTCTTAAATAGTGTGTTATGGAAGGAAGTTCACACCTCTTAAAGGGGTAGATGTTACACAGCCCCTGACGATGAAAAACATCCCCACAGCATGATGCTGCCACCACCATGCTTTACTGTGGGGATGTTGTTCTCAGGGTGATGAGAGGTGTTGCTTTTGCGCCAGACATGGCATTTTCCTTGATGGCCAAAAAGCAAAATTTTAGTCTCATCTGACCAGAGTACCTTCTTCCATATGTTTGGGGAGTCTGCCACATGCCTTTTGGCGAGCAACAAATGTGCTTGCTTATTGTTTTCTTTAAGCAATGGCTTTTTTGTGGCCACTCTTCTGTAAAGCCTATGGACAGATACTCAAACCTCCGCTGTGAAGCTTTGCAGCTCCGCCAGAGTTATCATTGGTCTCTTTCTTGCCTCTCTGCTTATTGCCCTCCTTGCCTGGTCCATGAGTTTTGGTGGACAGTCCTCTCTTCTGCAGATTTGTTGTGGTGCCATATTCTTTCCATTTTTAAATAATGGATTTAATGGTGCTCGGTGGGATGCTCAAAGTTTCAGATATTTTTTTTATAACCCAACCCTGATCTGTTTTTCTCCACAACTTTGTCCCTGACCTGTTTTATAGAGCTTCTTGGTCTTCATGGTGCCGCTTGCTTGGTGGTGCCCCTTGCTTAGTGGTGTTGCAGATTTTGGGCCCTTTCAGGACAGGTGTATATATACTGAGATCATATGACATATCATATTTATTTAACTAATTATGTGACTTCTGAAGGTAATTGGTTCCACCAGATCTTATTTAGGGACTTCATTGCAAAGGGGGGTGAATACATCTGCATGCACCATTTTTCAGTTTTTTATTTTTAAGAATTTTTTTAAAACAAGTTATTTTCTTCATTTCACTTCACCAATTTGGATTATTTTGTGTCTGTCTATTACATGAAATCCAAATGAAAATCGATTTTAATTCCAAATTGGAATGCAGCAAAATGGTGAAAATGCCGAGGGTGTGAACACTTTTGGAAGGCACTGAATAATTAATATTATTTTAAGTATGTAAACCATTTAAAATGCAGTTATTTTTTGTTGTTTATTTTAATATTTTAATCATAAATATATCATTTAAAATATATACTTACGTTTAAAATAATAAAATGAACAATCACAAATAATTACATTTTAAATTATAAACAATACTTAAAAAATATGCATTATACATAACAATCCATATAATTTTAACATTGTGTATAAATTCAATACTTAATTAAACTATTAACCCTTTACACCCCCTCACCCCTAGCACAAGCTACATTATTAACCCCTAATCTGCCATAACCTAAAGACCTAACCACCACCTATTAATCTCTACACCGCCACAACCCCCCAATGCAATAAGTCCCCTAACCTATTAACCCATATACCACCACAACCCCCCAACACAAGCTACCCCTACACTACTCAATTACCTAACACTTAACCCCCCACCTCTAAGATAAAAAACCCTAAAAAAATACACTATATTTACAAAAAATAACAAAGCTTAACATTACAGAAAACAAAAAACAACATTACCAAAAATAAAAAGACACAGTTATGTGTATACTTAAACTAAGGCGCCTTTAAAAAAGAAAACACACCAAAATAAAAAAACCTAAGCTAACACTAAAAGTAACTATAACAATTGTCCTTAGAAGGGCATTTTTAGGGCATTGCCCTAAAGTGTTACTGCTCTTTT
This sequence comes from Bombina bombina, assembly GCF_027579735.1. Lineage (NCBI taxonomy): Eukaryota > Metazoa > Chordata > Amphibia > Anura > Bombinatoridae > Bombina > Bombina bombina. The sequence continues at coordinate 410,403,280 of NC_069499.1, read as the reverse complement.
TCAAATAAATAATACAACCCCATTTTAAAATTAAAAGTAACCCCTACCACCCCCCAAAAAGCCAAATCTTAAAAAAGCCTATACTAAAAAAATCCCTTTGCTAAAGAAGAGGGAATGTGGTTGGGTATTGTCCTTAGAAGGGCATTTGGTAGGGTAGTGTCTACAGCTTTTATGCTGCCCAAAAAAAATCCCAATCCTAAAAAAAGATTGCCCTAAAAATGGTATTTGGTAGGGCATTGTCCTAAAGTTAAACAGCTCTTTTAGGAAAAAAACTTAAACTAAAAAAATCCCCTTCCTTTAAAAAGATTGCCCTGAAAAGGACATTTGGTAGGGCATTGCCCCAAAATGGAAATTGGTTGTATTATAAAGCGCCTGAAAAGGCTGGGGGTAATGGAGGAACCACAAAGCCCTGATCAAATGTAATGGGGTCCTAAGACCACTAAAATATATACGATGGTTCTAATGATATTAGTAAAAATAATATTTAGTTTAATACAACAGATGAAAAAATACAATAATAATACAAAAATACAATAAAAATGGGAATTCCCAAAACAGTTAAAAGTCGAATTAAAAGATAAATTTAAGGATCCATAATTTAATAATGTCACAAAGAATCTTGTCCAAATAATGTCCAATGAACGGGATGTCCAGCAGGATTAGAGTGTCCAAAAAACAAGTGTCCAAAAAATATATTTGTGTCAAATGTCAATAATTGCAAACTATAAATCCAAAAAGATGCCAAATACCAATAATTGTACAACTTGAACTGGTGTAGTGGAATGGAAAATATGGAAAAATCCAAAAGATAATAATAATAAGGATAAAATTGAAAAATTGAAAAAAAAATGAAAAAATTAAAAGTGAAAAAATTAAAAAAATTTTTGTAAAAGTAAAAACACAAAACTGTGAGAAAAACAGTGATGAATTCAAGAAGTGATGATAAAAGAATCCTCCAAATGTGTTCCTAGTAGTGTTCAGTGTATTTTTAAAGTAAATGCTGAGTGTCCTATAAGAAATTAAAACAACATAGTGTAGAGCGTACAAAAAGAAATAAAATTATTGGAAATGTGCTTACCCACTGTCGACGCCTTTCGGCCTCTGCAAGGCCTTTTTCAAGACAATACATTTGTATGGCATAAGTGGCCTTATAAAGGGTAAGCAGTAAGGTGTGTTTGGGCGCCAAAATTATCTCTTTTTTGACCGCCTACTTCCTGATTAGAGTGCATCATGGGAAAAAAACATCAAATTATGAATGAATTGTAAAAAATTTGTGAAAATTGGGAATTGATATCTTTACTAGTGTATCTGAACAAAGCTGTATATAATATTACTAAAAATATATCTAATTATTCTTAAAACGATGTTTTATGTAGTATTTTATTTTGATGACATCACTTCCGGTTTCGGCAATACCGGAAGTATGTCTACCAAGAGGGAGCTTTATTTATACAAAGAGAATGCAGTAGTGATTGATGGCTTTATGATCTTCTTGTCATATCCAATATGGCTCTATATCCTATACATAAAACTATATATATCACAATTATGAACAGACCGGAAGTGTGAATATGACATCACTTCCGGTTTCGGCTGCTCGATAAAACCCATACCAGATGTCTTAGAAATTCCAAACTTAGCTACAATAGTCCATTAACTATCTCGGGCATTCCTTGTTTGTATATATACTTTATATATTATATAATTATGGTGTAAAAAACGTGGTAATTAGGATCAATATCGATAAACCTGAAGTTCAAATGAAACATCATTTCCTGTTGCGGCCAACATCGTTAACAATAAGGGTGTATCAAATTAAAAACTTTGCACAAAACTTTACAAATAGCTCATTTAGTTCATTATTTATCTGAGGTGTCTTATATCAGGATATTTACATGGTCGAACATTGTTAAACAAGTTAGGTAAGGATCACTTTCGCCAGACCGGATGGTGGATAAAACGTCACTTCCGGTTACGGCTATCAAAAAGGATATCATATACTTATACACAGAAATATATATTACAATGGTCTGAGTCACAATTATAAGTGATAATAATATTTCATTTATAGAAAACAGGCCTGTTGTTACACAACCATTTCAAAGTATGGCGATGTTCCATCCGGTTCTAACATATAATAGTGAAACCGGAAGTGGAATCATATTAGCTACAATATAAATCAACAGTACGTGTGTATTTAAGGGATCATATTCAATGAAATAAAGGATATTTATATCGAAAAGGAATTATGTAAATAAAATACATAAATAAATACGATAAAATATAAAATAAATAAAGTAGTAACAACCACTAGGGGTGAAAGATGAAACTATATTGGATTATAAAAAGTAATGACCTATATAGATTGCCACAATCTAACTGGTTAATAACTAGGATGAGCAAATATGTGAAATGAATATGAATAAATGGGCAATGTTGAAAGAAATGTTGTAAGGATTAACTCATGATGAATCAAATAAATAAAAAATGGTAGCATCAAAAGTAGAGAGACGTCATTAAGATATGGGACTAAAAGTAACAGTGTCATGTTCTAAAATAATGAGAAAACGTATGCGAAGGCTGTCCAACATTAGGTCTGGGTACCTCTTCTGAAATAGATCATTTAAGTGGGTAATTGGTGGTGACCAAAGGGGGGGTAGATGGTTAATTATCAACACGGTAAGAGGAGAAAAATCAACTAAATGGGAGATCTGGATAGATCATCCAAATAAGGCATATACGGGCTAGTGAATATAAGGAACAAGCTGGAAGATGCTGTGAGCACAGCATGATGACAATATAAGCACAGCAGTACTGAATGTCTAAGAATTAAATAACCCAAATCATTAGTATGATTAAACATATAAATTGGGTTTAAGTATAAAAAGACAAGATTATAGTAGATGGATTAGATCTTCTTTATTATTGAGTCCTTTTGGGTGTAGACAGTCTAACAGGAATATCCATTTGGATTCTGTTGTTACAAGCTTTTTCTCATGATTACCACCTCTCCAATTCTTACTGACTTTTTGGATGCCTGTATATTTCAGATCTTTGATTTTCCCTTTATGTATGGTTGAAAAGTGTTTATATAGTATAGTATCCATATTCAGTTTTTCTATTAACAGTATATGTTCCCTTATCCTATCCTTTAAGGGTATTGATGTTTGGCCAATATACTGTAGGCCGCATGAGTACTCTATTAAATAAATGACATTCTTGTCTTGACATCTGATAAGCTCCTGGATTTGGTAAATTTCTTTTGTGTGATGTGATTGAAACATATTTGTTTTGTTTACACACTTACAAGCCTTACATTTGGGACAAGGAAAGAATCCTTTAATCTTCTTTCCATATATATTGTTTGTCTCCACTCTTTTTGTTCTTTGTAGGCTTGGTGCCAATCGATTTTTCAAATTGTTTGTTTTTCTATAAACAAAAATTGGATTTGGGGAAAGTTTGTCTCCAATCAGATCGTCCTCTTTTAACTGAACCCAATGTTTATTGAAGATCTTTTCAATTATATGCTTGTTGGTGCTGTACTCAGTGATCATAGGAAAATTTATTAGATCATCTCTAACTGTTTTCTTTTTTTCTTTATATTTTATCAGGTCTTGTCTTTCAATACCTCTTGTTTCTTCTATCGTGAGGTCTAATAAATGTTCCTTATAGCCTCTTTCCATAAATTTGTTTTTGAGTAGTAGTGCTTGTTCTTCCCATTTTTCATCATTTGAACAGTTTTTCCGAATTCTTAAAAGTTGGCCTTTAGGGATAATTTTTCTCCATTTTTCATGATGACAACTGAGATATTGGACGTAATTATTACTATCGACTTCCTTGAAGTGAGTCGATGTTTCCCATTTACCATTCTTTACTTCTATCTTGAGATCTAGAAATACAATCTCCATCTTACTCCGCAGGTGTGTGAATTTTAGATTTAAAATGTTCTTATTCATAACTTCTATGGTGAATTCCAGGTCTTCCAATGTACCCTTCCAGATGATCAAAATGTCATCTATATATCTACGGTACAGGACCAGGTCCACGCCAGCAGGGCAGGAATCCCAAAAAAATTCTCCCATCTGCCCATATAAAGGTTTGCATAGCTAGGCGCGAACCTGGTCCCCATAGCTGTACTGCAGATCTGTTTATAATATTTCCCCTCATTACAGAAATAAGTGTGCGTCAAAATATGTTGTATGCTATCCACAATGAAGTCAGATTGCTCTTTAGGTATCTCTGGATCATTCTCCAGGAAAAAACTGACCACATCACACCCCTCCTTGTGGGGAATACTGGTGTAGAGCGCTGTAATGTCACACGTTACCATTATAAATCCCTCTTCCCATGGAATTGAATTTAGTACATTCAGTACCTGTGTTGAGTCCTTTAAAAAGGAAGGGAGTATACTCACATATTTCTGTAATTGCTTGTCCACATACTCCGAGAGGTTGCTAGTTAGTGACCCGATCCCTGAGATGATGGGTCTGCCCTCTAGCAACCTGTCGGAGTATGTGGACAAGCAATTACAGAAATATGTGAGGCAACTCCCTTCCTTTTTAAAGGACTCGACGCAGGTACTGAATGTACTAAATTCAATTCCATGGGAAGAGGGATTTATAATGGTAACGTGTGACATTACAGCGCTCTACACCAGTATTCCCCACAAGGAGGGGTGTGAAGCGGTCAGTTTTTTCCTGGAGAATGATCCAGAGATACCTAAAGAGCAATCTGACTTCATTGTGGATAGCATACAACATATTTTGACCCACAATTATTTCTACAATGAGGGGAAATATTATAACAGATCTGCGGTACAGCTATGGGGACCAGGTTCGCGCCTAGCTATGCAAACCTTTATATGGGCAGATGGGAGAAGATTTTTTGGGATTCCTGCCCTGCTGGCGTGGACCTGGCAGATATATAGATGACTTTTTGATCATCTGGAAGGGTACATTGGAAGACTTGGAATTCACCATGGAAGTTATGAATAAGAACATTTTAAATCTAAAATTCACAGACCTGTGGAGTAAGATGGAGATTGTATTTCTAGATCTCAAGATAGAAGTAAAAAATGGTAAATGGGAAACATCGACTCACTTCAAGGAAGTCGATAGTAATAATTATGTCTATAATCTCAGTTGTCATCATGAAAAATGGAGAAAAAATATCCCTTAAGGACAGCTTTTAAGAATTCGGAAAAACTGTTCAAATGATGAAAAATGGGAAGAACAAGCACTACTACTCAAAAACAAATTTATGGAAAGAGGCTATCAGGAACATTTATTAGACCTCAAGATAGAAGAAACAAGAGGTATTGAAAGACAAGACCTGATAAAATATAAAGAAAAAAATAAAACAGTTAGAGATGATCTAATAAATATGAGTGCAGCAGCAACAAGCATATAATTGAAAAGATCTTCAAAAAACATTGAGTTCTGTTAAAAGAGGACGATCTGATTGGAGACAAACTTCCCCCAAATCCAATTTTTGCTTATAGAAAAACAAACAATTTGAAAAATCGATTGGCACCAAGCCTACAAAGAACAAAAAGAATGGAGACAAACAATATATATGGAAAGAAGATTAAAGGATTCTTTCCTTGTCCCAAATGTAAGGCTTGTAAGTGTGTAAACAAAACAAATATGTTTCAATCACATCACACAAAAGAAATTTACCAAATCCAGGAGCGTATCAGATGCCAAGACAAGAATGTCATTTATTTAATAGAGTGCTCATGCGGCCTACAGTATATTGGCCAAACATCAAGACCCTTAAAGGATAGGATAAGGGAACATATACTGTTAATAGAAAAACTGAATATGGATAGTATACTATACAAACACTTTTCAACCATACATAAAGGGAACATCAAAGATCTGAAATATACAGGCATCCAAAAAGTCAGTAAGAAATGGAGATGTGGTAATCATGAGAAAAAGCTTTTAACAATAGAATCCAAATGGATATTCCTGTTAGACTGTCTACACCCAAAAGGACTCAATAATAAAGAAGATCTAATCCATCTACTATAATCTTGTCTTTTTATACTTAAACCCAATTTATATGTTTAATCATACTAATGATTTGGGTTATTTAATTCTTAGACATTCAGTACTGCTGTGCTTATATTGTCATCATGCTGTGCTCACAGCATATTCCAGCTTGTTCCATATATTCACTAGCCCATATATCCCTTATTTGGATGATCTATCCAGATCTCCCATTAAGTTGATTTTTCTCCTCTTACCGTGTTGATAATTAACCATCTACCCCCCCTTTGGTCACCACCAATTACCCACTTAAATTATCTATTTCAGAACAGGTACCCAGACCTAATGTTGGACAGCCTTCGCATATGTTTTCTCATTATTTTAGAACATGACACTGTTACTTTTAGTCCCATATCTCTACTTTTGATGCTACCATTTTTTATTTATTTATTTGATTCATCATGAGTAAATCCTTACTACATTTCTTTCAACATTGCCCATTTATTCACATTTATTTCACATATTCGCTCAACCTAGTTATTAACCAGTTAGATTCTGGCAATGTATATAGGTCATTACTTTTTATAATCCAATATAGTTTCATCTTTCACCCCTAGTGGTTGTTATGACTTTATTTATTTTATATTTTATTGAATTTATTTATGTATTTTATTTACATAATTCCTCTTCGATATAGATATCCTTTATTTCATTGAATGTGATCCCTTAAATACACATGTACTGTTGATTTATATTGTAGCTAATATGATTCCATTTCCGGTTTCACTATTATATGTTAGAACCGGAAGGAACATCGCCATACTTTGAAATGGTTGTGTAACAACAGGCCTGTTTTCTATAAATTAAATATCATTATCACTTATAATTGTGACTCAGACCGTTGTAATATATATTTCTGTGTATAAGTATACGATCATCTTTTTTGATAGCCGTAACCGGAAGTAACGTTTTATCCACCATCCGGTCTGGTGAAAGTGATCCTTACCTAACTTGTTTAACAATGTTCAACCATGTAAATATCCTGATATAAGACACCTCAGATAAATAATGAACTAAATGAGCTATTTGTAAAGTTTTGTGCAAAGTTTTTAATTTGATACACCCTTATTGTTAACGATGTTGGCCGCAACAGGAAATAATGTTTCATTTGAACTTAGTTAATGGACTATTGTAGCTAAGTTTGGAATTTCTAAGACATCTGTTATGGGTTTTATCGAGCAGCCTAAACGGAAGTGATGTCATATTCACACTTCTGGTCTATTCTGAACCTTAATCGGTCTGTTCATAATTGTTATATATATAGTTTTATGTATAGGATATAGAGCCATATTGGATATGACAAGAAGATCATAAAGCCATCAATCACTACTGCATTCCCTTTGTATAAATCAAGCTCCCTCTTGGTAGACACACTTCCGGTATTGCCGAAACCGGAAGTGATGTCATCAAAATAAAACACTACATAAGACATTGTTTTAAGAATAATTAGAAATATTTTTAGTAATATTATATACAGCTTTGTTCAGATAAAAAAAAGAGACCCTTGTTTTAGAAAATTTGAAAAAGAATCATAAGATAACCATCAAGCCCGCTGATAAGGGCGGCGGGATTGTGGTGATGGACACCAGCTATTATGAAACAGAGTCTTTAAGACTATTGAGTGACAATAAAACTTATAAAAAACTTGATCTAAACCCTACTAACAAGTTTGCTTCAGTATTAAAAAGGCTCATAAGAGAAGGCAGAGAATCAGGAATATTAAATGAGAGGGAGGTAGAATACCTGGACCCTACCCATCCTAGGGTCCCGGTGTTCTACTTCCTTCCGAAAATACATAAAAACCTCACTCAACCACCAGGGAGACTGACTATTTCGGGCATAGGGGCATTATCTTCCAATCTCTCACAATATGTGGACACTTTCCTGTAAAAGTATGTAAGGAATTTGGACTCATATTTGAGGGATTCAACTCAAGTCCTAAATATCTTGGAACAATTTGTTTGGGAAGATTACTTTATTCTAGTGACTGGAGATATTACGTCTCTTTACACAGTAATTGACCATGATAAAGGGATCATAGCTATTAAAAAATATTTGGATAAAGACTCAGAGATGAGACCAGAACAAAAAGAATTTCTATTAAAGAGTATTTCGTTCATACTGAAGAATAATTACTTCATGTACAATAATAAATTTTACTTACAAATAGAAGGTACGACTATGGGCACGAGGTTCGTGCCAAGTTACGCCAACTTATTTGTTGGCAATTGGGAAGAGTCTTTCTTCCAGTCAGGTAACTATGGCGCTCTATAGACGTTACATAGATGACGTCTTGTTGATATGGAGGGGGTCTGAACCTAACTTATTGAAATTGTTTTCCGATATGAATTCTAATGACAAAGGTCTTAAATTTACCTTTAATCATAGTAAAGATAAGGCTGTCTTTCTAGATTTAGAAATTAGGGCCATCAACAAAAATATAGAAACAAGAACACATTTTAAAGAGGTTAACTCAAACAGTTTTATTCATTCTAAAAGTTGTCATCTCCAGCAATGGAAGGACAACATCCCTGTGGGTCAAAGTCTGAGAGTGAGAAAGAATTGCTCTAGACTCTAAGACTTTGAATATCAAATAGAGTCCTTAATTGAGAAATTTAGAGATAGAGGATTTGACGAGGAGGTTGTCAATAGGGCTGTGATAAGAGCAAGGAACACTGATAGAAAGAGCCTCCTCTCATACAGGGAGTGCAGAATTATTAGGCAAATGAGTATTTTGACCACATCATCCTCTTTATGCATGCTGTCTTACTCCAAGCTGTATAGGCTCGAAAGCCTACTACCAATTAAGCATATTAGGTGATGTGCATCTCTGTAATGAGAAGGGGTGTGGTCTAATGACATCAACACCCTATATCAGGTGTGCATAATTATTAGGCAACTTCTTTCCTTTGGCAAAATGGGTCAAAAGAAGGACTTGACAGGCTCAGAAAAGTAAAAAATAGTGAGATATCTTGCAGAGGGATGCAGCACTCTTAAAATTGCAAAGCTTCTGAAGCGTGATCATCGAACAATCAAGCGTTTCATTCAAAATAGTCAAAAGGGTCTCAAGAAGCGTGTGGAAAAACCAAGGCGCAAAATAACTGCCCATGAACTGAGAAAAGTCAAGCGTGCAGCTGCCAAGATGCCACTTGCCACCAGTTTGGCCATATTTCAGAGCTGCAACATCACTGGAGTGCCCAAAAGCACAAGGTGTGCAATGCTCAGAGACATGGCCAAGGTAAGAAAGGCTGAAAGACAACCACCACTGAACAAGACACACAAGCTGAAACGTCAAGACTGGGCCAAGAAATATCTCAAGACTGATTTTTCTAAGGTTTTATGGACTGATTAAATGAGAGTGAGTCTTGATGGGCCAGATGGATGGGCCCGTGGCTGGATTGGTAAAGGGCAGAGAGCTCCAGTCCGACTCAGACGCCAGCAAGGTGGAGGTGGAGTACTGGTTTGGGCTGGTATCATCAAAGATGAGCTTGTGGGGCCTTTTCGGGTTGAGGATGGAGTCAAGATCAACTCCCAGTCCTACTGCCAGTTTCTGGAAGACACCTTCTTCAAGCAGTGGTACAGGAAGAAGTCTGCATCCTTCAAGAAAAACATGATTTTCATGCAGGACAATGCTCCATCACACACGTCCAAGTACTCCACAGCGTGGCTGGCAAGAAAGGGTATAAAAGAAGAAAATCTAATGACATGGCCTCCTTGTTCACCTGATCTGAACCCCATTGAGAACCTGTGGTCCATCATCAAATGTGAGATTTACAAGGAGGAAAAACAGTACACCTCTCTGAACAGTGTCTGGGAGGCTGTGGTTGCTGCTGCACGCAATGTTGATGGTGAACAGATCAAAACACTGACAGAATCCATGGATGGCAGGCTTTTGAGTGTCCTTGCAAAGAAAGGTGGCTATATTGGTCACTGATTTGTTTTTGTCTTGTTTTTGAATGTCAGAAATGTATATTTGTGAATGTTGAGATGTTATATTGGTTTCACTGGTAAAAATAAATAATTGAAATGGGTATATATTTGTTTTTTGTTAAGTTGCCTAATAATTATGCACAGTAATAGTCACCTGCACACACAGATATCCCCCTAAAATAGCTATAACTAAAAACAAACTAAAAACTACTTCCAAAACTATTCAGCTTTGATATTAATGAGTTTTTGGGTTCATTGAGAACATGGTTGTTGTTCAATAATAAAATTAATCCTCAAAAATACAACTTGCCTAATAATTCTGCACTCCCTGTATAAACAAAAAATGACTAAAAAGAATTTAGATTTAATTGATGTCCCATTTATAACGGAATAGAATGTAGATCACGGCATTATGAGAAGGATTTTAAATAAACACTGGGCAATACTAAAAGCTGACCCAATATTGGGAGATTTACTCCCTCACAAACCAAGACTAATCTTTAAAAAGACAACAAAAATTAAATCAATACTTGCGCCTAGCTCACGTGAGATAAATCAGAAATTAAATTTCACACAAAAAGATTTACAAGGAGGAAAAATATCAGGTTTCTTCCCTTGTTATTCATGCAAGACATGTAAACATAGTGATAAAAGGAAAGTTATCACCATTCAAAAATCAGGAGAAGAAATCACTATTAAAAAATGCATTAGATGCACCACGAAGGGGGTAATCTATATTCTTAAATGCACATGCAATTTATTTTATTTTGGGGAGACCAATCGAATGATCAAAGATAGGATAAGAGAACACCTACTATGTATTGAAAAGGGAGTGGTAGACACCAATCTATATAGGCACTTTAAATCTGTACACAATGGCAATACTAAAGATCTAAAGTATTGGGGAATACTACAAGTTAAGCAGAATTAGAGGGGGGAATATAGAAAAAAATTGAAAATAAAAGAGGCAGAATTGATTTACAGACACAATACCTTGTTCCCTGCCGGTCTAAATTCTGAACTAGACATTTCTCCATTTTTATTTGACTAATAACAGCTATTTATAATTTATTGCACAATATTGCACTTTACTACACGAGACATATGGTATTAACTCAGACACACAGTATAACTACTATGTCTTTTGAATACTCATTTAGTCTTTTTAATAAATGTTTCTAATAGATATTTTTAATATAAATAATTTAAAAGTTGTTTAAAAAGATACAACATTAGTTTTAAGGACCACTTTTAAGGGATTTCTGTGAAACCTAGTAATAGAAACAATTTTTGTAACAATGTGAAGTGATTGCATATATTAAGTTGCCTAGGTTATATGGTAACTTGCCAATACCATCTTAAATATTAAGACCACCTTAGGTAATACTCCCAGGTGATTCATAACCAATGAGAAGCAAGCTATACCTTTAAATAAGGATACACCTGTTGCAGATTATTCATCTTGAGAAAACCCTGCAGAGGGAGAAACGCGTTGATGTGCTGCAACTGTTACTGATATTTATTATATGTAGCTGGAGCTACCACAGTGTTCATTGAGGATTGTGCAATACCGCTAATATAATTAGCCATTAAAAAACTTGCAACCATCTCTCTGAACTTTCTATCGGATAATCAGGCTTACCTACAACTCTAATTTTTGTACCTTGCGTGCTGGTTAGCACTAAGAGCAGGTATTACTCATCGGATGATCGTTACATTATAGCTGAAAGATTCACCACTGTCGCTGACGGCTGGTCCTAAATTTGGACCAATCAGAGAGCCCGCCTGGGACAGCGCCTACATAAGTGATGTCATCACACAAACGGCTGTAACTTACTCATGGAAGTTATCGAGTGGATAAAGTTTGGGGTAAGCCCTTGTTTGCTAACAAACCAACACCTACTTAAGGATATTTAAAGTGTACACTGGACTGTTTTATATCTATACTACAAACTCTTTTCTACAATTGAAATTAAATATATGGCGGCAACCTAAGAACTTTTATTTACGGAGACGTCCGTTTTTATTGATATCTATTGTGCAATAAATTTATGTCAGATTTTAGAAAACGCAATTGTCCATGTCATATTTTTGAATAAGTGTATAGTCTCTTTTCCTATCACCTTTAGCTGTAGCGCTCCTGATACACATATTTTTTTGTTCAGATACACTAGTAAAGATATCAATTCCCAATTTTCACTAATTTTTTACAATTCATTCATAATTTGATGGTTTTTTCCCATGATGCACTCTAAACATCAGGCAGTCAAAAAAGAGATAATTTTGGCGCCCAAACACACCTTACTGCTTACCCTTTACTAGGCCACTTATGCCATACAAATGTATTGTCTTGAAAAAGGCCTTGCTGAGGCCGAAACGCGTCGACAGTGGGTAAGCACATTTCCAATAATTTTATTTCTATTTGTACGCTCTACACTATGTTGTTTTAATTTCTTATAGGACACTCAGCATTTACTTTAAAAATACACTGAACACTACTAGGAACACATTTGGAGGATTCTTTTATCATCACTTCTTGAATTCATCACTGTTTTTCTCAAAATTTTGTGTTTTTACTTTTACAAAAAAAAATTCAATTTTTTTCAATTTTTTCACTTTTCATTTTTTCATTTTTTTTCAATTTTTTCAGTTTTTCAATTTTATCCTTATTATTATTATCTTTTGGATTTTTTCACATTTTCCACTCTAGTACACCAGTTCAAGTTGTACAATTATTGGTATTTGGCATCTTTTTGGATTTATGGTTTGCAATTATTGACATTTGACACAAATATATTTTTTGGACACTTGTTTTTTGGACACTCTAATCCTGCTGGACATCCCGTTCATTGGACATTATTTGGACAAGATTCTTTGTGACATTATTAAATTATGGATCCTTAAATTTATCTTTTAATTCGGCTTTTAACTGTTTTGGGAATTCCCATTTTTATTGTATTTATGTATTATTGTATTTTTACATCTGTTGTATTAAACTAAATATTATTTTAACTAATATCATGAGAACCATCGTATATATTTTAGTGGTCTTAGGACCCCATTACATTTGATCAGAGCTTTGTGGTTCCTCCATTACCCCAGCCTTTTCATGCGCTTTATACTACATCCAATTTCCATATTTTCTCTTTGGGCCGACTAGGAAGTCTTTGTATAAACTAGAGGGTAAAACTCTCGTGGCGCTTAGTCTAACCCTTGATAGTGCCCCAAAAGGAACAGCTCTTTAAAACCTAAACCAAAAAAACCTAAAAGGAAAAAAAACGCTAATCTTAAAAAAAAAAAAACCCGTCCCAAGAAAAATTCTAAAGCTAAACCCCAAGGTTTGTACTCACCAACTTGACTCCAATGGTGCAAACACATTAACTTCTTCTCCCATAGAAGTCAATGGAGACTGAGAGCGAAAAAACAACTAACACCAATTCTTACACGCTAACCCGACTGCGTATATTCAAGAGTGCTAAACCCGACATTAAATATTAATATTCACCATCCCAATGTTCTTTATATAGCAGTATATGTTCTATTTGTTATTTAATACATATTTCTATATCTGTATATAACTATACATGTATATAAATATATATATATAAATATTTCCCTATAGATATATAGGTATAGATATTTATTTTACAGCTCTCTTCCCTCCCCAGTGGTGACCACCAACTTAGGTACTGGCAGAGAGTCTTTTTATTATTATATATACTACTGGCTTGTCTAGATTTGTTAATGGACTACACAATGAGTTATTTTCACTATATATATATATATATATATATATATATATATATATATATATATATATATATATATATATATACATTTTTTTATTGTAGCCTGCCAGTAACAAAGAATACTTATTTTTTATTTATTTTTTTAAAACTTTATAATTATACATTTTCTTAAGATCACTTTTATTTCCGCAGTGTAGGGTGCCCCCTCCAGGCATTCTAATCTTGTAGCATAGGGGCCCATTCCTCCATCTCCCCGGACATCCTTAGTTTCTGTATTGTAGGCAACCACACCCCTCTCTCTCCCCTCCTCGGAGGGTTGATGCATTACCTACATCCATATATATCAAATATTTGGCTCCTATGTATTAAAGGGAAATTAAACTCAGTTTATTTTTCTTTCATGATTCAGAATTGATTTTAAACAGCTTTCCATTTTATCATTACCTAATTTGTTTTGTTCTCTTGGTAACCTTTTTTTAAAATGATACCTAGGTAGGTTCAGGAGCTGCTAATTGGTGTCTGCAAGTATATGTCTCTTGTTATTGGCTCACTCAATGTGTTTAACAAGCTCCCAGTAGTGCATTGCTGCATCTTCAACAAAGGATACCAAGTAAATGAAGCAAATTATATCATAGAAATAAATTACAAAGTTGTTTAAAATTGTAACCTCTGTATGATTGATGAAAGAAAAATGTTGGGTTTCATGTCTCTTTAAATTTTAATATGACAAATATTTTATTTCAATAGCATTTTCATGTGTTTTATGAAGAAAACTAGCAAGCAATAATCGTTTACATTCAGTTTTAAAAAAAAGCTACATTTTAAAGCATTTTTTTTTTGGAGTGCAACTTAAAACTTGCCACTCGCCAATGCTAATTGCGCTCTTCTCAATCTAGTAAAAACATAGGGTGCAATAAACAAGTTTAGGCTGAGTTAAGATTATTTGGTTCTCATTTGTAACCATCTACTTGTAATACTTTGTATAAAGCTGAGCACAAGATAACTCACTCTACATCGATTGTGCTCTACTTGTAATCTAGACCTAAGTGTTTTCCAAATAAGGACTAGATTAGGATTGGAGATGTACTTTGCGCTTGCACGTTAACTTCATTAGATGAAGGCTTTTTGCATGCTTGAAAGTGAATACATATATACACATATAAATATATACATACATGTGTACACACACCTGAACTCTCATATCTTTATTGCCCTTATAACTTTTTTATGCAGTATCTTTTAACATTTTTTTGTACAACTTTTTAGTCAATTGCATTAAAAGTGAACACATTTACTTTTAAATCATAATACATGCGCTACTTCAGACGCACGCAATTAGCAGCAATGAACCTCTTTACGCTCACTCACAACAGCTAGCACAATAGTCGTAATCTAGCCCTAAGCAAGCATTTTTTTTGTCCCTCTTACACATTAAATTACCATGTTATAAAATTACTTTTTGAACAAATTAGTTATTACAGGTCATGTCTGTAGATTTAATGATGGGAATGTTAATTTTTGTAAAACAGACATGTATTTTTCGCTCATCAAAAAGAAAAAATGGAATTGTTACTATTTAATTAATTAAATACATATATTTTCATAAAAATAAGGTAAATAAAGAACCTGATTAAAATAATAATGCTTTTACATATATTTACTATTTAAATCTTATTATAAACTCTTTTTAAATGCCACTTTGTTTTTGTTAATTTTGCTTGTTTAGCAGTATTGAATTTTAGCACTTTACTAAATGCTATTGTTTATTGCTGTATATTTCCAGGGGTGGCAAATGATTATCATAATCCATTGATCTAGATTTTTTAACAACAAAGTAGCATAATAGTTCTGATTTTAATACCTCATAGGACAAATTTACAGCTTCATGTGGTCAGACTATTATTGACGCCTGAGAGTTTCCAATTGCTGGCAATAGACTGGAAAAAAAGATAATGTGTTTGATCGATCACAATGAACAAATTTCATTTAAAGGATCAATAACAGTTTAATCTTGACAGAGCTGAGGAACCACATTTATTTTTCCTTTAGATTGAATAAATGTTTCCGATAGAACTGCAGGTGTAATGCAGTCCTAACCATTTCCTAACTTGAGGCATAACTCCAGCTAGAGCGTTGTTGTAAGCCATCTGTATTTAAACTAATATTCACCGCAAAAATAGCCGGAGGCAGGTGCAGCTGAATGAAACTAATGTACAGTTTATTAAAAGACAATACAGGGATAGTGTACAGGTCTATTTCTTAGTTCCCAAGCAACTCAAAATATAAAAAAGACAATACGCTTCCAATTGGTTTTCATCCATTTTTTTTTTTTTTTTTTTTTTTAAATCATAGTTTTTTATTGAGGTATGGTAACAAAACAATATTCAAACATATACAGAGACATAAGTTACTTTCAGTCCAATACGTCTAACAGCAAAGATAAATCATGGTAATCTTTTCTCACGTCAAGCATATCAAACTGCAATTCTAAACTGTTCCAAACATATATATGGTATGATTTACATTGATACCTCATAATTTTTTTATTATTTTGTGATATATTACTGTAGTACCTTTTTATCGTGATCTTCTGCCTATTAGAATGAGACTGTAATCCACTAAGCACAGAGAATGATCTTAATTGAAAGGTACATTTTTCTCTAATAAGTACTGTATACGATATTACTTGTAACATTAGCTTCAATGGAATACATATAACACACAATTAATATCAAGGGCGGATGAATACAGCTAAATGTTCACCAAAGAGAGTGAATAGGGACTAAGGAAACTTAGACCTGTGGGGGAGGGGAGAAAATGGCATAAAATATTAAGGACTATAACATACTTGTAAAGAATCACCCCCAGTATAGTGCAAATATATTAGTATGCAATAGTTAATTAGGTGCATAAAGGATATATTCACAACTTTGCAGACATACATTTAACAGCGGGCAAATGCTGCTTAAGATTACAATACGGGGGGGGGGGGGGAGGAGAGGAGTGCGAATTAGAGCATAACCGCAATGTAGATAGAAACAAAGTAGTAGCTTTATAGTAATATAGTAAGTCGCCAGCTAATATGGGAGTGCTTGCAAGGCCAGAAAGTCTAATATTTAGGCATATTCGCTGCATTTTTAAAGTAGAGACAAGTCAGGGTAACCTATATTTAGTTCGTATTAGGAAGTGGAGTCACTATGTTGAAAATACTTAAATTATAGGACTTCTGTTGGAAGAGTGGTCGTGACTACCCTGCAGTGAGTTGTTTGGCTTTAATCCCAGCCAAAGCTGTGGCAAACTATCTCGGCCGCTGACAGTTCGCCTATGCGATAAAGCAAGGTATTGCAGGGCAGCCCCAATGGAGTATCCATAGTGACAGATATACAGCTAGTTAATAGGCTAGGAGGTATAAATTAGTATTGCAACATATAAGAGCGTCTCTAACTTAATTATATTCCAAACTGACTTTAGAGGAGTAAACATTTCTCCATGGGTGACAATATGAAGCATCATATATAATGTCCACACTGCGAGTTTATATAATTTGTCATGAAGCTTATAGTGAGACATACGGTACCCAGGAAATTATATAATAATAGACTTGTCTACTAAGGGCACTGAATTCTATGTTTCAAGTTGGATATCGTCATAAAAAAATGTAAAAATTAATCCTTAAGGGAGCACATGCTTTGTATACCCACAGTAACAAGTTAAACAATGACTAGTGAAAAATAAGAAAAACTGCAGGAGGGAGCTGTGTGGATGCGCTAAAACATTGATAGGGCATACACCTTAACTAAATACATAGGTCAAAAATAACATTTCACATATTGTAAATGTCTGTGAGAAGAAAATACATATCTATATCCATGAACACCAGACTTTCAAACCCGTTGACAATCAGATCTCCTGTAGCCAGTTGCAAGCATATCAAGCACTCATCTAGCTTTAATGGGTGTAATATGTCTGATCCCTATCGCCATGTAGCGACATGTATAAAGTGTCCATCTTTTTGATAAAAGCTCAGTCCGCCTGGGTCCCATAGCCACGACCATAACCATAGGAATATCTGCAGTCTGCCTTTCTGTTGATGGTGGGGTGAACGGAGCAGGTAAGGGTAATTAAGTGATCTGACATTCCACCCAATGTTCCCATTCACCAAGTGCCTCTTATATATGAATCGGGGGCTCAGATTAAAGACAGTCTCCTTTAGATCATTAGCTATCTGATGCCCCGCTGCGGCCTCCATCTTGTCTCTGAGGGTGTGAGAGATTTGCGTAGAGGTTTTAAGGAGGAATTCCACCTTTCGTCCGATCGCCCCAAAGTGAGATCTATTTTCTTGCGGTGCGAGTTGCTCCACCTCATGTATGGTTGTAACCTCCAAAAAGTTACCAGGCTTTGCTGCAGACACTAGGGGAGCAGAATAGGAGAATGCAGACTTAATGTCTTCAATGAGCAACTTTGTTTGGCGATCCAACTGGTCCGTCAAGGCTAGCAGTAAGGAACTTAACTGAAGTTCCATGACAGGTCAAGTATTGGTAGGTTTCCCTCAGCGGCTAAGTTCAGGAATACTCTGATAAATGTAGCGGCCTATAAATCGACATATGGTTTGTAAAATGGCTGCAGCCGCTTAGCTCCCGCTCTGAGTGAAACCAAATATCGAGTGCCTATCTCCTCAGACTGAAAATAAAAGTTCAAACCTTTGTAGCACCAGTCTTTGTTATTAATTGCATCTCATTATGATATATTAGTAAAGCAGATTTGTCCATAAATTGATATTTTAATGATAAAGCTTCCAGAGCTCAGCTATGGCACGTCTTGTTGCTTTGGCGGTTGGCTCCGCCCCCGGTTTTCATCCATTTTTACACAATAAAGAAGGACACGGGAGTTGATGTGGAACCAAAATGAACTATTTTATAATAGGAATTGGTATGCAACATTATTAATACTCACACATTAATTACAACAAGAAGTTATTTGTGATCTGCCTTTCATGTTTGAAGAATGAAAATGCACCATTTTCTTACATTTATTGTTTCTGGTTTGCTTTAAAATATATTAGCCTAGATTACGAGTTGTGCGTTAGGGTTAAAAAGCAGCGTTAAGAGGTCCTAATGCTGCTTTTTAATGTCCGCTGGTATTATGAGTTTTGCAGGGACAGGTGTACCGCTCCCTTTTTTGGCCAGACTCGGAAATACCGCAAATCCACTTACGTCAATTGTGTATCCTATATTTCAAAGGGACTTGCATAGTGCCGGTATTACGAGTCTGACCAAAAGTGAGCGGTACACCCTCTCCTGTCAAGCCTGATACCGCATTTAAAAGTCAGTAGTTAAGAGCTTTACACTACAACGCCGTAGCATAAAACTCTTAACTAAAGTGCTAAAAAGTACACTAACACCCGTAAACTACCTATTAACCCCTAAACCGAGGCCCCCCCACATTGCAACAATAAAATAAATATTTTAACCCCTAATCTGCCAAACCGGACATCGCTGCCACTATAATAAATATATTAACCCCTAAACTGCTGCACTCCCGCATAGCAAACACTAGTTAAATATTATTAACCCCTAATCTGCCGGCCCTAACATCGCAGACACCTACCTACATTTATTAACCCTTAATCTGCAGCCCCCAACGTCGCCGCCACTATAATAAAGTTATTAACCCCTAAACCTAAGTCTAACCCTTACCCTAACACCCTCTAACTAAAAATAATTAAAATAAATCTAAATAAAATACTACAATTCACTAAATTATTCCTATTTAAAACTAAATACTTACCGATAAAATAAACCCTAAGATAGCTACAATATAACTAATAGTTACATTGTAGCTATCTTAGGGTTTATTTTTATTTTACAGGCAACTTTGTATTTATTTTATCTAGGTACAATAGTTATTAAATAGTTATTAACTATTTAATAACTACCTAGTTAAAATAAAGATAAATTTACCTGTAAAATAAAACCTAACCTAAGTTACACTAACACCTAACCTAACCCTACAATTAAATTAATTACCTAAATTAAATACAATTAATTACAATAAAAAAAAATATCTAAAGTACAAAAAAAACAAACACTAAATTACAGAAAATAATAAACAAATTACAAGATTTTTAAACTAATTACACCTAATCTAACCCCCCTAACAAAATAAAAAAGCCCCCCAAAATAAAAAAGCACTAACCTACACTAAATTACAAATAGCCCTTAAAGTAATCAGCTCTTTTACCTGTAAAAAAAATTACAATCCCCCCCAACATTAAAACTCACCACCCACACAACCAACCCTATTCTAAAACCTACCCAATAACCCCTTAAAAAAAAACTAACACTAACCCCCTGAAGATCACCCTACCATGAGATATCTTCACCCAACCAGGCAGAAGTGGACCTCCAGACAAGCAGAAGTCTTCATCCAACCGGGCAGAAGTGGTCCTCCAGACAGGCAGAAGTCTTCATCCAGACGGCATCTTCTATCTTGATCCATCTGGCACGGAGCGGGTCTATCTTCAAGACATCTGACGCAGAGCATCCTCTTCTAACTACGGGGGACGACTGAATGAAGGTTCCTTTAAAGGGACATAATACTCAGATGCTAAATCACTTGAAACTGATGCAGTATAACTGTAAAAAGCTGACAGGAAAATATCACCTGAGCATCTCTATCTAAAAAAGGAAGATATTTTACCTCACAATCTCCTCAGCTCAGCAGAGTAAGTTCTGTGTAAAAAGTTATACTTCACCTGCTCCCAGCTGCAGGTAAAAATAAAAAAAAAATGAAGAAATGAACAGCAGCCAATCAGCATCAGAAGTGCTGAGGTCATGAACTCTTACTGTGATCTCATGAGATTTGACTTAACTCTCATGAGATTTCATAGTAAGCTTCCTTTACCGGTTTGGTGAAATAATATGAGAGTTCACAATGCTCATCCTTTCAGCTGTCCCAGGACAGACACACTAAAATGCTGCTTAGAAATCCTTTGCAATGGGAGGTGGCTACTGAGGAACTTTTGAGGTAAAATATCTTTCTTTTGTTGTTTAGGTGATATTTTCTAGTCAGCTTTTTACAGCTATGCTGCATCACTTTCAAGTGTTTAAACATTTGGGTATTATGGCCCTTTAAATGACGTCATCCAAGATGGCATCCCTTCAATTCCGATTGGCTGATAGAATTCTATCAGCCAATCGGAATTAAGGTAGAAAAAATCCTATTGGCTGATGCAATCAGCCAATAGGATTGAACTGTCATTCTATTGACTTATTGGAACAGCCAATAGAATGCCAGCTCAATCCTATTGGCTGATTGGGTGTAATTAGTTTAAAAATCTTGTAATTTGTTTATTATTTTCTGTAATTTAGTGGGATTTTTTTTGTATTTAATTTAGGTAATTAATTTAATTGTAGGGTTAGGTTAGGTGTTAGTGTAACTTAGGTTAGGTTTTATTTTAAAGGTAAATTTGTCTTTATTAAAAAGTTAATAATTATTTAATAACTATTGTACCTAGTTAAAATAGATACAAAGTTGCCTGTAAAATAAAAATAACATAGCTACAATGTAACTATTAGTTATGTTGTAGCTATCTTAGGGTTTATTTTATAGGTAAGTATTTAGTTTTAAATAGGAATAATGTAGTGAATTGTAGTAATTTTATTTAGATTTATTTAAATTATATTTAAGTTAGGGGGTCTTAGGGTAAGGGTTAGACTTAGGTTTAGGGGTTAATAACTTTATTATAGTGGCGGCGACATTGGGGCAGCAGATTAGGGGTTAATAAATCTCGGTAGGTTGCGGCAACATTGGGGCAGCAGATTAGGGGTTAATAAATAAAATGTAGGTGTCGGCGATGTTGGGGGCAGCAGATTAGGGGTTCATAAGTATAATGTAGGTGGCAGCGGTGTCCGGAGCAGCAGATTAGGGGTTAATAATATAATGCAGGTGTCGGCGATGTCGGGGGCGGCATATTAGGGGTTAATAAGTGTAAGATTAGGGGTGTTTAGACTCGGGGTTCATGTTAGGGTGTTAGTCTTAGGTGTAGACATAAAATGTATTTCCCTATAGGAATCAATGGGGCTGCGTTAGGAGCTTTACGCTGCTTTTTTGCAGGTGTTAGGTTTTTTTTCAGCCGGCTCTACCCCATTGATTCCTATGGGGAAATTGTGCACAAGCACGTTTTAGCAGCTCACCGCTAACGTAAGCAGCGATGGTATTGCAGTGAGATGTGGAGCAAAATTTTGCTCTTCGCTCACTTTTTTGCAGCTAACGCCGGATTTCTTAAAACCCTTAAAACCCAGCGCTGTCTGTAAGTGAGCGGTGAGCATGAACTGCTCGTTAGCACCGCACAGCCTCTAACGCAAAACTCATAATATTTATTTATTTATTCTGTGATCTCTCTCACTTTCATTTATGTTTGTTTTTTCTCTTTCTACCCTCTCTCTATCAAAAAATTATTTGTGCATATATATTTCTGCAATCCATTAAACACACTGTTGAACACTGTCCCATAATGGAGGACTCTGACTATTCCATATATTTTGGGAATTTGCCATAGAAACTGTTTGTTATCTCTGCAAATTCACGTTTAGCAAATCATCATTATCAAATTGTTTTATCATGGAGATCACAGAGGAAGTTATGTTCTATCTACAATTTTTTGCATGTATTGTCTGTTTCATTTTTCTTCAAGGTGTTTCTGCACACTTTAAATTTATATATGTTTTTAAATTAAGCCAAAGTGTGAAGAGTGGGTTATTAAATACAGTTCTTTAGCAATTTAGGCCTCTTGGTTTGTGTAAGAAAAACATATAACAAGTATATCAATCATATAATTCACATCTAGCTTTAATAGTCAACTTAGTTTTGCATTTACAAATGTTTCTTTATATTCAGCATTAACAAATTTGTAGAGGTTCTTCAATATTCTGATCTTTATAAATGTGGAAATAATGAATAAACATTAAAAAGGGACACTGAACCCAAATTGTTTCTTTCATGATTTAGATAGAACATGCAATGTTAAGCAACTTTCTAAATTACGCCTGTTATCAATGTTTCTTGGTTCTCTTGGTATCTTTATTTGAAAAAGCAGGAATGTAGGCTTACGAGCCAGGCCATCTTTGGTTCAGCACCTGGGTAGCGCTGGCTAATTGGTCGCTACATGTAGGAGTAAATTAGAAAGTTACTTAAAATTGCATGCTCTATGTGAATCATGAAATAAAAAATGTAGGTTCATTATCCCTTAAATAATTGTTTAATTCAGTTAGTAAAATCTCTGCACAGCATTGGGCAGTATAAGCTATTACAACTACAGGAAGCCTTTGGCTTATGCTGTGGTTCTGTGCCTGAAGTAACTGGTAAAAAAAAAACCAGTGTAAAGTCTGTGCAAAATGAACCTGCTTATATAATAAATCAACTTTAATATTTTATGTTTTTATCTGTTATTTGTACTGATTTTCTGCATGAGGTGCAATATGATGTATTTATTTTCTAACGTATTGTAATAAAAAAAAAGGGAATCCTATGAATTCTAAACTGGAAGATCATTTTATGCTAGATGGCAAAATGTTTATTGCAAAATTTAGGAAGGAAAGAAACAGATGCTGCTGTTAATCATGCACAATAAAGAAAATTACAGACAAAAAAAGATGTTTCTTTTTGGAAACTGGTTGCAACTTTGTTTCCATTATTTGTTTATTTCAGGCAATCTAAATGAATTTTTTGAAAGTGTATGATCTGCTAAATGGGTAACTCAGAGGAAAACTGCTGAAATTGATGTTGGAATAAAATGAACACAGTCTATAGATTGTAGTAGCTGAGGGTTAGGAATTCTGAGTACTGAAAGGCTTAATAGTTAATAGTTCATTTGAGATATTCAAGCCCTAGAATATACAATTAGATTTGTCTGACAGAATCCTGCCACGTTGCAATTAACTTTAAAGGGACAGTTCACTGTAAAGTTGTTGTTCCCTGAATGTGTTACCCATTACTTGGTATACCAGATGCAGCATATAAAATGTATGAGATATTGCTTCTTTTTGCTAAATAAATAGCTAGATTTGTTTGTTTTTTTTAAACCACAGCCAATCAAAATAGGCTAAGCTTGCAGATAGATCAGATCTCCTTATTTTAAAACTCAAATTCTTCCCTTTCTTATCCCTGTCTCTGCACAACACTTAGAAACAGCAATTGAAAACGAACATTTTAGAGTTTTTTCTCTTCCACCTTGCAATGTGAGTGTAATTTCTTCTGCTGGCTGTGTTTACATAGTTTGTCAATAGCCTATACCTAGGTATAGAAACTTTCAGTACAGGAAGGGATACTACATGTTAAATCAGCTATTTAAAATACCAATATAAAGGCTAAGGAGCTATTTTTAAACAATTTAATACACTCCCTCAGGTAAAATGGATCATTTTAAGCAAATTAAAGGCGAGAACGTTTTTGGGTAAACTATCTATTTAATAGTAGCTAGTTGCTACACCCTGCAACTATTATTTTTAATAATTTTTCCAAAAACCTTCAGTGGTATTAACCACAACCACCCTTACAGTCAATAATTCTATTGGTTGAACCAAACCCTCCTTGCCATAATTAACCCTTGGCAAAACTATCCCCAATTTAATAGCCATGAGCTTTACTTAAAAATTGTAATGGGATTGCCACACAAAAGAGAGCAGAAGATATTATAATGTGCTAATACATATGAAGTACAGAAATTGCAAAAATGCTGGACACACTACAGGAAAAAAGCAAAACAATGAAATTCAGCAACTGACAGATCTCTAGGTGTACAGTTCAAAGAACTATTCAGATGTGGTGAATCATTTATTTGGTATTTACAAGTAAAATGTATGTGCACTGGAAAATACATTGAGGTGCTTTAATTTTCTGCAAGAAAAGGCACATGTATTCTCCAAATAGAATAGATATATTTTGATTTTTCATTTTATTGCTTATTTTCTGTTTACAGGATGTTCGTTTTGTACCAGACTACAAATATTGCATGAACTAAGAATAAATCCCATAACCAACAATTAGCCTCTAGTACTGTATTTTTAAATAGATTAATTATGAAAACAAGAGCTTAATCACTGGATGCAGAGGCAATACATTTTCAGAGTCTGCATAACATAAAATGCATATTGTTGATGTACTTTTCAATAGGGAAAATGCCAAGTGTACCTGCCTTAGGGTTGCTTGTATGTCAACTGATTAAGTCATCAAGATATGGAGCCATAGGGTCTTTATCAATGGGTCTTCCGGGTCATTGTATGCATAACAAAGTTTGAGGCAATAGTTGACCTTTTGACAACCCTGGAGGGTACCATCAGCACAGGGCATGCATTTAATTTTATTATTTAGAGCTACATATTTACAAATGCTAATATATTAAATAGTAAAAAAATATGTTGCTATTCATTTTCAAGTAATTAAAGAAATAAAGTTAATTCATATACTGAATTATTTCAGATTTTACTTTAGTCAAGATCTTTTTATAGGTTTTAGGTTTTATCACGTTTTTGATTGCCCTAAATGCAATACACTGAAAAATCGTATAGTTTATAGCATTATTTCCTATTCTACTGCACATTCGAACTTAAAAGGACAGTAAACGTAAAAAATAACATTATATAATTCTGCAGTATGTGCAGAATTATGCAACATTATCCTAGCGACAACTTAAAAAGCAAAAGAGATTGAGAGATTTATCTCCTTAAAGGAATACTTTTCTTCCGTTCCTCGCCAGCCTTACCCGTGAGGTACTATTGAGATGTTAAAAAATAAAGTTAAATAATGTTAAAAATAATGTTACATAATTCTGCACTATGAATTATGTAACAGTATAGTAGCAACATCTTAAAAAAGCAAAAATGATTGAGAGATTTCCCCAACTCAAGGTATACTTAACTTCTGTTCCCTACCAGCCCCTTATGATTTTTTCCCCCAAAACGCATCACAGCTGCACTGTCTAATCACAGTGAGTTCGATCAAGCCATTGAACTGAATGTAGTGTGCTCCCATGCTGCGTAAAGCCGGGAGCACGCTATATTTAGTTCTATGCTTCGATCAGGTGTGCTAGTACTTTTGAGAACAAAAAAAAAAAATCAGGCAGGTGAGGAATGGAAGGTAAGTATACCTTGAGGGGGGGGGTGGTAAATCTCTCAATCTCTTTTGTTTTTTAAGGTGTCACTAGGATAATGTTATCCTAGGATACAGCAAAAGTGCTAATTTCTCCCTATAGACTACTATGGGGCGTACTGTTAAAAAATTGTACAATTATCGCTAGCTCATGAAAACCGACAACCCATTAGATTTATATATATATATATAAAACATTTTTGTAAAATATATATCTATACCTATTTATCTATATGAATATATATATATATATATATATATATATATATATATATATATATATATATATATATATATATATATATATATATATATATGTAGATAGATAGATAGATAGATAGATAGATAGATAGATAGATATTGTATTTACATATATATTTAAAATAAAAAGGACATTTTTTTCTATGTGAAAAATTTTCGAATGTAAAGTATTTCTATTCCAAGCACATTGAAACTGAATAAAAATATTATAGCATGTTTTATGTTTACCCTTTAACTGCTAGATTGATATACTCCTGCTTAACTCTGCTTGTCTGAAAACGCTGCCTGTTAACCCTTTAACTGCTGGATTAATATACTGCTGCTGAACTCTGCTTGTCTGACCACTCTGCCTGTTAACCCCTATTGCTCTGGATTGCCTTACTGTTGCCAAACCCTGCCTGCCTGACATCCTAGTGGTTTACCTCTTGACTGCCTTACTATTGCCAAACCCTGACTGCCTGACCAGCCTAGTGGTTTGCCTCTGGACTGCCTTTCTGTTGCCAGGTCCTGCCTATATGACCTTTCTGGTGGTTTGCCCCTGAACTACCTTTCTCTGGTTTCCTGCCTGTTGCCGCTGAGGACTGTCCTGCCTGTGGTGAGTGCCGCTTATCCCATCTTGCAAGCCTTCTCCGCTCTGGGATATTCCCTATCATTCCGGCTCGATGTCGGGATAACAAGACTACTGGCTGAGTTCGGTCTGATAGAGGAGTATCCCACGAGCATTACATTCTCTCTGTGTCGTGTTAATTTGTTTTGTAATTTTCCCTATAGGCTTTGCATCCGGACTTAACTGGGGTTAACTGCCTGGGGCTCTGGGGACTGTGTAGCTACCTGTGAGTGCTATTGAGTACCCAGGGCTGTGCATGTTGCAGTTTCATAGGATGTGTGTCCGGTCCAGTTTGAGAGTGCAGTCCACTCCCATGTTTTGTATATGTCTAGGGAGATTACATAAGCCTGTACACCATTGGGAGGTACCCAGTTTGTTTGATTGAGCGCATGCCTTGTTTAGCTGTATTAGGGACCCAGGTTGGGAGAGACCTTGATGTAACTCCTTGGCTTGACCCATTTGGCCAGATCCGGTAACTAACTCTTCCATTTTTGCTTTAAATCTTAGCTGTGCGCTTGCAAGCGAGTGCCAGACTTCCTTTGTGTGTTGTGTTAATTTGTTTTGTAAACTTCCCTATGGACTTTTCACCCAGACTTGTCTGGAGTTAACTGCCTGGAGCTCTGGGGACTGTGCAGCTACCTGTAAGTGTTATTGAGCACCCAGGGCAGTGCATGTTGCAGGGTAATGGGACATGTACCCGGTCCTGTTTGAAAGTACAGTCCACTCCCGTGTTTTATATATATATTTATACTACCACAATTCCAAAAAAGTTGGGAAAGTATTGAAAATACAAAAAAATCAAACACAAAGAATAATTTGAAAATTCAATTCACCCGTTACTATATTGAAAACACATTATTAACACACATTATTTGATTTATTACTTTGTGAATTTAATGTATTTTTGAAAATATACACTCATTTCAAATCTAATTACTTCCAAAAAAGTTGGGACAGGGGCAATTTAGGAATAATAGCGATGTGACAAGTTGAAATAAGAAGGTGATGTGAGACAGATGAGGCAATCGTGCAATCATAGTATATAAGGAGCCTTCAATAAAGGCCTAGTCCTTCAAGAGCAATGATGGGTTGAGGCTCGCCAATTTGCTAACAGATGCGTCAGTGTATAATCCAACATTTTGAGAACAGCATTCCCTAAAGACAAATCAGTAGGATTTTTGAAATTTCACCTTCTACAGTGCACAATATAATTAAAAGTTTCAAGGAATATGGCCCAAAAACCACTTCTCCGATCCCTCAGATGTCATTGTCTCAAAAACCATCATGAGTCTTTAATGTGTATCCTGACATAATCGTGTTTTGTTGTCTGAGTCAACATTTCAAATAGTTTTTGGAAAAACAGCCGCCATGTTCTCCGGGCCAAAGAGGAAAAGGACCATAAAAGCTGTTATCAGCATCAGGTCCAAAACCCAGCGTCTGTAATGTTATGGGGGTGTGTCAGTGCCCATGGCATGGGTAACTTGAACATCTGTAAGGGCACCATTAATGCAGAAAGATATGTATACATTTTGGAACTACTTATGCTGCCATCCAGACGTTGTCTTTTCCAGGAACTTCCCTGCATTTTAGAGAAGGACCACGCCAAACCACATTCTGCCCGGATTTTCGAGAGAAAGCAGAGAGTGTGGGTGCTAGCATTGCCTGACTATAGTCCTGTCTCTGATTGAGAATGTGTGGTGCATTATGAAATGCAAAATAAGGCAATGAAGGACCCGTACAGTTGCGCAGCTGAATACATGCATAATGGATGAATGGGAGAAAATTCCACTTGCTAAACTGAAAGGGACTTGAAACACAATTTTTTTCTTTTATGATTAGGACAGATGAATTTTAAACAACTTTCCAATTTACTGCTATTTTTTTATTTGTTTCCTTCTCTTGTTATCCTTTGCTGAAATATTTATCTAAGCAAGCTCAGGAGCAGCAAAGAACCTAGGTTCTCGCTGCTGATTGGTGGATGCATATATATACAGATTGTCATTGGCTCAACCATGTGTTTAGTTAGAAACCAGTAGTGCATTGCCGCTCATTCAACAAATGATACAAAGAGAATTAAACAAATTAGATAAAAGAAGTAAATTAGAAAGTTGTTTAAAATTGTATTCTCTATCTAAATCATGAAAGAAAATTGTTGGGTTTCATGTCCCTTTAACAACCGGTGACTTCAGTGCCAAAACACTTAATAATTGTTATTAAAAGAAAAAAGTGATGTTACACAGTGGTAAACAGTCGACTGCCCCAACTTTTTTGGAGTGCGTTGCAGTCATTATTGTGAGTGTATGTTTTCAAAATACATTAAATTCACAAAAAAGTATAGCGTGAATTAATTTTCAAATGACACTTTTTTTTTTCGAAGTTGTGTTCTCTATGAGTATTTCATATGTGCACTTTTGTATATGCAGTGTCTATGTATCTTTTTATCATTGTATACGTATTATGTGGGCTTCAAATTGCTTTTGCCTACATTAAAAATTGGCAATATCAGCGTCCACATAAGATAAACATCAATGGGTGTGAAGTAAAGCTGCTTGATAAGTCCCACCGAACGCCTGACAAACAAGGTCTTTCACGGCGCCAACCTCCAGAGAAGTGGCGTCTAACGTCATGACCCACTGAAGCGTCCCCCAGCAAACAGGTGGTACTCAATACAAGCCATCCAAAAGACATATAGAATAGATCCCTACGCGTTTCGTCCAGGTCCCGGACGGACTTCTTTAAGGGCAACTGTGTTAATGCAGCTAGGTAACACTAGTATGAGTCCTAATTTATGCCTCAAGCAATAGCAGTCTCTAGTGGTAAATAATTGATATGACATTTATATATACAGACCACAATAGCAATTACTCCTAGACCTATACTAGACAATGACATGATGAATACAATTACATAAAACATTACATAAAAAAATTCCATACAAATTTCATAAAAACCTATTAATTAAAATTCTGCAAATATTATTAAAAAAAATATATATATCTAAAAAAGGAGAACTATTACTGCTGAATGTACCTATATTTTATGCATATCTACATATAGGCTGCTAGATCCAGGTCCACATTCAGGCCTCTGGGGTTTAAATAACTGATTTGTAGATCCAGTAGGTCTATTGGTGTCTCAGAGCCAGCAGCCTATTGTGTACATTTGAAGGAATCCAATATATAACTTTCACTTTTAGGGATGAAGGATTACAGTGGTGTTTTTCACAAAAATGGCTAAGGACACTATGTTTAGTTGGTTTATCTTTAGCCATTTATATATTATATATATGTTCATTTACACTCATTCTAATCTTCTATTTCGTACGCCCCACATAAAATAAACCACACCCACATGTAAGAAGGTATACCACAAAAGTGGAGTCACAGGTGGTCCTGTATTTAATATCGAAATCTATTGATCCATCCCAATTAGGGTTTGTCCACATGGCTACACATATTACACACTGTCTTCCTACAAGCATATGTTCCTTTTATAGCAGTAAGCCAATTGGAATGACTTGTTACTAGGTAGGAAATCATCAATTTTCTTTGTGCCAATAGATTTTTTAGATTTTTTCCTTTTCTAAAGGTTATTAGGGGATATTCTATTAGTTGACTTCCTAAAATGGGATCTGTTTTCAAAATGCCCCAATGTTTCTTAAAGATCTTTTTAATTATGGTAGCCCCTTGGTTATAAGTAGTAATAAACATAGGCATGTAATTATCCTGACTCAAATCCTAACTTTATATTATTCTTTTTATTATTAAGAATACTATTTTTGTCTACATTTATAGCTTTAGCTCTAGCTTTATCTAGAAGTTCAGGCTTATATCGTTTTTCCCAAAAAATTTTATCAAGAATGGCAGCTTCCTTATAAAAATTCGACATATGTGTGCAATTTCTACGCATATGTAGGTATTGCCCATATGGGATATTTGCTATCCAACTGGGTTTATGTCCACTAGTGACTTCTATATAGCAATTTTTTTCAGTAGGTTTCCTATAATTTGTGACGGAAATTAAATTATTTAATCTTTATGGAGAACCAAATCAAGAAATTCTATAATATTTTGAGAGTATTTTCCTGTAAATTTTAGATTATGTTCATTATTGTCCAAATATGTCATGAATTTATTGATACTGTTCTCATCTCCCTTCCATAAAATGATTACATCATCGATGTAGCGATGGAATTTAATTATATTTCTATGGAAGGGATTATTGTACCAAATATATTCAATTTCATAATGATTGACATAAAGATTAGTGCAAGAGGGCGCAAATGTAGTCCCCATTGCTGTCCCCTTAATTTTTTTGTAATAGTTCTTTAGAACACAAAATAGTTATGTTCTAAAATGAACAGTATGGATTCTATAATGAAATCACTATGTGCATTTGGAATGTTCTACATTTGGAGTTCTGTGTCTACTGCCTTACTCCCCTGGTCATGGGGAATACAGGTATAGAGTGAAGTAACGTCACAAGTTATCCACCAAAAATCTGATTCCCAGTAAAGGTAGTAATTACCTGAGTACTGTCCCTAAGATAAGTCCTGGTTTTCTGTACAACTGGCTGTAAATAAAAATCCACATATTGGGATAGACAGTTAAATAAAGAGTCAATTCAAGAAATAATGGGCCTACCCGGAGGGTTCTGGGGGTCCTTGTGGCTAACTAGTATTCAGGAATATAGTTATGCACATTTCTTTAAGGTTTTTTCAGCTTTCAAAGCAATTTGCTTAGGAAATAGGGCCCAGGCAACTGGGCAAAGTAGCCCCTGCTCGCCAATAAATGAAATGAAATGGACTCTTCTCATCAATAGCTAGCTGCCTAGGAACCCTCAGGAATTGGACTCAACGATAAGCAGCCAGGCACCCAGGGAAAATGGCCTCTGTTCGCCAATAGGTCCTAGATACTCCTGGATTGTGGTCCCTTCTTACTAATAGGGGATGGCAGTGGTCCCTGCTCACCAACAAACACCCAGGTACCCCAGGAAAGTGGCCCCTGCTTGCCAATATGTACCTAGGTGCCCCAGGATAGTAGCTTTTTCTCACCAATTGGTGCCCAGACACCCCTACAAAGAATCCCCTGCTTGCCAATAGATGCCTAGGTTCTCCAGGAATTTACAGTGGCAGTGGCCCCCACTCACCAATAGCTCCCCATCTATCCTAAGGAAGTGGCCATTGCTCACTAATATGCAACCAGGTACCCAGGGGAAAATGGTGCTGCTTGCAAAATAGGTGCCGAGGCACTTCAGGAAAGTGGCACCAACTCATCAATAAGAGCCTAGGCAACCCAGGAAAGTGGCACTTGTTTGCTAATAGCCACCTAGTAACCCTCAAGGAGAGTGGCTCTTGCTTAGCAATATGTTCCCAGGCACCCCTGGAAAGTGGCACCTGCTCATCAATAGCCTCCTAATCACCTCAGGAAAGTGGCCCCTGATGGCTAGTAGATGCCCAGGCACCCCAGGAAAATGGCCCCTGCTCATTAATAGATGCTCAAGCACCCCAGGAGAGTGGCTTCTGCTCATTAATAGCCACCTAGGAACCCTCAAAAAATTAGCAATATGTGCCCAGGCACCCTGGAGAAATGGCCCCTGCTCATCAAGCACTCTGGTAAAATATCCAGAAAAAGGAAAAGCTAAAACCTAACTCACCACTTGCATACTGATATACAGGAATATGTGAAATCTTCACCAACAGCTGTTCCTCTGCTCCGATCCATCTAAGGCTAATGCAGGGAAAACCCAACCCCATGGTTCTTGCAGACAGCAAGTATAAAAGAAGAAGAAGGAGCCTCCATTTGGAAATGCAGTCTGCTGTCGTCAAATCGGCTATCCACAAAGGCACAGGCTCTGTTAAACACTCAAAAATTAACTTTATTCAGCAGTTTAAAACACACACACACCTCCTCAATGCTCAGTACCATCTGACGTGTTTCGCACCTCTGATTGGTGCGAAATGCCAAAATAGCCACCTAGAAACCTTCAAGGAAAGCAGCCACTGGTACCCTGGGAAAATAGCCTCTGGACAAGAGTAGGTGCCTAGGTACCCAGGGAAAGGGATATTCAGCCTCTTAAAAGGAGCAGAAAAGGCATCAAATTGTGTAAACCTTAGAAGATAATTTCCCTATTACTGTGTGAATGGAGATACTCACAAGCGGGGCAGCACCAAATTTTTCTGAGTAATGCAGGCTATGCTGATTGCAGTGGCCCCGCTCACTATATCTTGGTTTCACAAGGTGAAGAGCAGCAGGGACCTCAGCTTCAGGGGGGATTATCTCCTATGGTTTACACAATGTGATACATTTTATGTTCCTTTTAGAAAGCTGAATATGTTATAGTTGCAAGTATTTGTGAAGAAGTGCTGTCTATCCTATATGTGGACTTTAATAAAGGGGTAACTTTCCCAGGGTGCTTAGGTGAGATTTGGTGAAGAGGGGCAACATAATTGGATGCCTGTGTGCCTATTAGCAAGCAGGCGCCACATTCCTGGACTGCCCGGTTGCTTGGGTGAGTTCTGGTGAACAGGGGTTACTTTTCTGGGGTGGCTGGGAGCCTACAGTCTATTTGCCTACTATATACTGTATATATATATATATATATATATATATATATATATATATATATATATATATATATATATATACATCTTCATGAAGAAGTTTGAAGATGAGAAATGGTATTTAGAAATGAATGCTTGGTTTGGTTTAGAGGAAATGTTTTTTTACACTATGTGTAAAAAATACTGCAGTATAAAACAATCAGTGTAATTTGTAATAAACATTGTGGATACTTTTTATATAATTTAACTGTACTAAAACAAATACTGGTCTAAAGTTTCAGATTATTTGGAAATTAACATATTTTGCTAATAAAGAACGAAAAACTATCAGCTAGATTACGAGTTTTTGTCGGTAATGATGTGCGGTGCTAACACACAGTTTTTCCTTACCGCTCACCTACAGTCATGCTGGTATTACGGGTGTTTAGAAACCCGGCGTTAGCCGCAAAAAAGTGAGCGTAGAGCAGAATTTTGCTCCACATCTCACCTCAATACCAGCGCTGCTTACGGTAGCGGTAAACTGGCAAAACGTGCTCGTGCACGATTTCCCCATAGGAATCAATGGGGCTGATGCAGCTGAAAAAAAGTCTAACACCTGCAAAAAAGCAGCGTTCAGCTCCTAACTCAGCCCCATTGATTCCTATGGGGAAATAAAAGTTATGTCTTCACCTAAGACCCTAACATGAACCCCCGAGTCTAAACACCCCTAATCTTACACTTATTAACCCCTAATCTGCCGCCCCCAACATCGCCGCAACCTACATTATATTATTAACCCCTAATCTGTCGCCCCCAACATCGCCGACACCTACATTATAGTTATTAACCCCTATTCTGCCGCCCCCAATGTCGTCACAACCAACCTACAATTATTAACCCCTAATCTGCCGCCCCCAACGTCGCCGCCACTATAATAAAGTTATTAACCCCTAAACCTAAGTCTAACCCTAACCCCCCTAATTTAAATATAATTTAAATACATCT
Organism: Bombina bombina; assembly: GCF_027579735.1. Taxonomy (NCBI): domain Eukaryota; kingdom Metazoa; phylum Chordata; class Amphibia; order Anura; family Bombinatoridae; genus Bombina; species Bombina bombina. The sequence continues at coordinate 410,368,987 of NC_069499.1, read as the reverse complement.
AAATAAAAATACTATTCTTAAATAAATTATTCATATTTAAAACTAAATACTTACCTATAAAATAAACCATAAGATAGCTACAATATAACTAATAGTTACATTGTAGCTAGCTTAGGGTTTTTTTTTCTTATTTTACAGGCAACTTTGTATTTATTTTAACTAGGTACAATAGTTATTAAATAGCTATTAACTATTTAATAACCTCCTAGTTAAAATAAATACAAATATACCTGTAAAATAAATCCTAACCTAAGTTACAATTACACCTAACACTACACTATAATTAAATAAATTACCTAAATTAACTACAATTAATGACAATTAAATTAAATAAATTAAATTACGGGAAAAAACACCACTAAATTACAGAAAATAATAAAATAATTACAAGTTTTTTAAACTAATTACGCCTAATCTAATCCCCCTAATAAAATAAAAAAGCCCCCCAAAAGAATAAAAATCCCTACCCTATACTAAATTACAAATAGCCCTTAAAATGGCTTTTTTTTAATTTAATTGTCATTAATTGTAGTTAATTTAGGTAATTTATTTAATTATAGTGTAGTGTTTGGTGTAATTGTAACTTAGGTTAGGTTTTATTTTACAGGTATATTTGTCTTTATTTTAACTAGGTAGCTAATAAATAATAAATAACTATTTAATAACTATTCTACCTAGTTAAAATAAATACAAACTTACCTGTAAAATAGAAATAAACCCTAAGCTAGATACAAATGTAACTATTAGTTATATTGTAGCTATTTTAGGGTTTATTTTATAGGTATTTAGTTTTAAATAGGAATAATTTATTTAATTGTAGTAATTTTATTTTGATTTATTTAAATAATATTTAAGTTAGGGGGTGTTAGGGTTAGACTTTGGGGTTAATAAATTTAATATAGTGGCAGAGACGTTGGGGTCGGGAGATTAGGGGTAAATAAATGTAGGTAGGTGTTGGCGATGTTAGGGACGGCAGATTAGGGGTTAATAATATTTAACTAGTGTTTGCGAGGCAGGAGTGCGGCGGTTTAGGGATTAATACATTTATTGAAGTGGTGGCGATGTCCAGTTAGGCAGATTAGGGGTTAAAATTTTTAATATAGTGTTTGCGATGTGGGGGGGGGGCTCGGTTTAGGGGTTAATAGGTAGTTTATGGGTGTTAGTGTACTTTTTAGCACTTTAGTTTAGAGTTTTATGTTACGGCATTAGCCCATAAAACTCTTAACTACTGACTTTTAAATGCTGTATCAGTCTTGACAGGAGATGCTGTACCGCTCACTTTTTCCAAGACTCTTAATACCGGCGTTAGGAAAATCCCATTGAAAATATAGGATACGCAATTTACGTAAGTGGATTTGTGGTATGCTCGAGTTGCGGAAAAAAAGTGAGCGGTACACCTGTACCTGTCAGACTCGTAATTCTAGCTGGCGTTAAAAAGCAGCGTTGGGACCTCTCAAGACTCGTAATCTATGCGTATGAATGTGTTGAACCCCTAAGCTAAAAATATATGACTATAACTGAACAAGAATACAATGATATATATCTTACACAATAAACATGTTTGTAACACGCCCGTCACCGTCGTCAGTTGCGTGTACAGTCAAAAGAATGTCGGCTGCGCGAGACAGATTCAGGAAGCTCCAGCACTCTCAGCTGTTATGTTACAGCCAAGAACTGGTGCTCCTGAAGCTTCAGGCATCTCTCGCATATCAAGCCACAGTGTGATCCGTGCTTTGCCTCCATATAAGGTCAAATGTCTGATCATTACAGACAGTGACACTGTGTGTGTCACCTTCTGTAACGATCTTCTTCTGGTGCCAGCGGGAGGTGTGGGCAGGAGGCAGGTGGCGGGTGAGCAGCTCAGCAGCGGAGGGGGGAGGGAAGGGGAGGGATTGGGAGGGCCCTACACTATAGATATTAAAGGAACAGGGAGGAATGGGGCAGCTACCCTACAAAAAAGGGGTTTGGGGTGCGGGGTGATGACTAAATGGTGATCACGGGAGGGGGGGGAAGTGGTGGGACCACAACACTACATAAAAAATTGAATAAAAAAAGAATTAAAAGAACCAAATGAGAGATATCGCATGGATACCTAAAAGTCACAGACCACCACTGGCATACCAGAATACCTATGTCAAGGCCACCCTAGATATATGGGACTCAGTTCTGGCCCACAATACAGGAATCTCCACCCCAATTTCACCCCTCACTCCTTTATTGGGCAGCCGGATATTCTTAGACAAGGTTTCTTTCACCCATGCGAGCACTGAGAAACACCTATGCAATTTACCAGTTTATCTTATGCTGAGTCGGGGGAGTTCAAGGATATGACTAGGTTAAAAGACGAGTTGGGATCACCCTTCCATAGCTGGTACTCGTACCTACAGATACGCCACACGCTCTATAACAATACACACAAAGCTAATATATTTAGATCATTAACAGTATTCGAGAAGCTATGTATCAACCCTGACTTTAAAAGATCACTTCTCTCTTTGACATATAGACTGTTGAGAGGATCCTTTCCAGACCAAAGCCCTACTTTTATAAAGAAATGGGAGACCGAGGTGTTGGAGGGAATTACAGACGATGACTGGAAGACTAGCTTTAAAATGACACACTCTGCCTCCTCCTCTGTGTTCATATCTGAACTGAACTATAAAGTACTCACCCGTTGGTATCTGACACCGCAGCGTCTCAGATATATTTTTCCTGCAGCCTCTTCAGCTTGTTGGAGACGCTGCTGTGGGATAGGCAGCATGACTCACATATGGTGGGACTGCCCTCTCCTGGCAGAATTCTGGTCACGCATAGAAAGATGTGTCAACAAAATACTAGGGACAAATATTACTTTTAGCTGTAAACTTATTCTACTCAACATCCTCCCACCAATACATTGTCTATATCGCACAAAACTCCTTCAGTTGATGCTAGTAAGCACAAAGAGATTAATTCCTCGAATGTGGAAAAGCCAAGATATTCCCACCCAAACACAGTGGATAGCGGAGGTAGAGCATATTCTAACACTGGAAAAATATCACTATCATTATATAGGTAAACACGACTTTATTAATGATATACTCTTTATATGGGAGCAAGGTCTCTTTAATCTGGATTATGTTACAACCAGATTAGCTGGTTACTAACAATGACTAGGAACACCACGGAAATTACTGTTGAGCTCAGTGAAACTTTCTCTCCTTCTTCTTCTCCTTTTTCTTCTCTATCTTTCCCTGTATTTCTTCTTTAAACCCTTCCCTCCTTCTATTACCTTCCCACTTATCCCCAGAGCTGGAACATAAAGGATAGACGATATTCAAAAGGTGGCATAATGCCATTCACTGCTGAACGATGTGGAGTATCTTAAGACTATAGTCCTATGTTTGTCTCCTTTCTCATTTAAAACTTGTTACATACAGGGAGTGCAGAATTATTAGGCAAGTTGTATTTTTGAGGATTCATTTTATTATTGAACAACAACCATGTTCTCAATGAACCCAAAAAACTCATTAATATCAAAGCTGAATATTTTTGGAAGTAGTTTTTAGTTTGTTTTTAGTTTTAGCTATTTTAGGGGGATATCTGTGTGTGCAGGTGACTATTACTGTGCATAATTATTAGGCAACTTAACAAAAAACAAATATATACCCATTTCAATTATTTATTTTTACCAGTGAAACCAATATAACATCTCAACATTCACAAATATACATTTCTGACATGCAAAAACAAAACAAAAACAAATCAGTGACCAATATAGCCACCTTTCTTTGCAAGGACACTCAAAAGCCTGCCATCCATGGATTCTGTCAGTGTTTTGATCTGTTCACCATCAACATTGTGTGCAGCAGCAACCACAGCCTCCCAGACACTGTTCAGAGAGGTGTACTGTTTTCCCTCCTTGTAAATCTCACATTTGATGATGGACCACAGGTTCTCAATGGGGTTCAGATCAGGTGAACAAGGAGGCCATGTCATTAGATTTTCTTCTTTTATACCCTTTTTTGCCAGCCACGCTGTGGAGTACTTGGACGCGTGTGATGGAGCATTGTCCTGCATGAAAATCATGTTTTTCTTGAAGGATGCAGACTTCTTCCTGTACCACTGCTTGAAGAAGGTGTCTTCCAGAAACTGGCAGTAGGACTGGGAGTTGAGCTTGACTCCATCCTCAACCCGAAAAGGCCCCACAAGCTCATCTTTGATGATACCAGCCCAAACCAGTACTCCACCTCCACCTTGCTGGCGTCTGAGTCGGACTGGAGCTCTCTGCCCTTTACCAATCCAGCCATGGGCCCATCCATCTGGCCCATCAAGACTCACTCTCATTTCATCAGTCCATAAAACTTTAGAAAAATCAGTCTTGAGATATTTCTTGGCCCAGTCTTGACGTTTCAGCTTGTGTGTCTTGTTCAGCGGTGGTCGTCTTTCAGCCTTTCTTACCTTGGCCATGTCTCTGAGTATTGCACACCTTGTGCTTTTGGGCACTCCAGTGATGTTGCAGCTCTGAAATATGGCCAAACTGGTGGCAAGTGGCATCTTGGCAGCTGCACGCTTGACTTTTCTCAGTTCATGGGCAGTTATTTTGCGCCTTGGTTTTTCCACACGCTTCTTGCGACCCTGTTGACTATTTTGAATGAAACGCTTGATTGTTCGATGATAACGCTTCAGAAGCTTTGCAATCCCTCTGCAAGATATCTCACTATTTTTTACTTTTCTGAGCCTGTCAAGTCCTTCTTTTGACCCATTTTGCCAAAGGAAAGGAAGTTGCCTAATAATTATGCACACCTGATATAGGGTGTTGATGTCATTAGACCACACCCCTTCTCATTACAGAGATGCACATCACCTAATATGCTTAATTGGTAGTAGGCTTTCGAGCCTATACAGCTTGGAGTAAGACAACATGCATAAAGAGGATGATGTGGTCAAAATACTCATTTGCCTAATAATTCTGCACTCCCTGTATGTGAATTGTATTTTACTATTCGTTGTATTGCTATGAAAATAGAAAATTAATAAAAATTATTGAATAAAAAAAAAAAGAATTAAAAAAGGGGTTATAGGTACTGACAGACAGCTGCCAGTACCTAAGATGGCAGAAATATTTAGAGGGGGGGGGGGGTAGAGAGCTGTTTGAGGGGGGAACAGGGAAAGAGGGATAGGGACAGATGGATAGGGACAGGATTTGAGGGATTGGGACAGAGGAATAGGGACAGAAGGATAGGGAGAGGGACAGAGAGAGAGGGACAGAGGGAAAGGGGCAGGGACAGAGGGATAGGGAGAGAGGGACAGGGACAGAGGTAAAGGGACAGAAGAATAGGGACAGAGGGATAGGGACAGAGGGATAGGGACAGGGATAGAGGGATAGGGACAGAGGGATAGGGACAAGGATAGAGGGATATGGATAGAGGGACAGAGGGATAGGGACAGAGGAATAGGGATAAAGGGATAGGGACAGAGGTATAGGGATAGATGAATAGGGATAGAGGAATAGGGATATAGGAATAGGATAGGGATAAATGGATAGGGACAGAGGGTTAGGGGCAGGGATAGAGGGATAGGGACAGAGGGATAGGGACAGAAGGATAGGGAGAGAGGGACAGTGACAGAGGAATAGGGACAGAGGGATATGGGCAGGGGTATAGGGACAGGGATAGAGGGATAGGGATAGAGGGATAGGGGCAGAGGGAGAGGGACAGAGGAATAGGGACAGAGGAATAGGGACAGAGGGATAGGGACAGAGGGATATGGGCAGTGGTATAGGGACAGGGATAGAGGGATAGGGACAGAGGGATAGGGATAGAGGGATATGGATAGAGGGATAGGGACAGAGGGATAGGGACAGAGGGATAGGGGCAGAGGGAGAGGGACAGAGGATTAGGGACAGAGGGATAGGGACAGAGGGACAGGGATAGAGGGATAGGGACAGAGGGATAGGGACAGAAGGATAGGGAGAGGGACAGAGGGATAGGGACAGGGAAAGAGGGACAGGGATAGCTGGATAGGGACGGAGGGATAGGGACAGGAATAAAAGGATAGGGACAGAGGGAAATGGACAGAGGGATAGGGACAAGGATAGAGGGATAGGGATAGAGGTATAGGGTCAGAGGGATATGGACAGAGGAATAGGGAAAGAGGGACAGGGACAGAGGGATAGAGACAGAGGGATAGGGCCCTGGACAGAGTGAACTATGGAACTAAGCCAAGAACCTGCAGTCTCTGCTTTATGCAAGTTTACAAATAGCTGGACGCTAAGTGTGTGTGGGGGAGGGAGGTGGTTGGACCACAACACTACATAAAAGAAAAAAAAGAAAAAAAACAGGGGTTATAGGTACTGACAGACAGCTGCCAGTACCTAAGATGGCAGCAATAGTTAGAGGGGGTTTAGAGAGCTGTTTGAGGGTGGGAGCAGGGACAGAGGGATAAGGGTAAAGGGATAGGGATAGGGATTGAGGGATAGGGATGGGGCAGAGGGATAGGGACAGAAGGATAGGGAGAGGGACAGAGGGATAAGGACAAGGACAGAGGGATGGGGACAGAGGGACAGGGACAGAGGAATAGGGACAGAGGGATAGGGAGAGGGACAGAGGGATAAGGACAAGGACAGAGGGATAGGGACAGAGGGAAAGATGTTCAGGGACAGAGGAATAGGGGCAGAGGGATAGGGACAGAGGGATAGGGACAGAGGTATAGGAGCAGGGGTATAGGGACAGGGATAGGGACAGGGACATGAGGATAGGGACAGAGAGATAGGGACAGAGGGATAGGGACAGAAGGATAGGGACAGAAGGATAGGGACAGAGGGATAGGAACACAGGGACAGAGGGATAGGGACAGGGATAAATGGATAGGGACAGAGGGATAGGGACAGGGATAAATGGATAGGGACAGAGGGACAGGGACAGAGGGATAGGGACAAGGCTAGAGGGATAGGGATAGAGGGATAGGGACAGAGGGATAGGGACAGAGGAATAGGGAAAGAGGGACAGGGACAGAGGGATAGATGGATAGGGACAGAGGAATAGGGACAGAGGGATAGGTACAGTGACAGAGGGATAGGGATATAGGGATAGGGATAGAGGGACATGGATAGAGGGATAGGGACAGAGGGACAGGGATAGAGGGATAGGGACAGAGGGACAGGGACAGAGGAATAGGGACAAAGTGATAGACGGATATGGATAGAGGGGTAGGGACAGAGAGATAGGGACAGAGGGATAGGGATAGATGGATAGGGACAGAGGGATAGGGATATAGGGATAGGGATAGAGGGACAGGGACAAAGGGATAGAGGGATAGGGACAGGGATAGAGGGATAGGAACAGAGGGACAGGGACAGAGGGATAGGGACAAGAATAGAGGGATAGGGATAGAGGGGTAGGGACAGAGAGATAGGGGCAGAGGGATAGGGACAAATGGATAGAGGGATAGGGACAGGGACAGAGGGATAGGGACAGAGGGACATGGACAGAGGAATAGGGACAGAGGGATAGGGACAAGGAAAGAGGGATAGGGATAGAGGGGTAGGGACAGAGAGATAGGGACAGAGGGATATGGGCAGTGGTATAGGGACAGGGATAGAGGGATAGGGACAGAGGGATAGAGGGATATGGATAGAGGGATAGGGACAGAGGGATAGGGACAGAGGGATAGGGGCAGAGGGAGAGGGACAGAGGATTAGGGACAGAGGGATAGGGACAGAGGGACAGGGATAGAGGGATAGGGACAGAGGGATAGGGACAGAAGGATAGGGAGAGGGACAGAGGGATAGGGACAGGGAAAGAGGGACAGGGATAGCTGGATAGGGATGGAGGGATAGGGACAGGAATAAAAGGATAGGGACAGAGGGAAAGGGACAGAGGGATAGGGACAAGGATAGAGGGATAGGGATAGAGGTATAGGGTCAGAGGGATATGGACAGAGGAATAGGGAAAGAGGGACAGGGACAGAGGGATAGAGACAGAGGGATAGGGCCCTGGACAGAGTGAAATATGGAACTAAGCCAAGAACCTGCAGTCTCTGCTTTATGCAAGTTTACAAATAGCTGGACACTAAGTGGGGGGGGGGGGGGAGGTGGTTGGACCACAACACTACATAAAAGAAAAAAAAGAAAAAAAACAGGGGTTATAGGTACTGACAGACAGCTGCCAGTACCTAAGATGGCAGCAATAGTTAGAGGGGGTTTAGAGAGCTGTTTGAGGGTGGGAGCAGGGACAGAGGGATAAGGGTAAAGGGATAGGGATTGAGGGATAGGGATGGGGCAGAGGGATAGGGACAGAAGGATAGGGAGAGGGACAGAGGGATAAGGACAAGGACAGAGGGATAGGGACAGAGGGACAGGGACAGAGGAATAGGGACAGAGGGATAGGGAGAGGGACAGAGGGATAAGGACAAGGACAGAGGGATAGGGACAGAGGGACAGATGTTCAGGGACAGAGGAATAGGGACAGAGGAATATGGACAGAGGGACAGGGACAGAGGGATAGGAGCAGGGGTATAGGGACAGGGATAAGGGACAGAGGGATAGGGACATGAGGATAGGGACAGAGAGATAGGGACAGAGGGATAGGGACAGAAGGATAGGGACAGAAGGAGAGGGACAGAGGGATAGGAACACAGGGACAGAGGGATAGGGACAGAGGGACAGGGATAAATGGATAGGGACAGAGGGATAGGGACAGGGATAAATGGATAGGGACAGAGGGACAGGGACAGAGGGATAGGGACAAGTATAGACGGATAGGGATAGAGGGATAGGGACAGAGGGATAGGGACAGAGGAATAGGGAAAGAGGGACAGGGACAGAGGGGTAGATGGATAGGGACAGAGGAATAGGGACAGAGGGATACGTACAGTGACAGAGGGATAGGGATATAGGGATAGGGATAGAGGGACAGGGATAGAGGGATAGGGACAGAGGGACAGGGATAGAGGGATAGGGACAGAGGGACAGGGACAGAGGAATAGGGACAAAGGGATAGAGGGATAGGGATAGAGGGGTAGGGACAGAGAGTTAGGGACAGAGGGATAGGGATAGATGGATAGGGACAGAGGGATAGGGATATAGGGATAGGGATAGAGGGACAGGGACAAAGGGATAGAGGGATAGGGACAGGGATAGAGGGATAGGGACAGGGACAGAGGAATAGGGACAGAGGGATAGGGACAAGGATAGAGGGATAGGGATAGAGGGGTAGGGACAGAGAGATAGGGACAGAGGGATAGGGACAAAGGGATAGAGGGATAGGGACAGGGACAGAGGGATAGGGACAGAGGGACATGGACAGAGGAATAGGGACAGAGGGATAGGGACAGAGGGACAGGGATAGAGGGATAGGGACAGAGGGATAGGGACAGAAGGATAGGGAGAGGGACAGAGGGATAGGGACAGGGAAAGAGGGACAGGGATAGCTGGATAGGGACGGAGGGATAGGGACAGGAATAAAAGGATAGGGACAGAGGGAAAGGGACAGAGGGATAGGGACAAGGATAGAGGGATAGGGATAGAGGTATAGGGTCAGAGGGATATGGACAGAGGAATAGGGAAAGAGGGACAGGGACAGAGGGATAGAGACAGAGGGATAGGGCCCTGGACAGAGTGAAATATGGAACTAAGCCAAGAACCTGCAGTCTCTGCTTTATGCAAGTTTACAAATAGCTGGACACTAAGTGGGGGGGGGGGGGAAGGTGGTTGGACCACAACACTACATAAAAGAAAAAAAAGAAAAAAAAACAGGGGTTATAGGTACTGACAGACAGCTGCCAGTACCTAAGATGGCAGCAATAGTTAGAGGGGGTTTAGAGAGCTGTTTGAGGGTGGGAGCAGGGACAGAGGGATAAGGGTAAAGGGATAGGGATAGGGATTGAGGAATAGGGATGGGGCAGAGGGATAGGGACAGAAGGATAGGGAGAGGGACAGAGGGATAAGGACAAGGATAGAGGGATAGGGACAGAGGGACAGGGACAGAGGAATAGGGACAGAGGGATAGGGAGAGGGACAGAGGGATAAGGACAAGGACAGAGGGATAGGGACAGAGGGACAGATGTTCAGGGACAGAGGAATAGGGACAGAGGGACAGGGACAGAGGGATAGGAGCAGGGGTATAGGGACAGGGATAAGGGACAGAGGGATAGGGACATGAGGATAGGGACAGAGAGATAGGGACAGAGGGATAGGGACAGAAGGATAGGGACAGAAGGAGAGGGACAGAGGGATAGGAACACAGGGACAGAGGGATAGGGACAGAGGGACAGGGATAAATGGATAGGGACAGAGGGATAGGGACAGGGATAAATGGATAGGGACAGAGGGACAGGGACAGAGGGATAGGGATAAGGATAGAGGGATAGGGATAGAGGGATAGGGACAGAGGGATAGGGACAGAGGAATAGGGAAAGAGGGACAGGGACAGAGGGATAGATGGATAGGGACAGAGGGATAGGGACAGAGGGATAGGTACAGTGACAGAGGGATAGGGATATAGGGATAGGGATAGAGGGACAGGGATAGAGGAATAGGGACAGAGGGACAGGGATAGAGGGATAGGGACAGAGGGACAGGGACAGAGGAATAGGGACAAAGGGATAGAGGGATATGGATAGAGGGGTAGGGACAGAGAGATAGGGACAGAGGGATAGGGATAGATGGATAGGGACAGAGGGATAGGGATATAGGGATAGGGATAGAGGGACAGGGACAAAGGGATAGAGGGATAGGGACAGGGATAGAGGGATAGGGACAGAGGGACAGGGACAGAGGAATAGGGACAGAGGGATAGGGACAAGGATAGAGGGATAGGGATAGAGGTGTAGGGACAGAGAGATAGGGACAGAGGGATAGGGACAAAGGGATAGAGGGATAGGGACAGGGACAGAGGGATAGGGACAGAGGGACATGGACAGAGGAATAGGGACAGAGGGATAGGGACAAGGATAGAGGGATAGGGATAGAGGGGTAGGGACAGAGAGATAGGGACAGAGGGATAGGGACAGAGGAATAGGGACAGTGGGATAGGGATAGATGGATAGGGACTGAGGGATAGGGACAGAGGGATAGTGATATAGGGATAGGGACAGGGATAGGGGGATGGGGCAGAGGGATAGGGACAGAGGAATAGGGATAGGAACAGAACAATAGGGACAGAGGGATAGGGACAGAGGGATAGATGAATAGAAGGGTAGGGATGGATAGGAGGATAGGTATATTCTTTCATTAAACATTTTGGCCAGTGTACATGGGCTTATCACTAGTGATTATATAATCACAAAAAAATATTTATTTGTTTTTTAAAAATTGATTATATGCTAAATCTTTGTTCTGGGTTTTTCTCTCCAAAATCACCTGACATTTTAGTGCTGATTGCACTGAAAATCTGGCCCTGGACACAGGGAAATATGGAACTAAGCCAAGAACCTGTGATTGAATCTGCAGTCTCTGCTTTAGGCAAGTTTACAAATAGCTGAAAATTCTTAGTGAATCTAAACTACTCCCTATATTATTCTCTGGATCATATTTACATTTTGTTTGTCAGGGAAGACTATAATGCATTTTTGTATACGGGGTTAATCAAACTGTCAAAAATAAAAAAAGAATCACCTTATTTATTCCTTACCCAGTACAAAACCTTAAAACCGTTCCATTTGTATTAGTATTGCAAATATTAGCTAGGATATAAAAATGATTCAACTATATTTTGGTTCTTTTAATTTAGTAAAATATTTAGAAGCAGATTTCCCTTCACACTGTATTAAAAGTGTTTACAGCGTATAATGAACAAAGCAAACCAGAGTGCCAAAGGCCTAACTGTTGAGATACTGTATCACATTATTAATTAAAATACAAGGCAGCTTTACACAGTGCTTGTAGCCCCTGGGTATCCAATGTTCTCCATTTGATTGAATCAGGCAGTGGCAGTAAAGGCATTTTTTTATTTTGTGCTGGAAGGGCTAACAAAAATGTAAAGCTGTTTTTAGCTGCTTCATATGAAGCATAATATGATTGCTTGAGAGAATGCATAGCTGTAGCATACGACAAGCAAGAGTAAGACATGGTATAAGTATATTACTATTGTACTGGGAATACATACATTGTGGGTGAGCAAGAAACTGATTTATCAGAGTATAAGACATGGTATAAGTATATTACTATTGTACTGGGAATAAATACATTGTGGAAGAGCACAATTATTTGTCTAGATAATATAAAGGAAGGGTGTTTACGTTTAAATATTCTTCTGTCATGTAATTTTGCACTTCTGAATGTCTGCCACACTAACATTAAAAGGATACTAAACACAAATTGTTCCTTTCATGATTTAGATAGAGCATGTCATTTTAAGAAACTTCCTAATTTACTCCTATTATCAATGTTTCTTCATTCACTTGCTATCTTTATTTGAAAAAGAAGGCATCTAAGCTAAGGAGCCAGACAATTTTTGGTTTAGACCATGGACAGCACTTGTTTATTGGTGCTGTCCAATCAGCAAGCACAACCCAGGTTGTGAACCAAAAACGGGCCGGCTTCTAAACTTACATTCTTGCTTTTCAAATAAAGATAGTAAGATAATGAAGAAAAAAATAAAATAGGAGTAAATTAGAAAGTTGCTTAAAATTGCATGCTCTATCTGAATCATGAAAGAAAACATTTGGGTTCAGTGTCCCTTTAATGTTAAAGTATTGATATTTTAAGGATCAGTGCATTCCATGTATGTGAAACTGCCCAGTTATACTACAGGACACTGTGACAAACTATTTAAAGTCTGTTCACCTGTCTATGGATCACTAAAATCATACCTTGAAATAAATCTTGCTAGCAGTACATTTTATTTTATAATTTTTAAATAAGCTTGCAAAATAAAGATTTAATAATACATATCCAGTTACTATATAGAAAATAAACAGAAAATGCAAAACAGGTTTTATTTATCAAAATAAAGCTGACTAAATGAATGTTCATTTCTTAATAACTTGTGTCACAAAGAGAATAATACCAATAAGAATAAAAACAATTTAATAACAAAATCTATTGCTAACATTCGCCTAGATTACGAGTTTTGCGCTATAGAGGGTGTGAAACGAACGCAACAAAAGTTGTATTATTTCACCCTCTATAGCGCTGCCATTATAAGTTTCTGAAAAGCCTTCTTGTGCGTGTGATATGGTGGCGATAAGCGCCATACCGCACAAAAGCCAAAGGCTGCTTTGACGTGCTCATGCACGCTTTCCCCATAGACATCAATGGGGAGAGAGTGTTCGGAAAAAAAAACTAACACCTAAAGCGAGTAATGAAAAATCTATGGGGAAAAAGTTAAGTTTAAACCTAACACCCTAAAATAAACCCCAAGTCTAAACACCCCTAATCTGCTGCCCCAACAATGGTTATTAACCATTAATCTGCCTCTCTCAACATCGCTGTCACTAATAAAAGTTATTAACCCCTATTCCACCGCTCCCCAACATCGCCACCACTAATAAAAGTTATTAACCCCTATTCCGCCACTCCTCGACATTGCCACCACTAACAAAAACTAATAAGCACTATTCCGCCGCTCCCCGACAATGCCGCCACTATTTATTTAAATTTATTAACCCCTAAAGCTCTGGCCTCCAACATCACGGCTACTAAATAAACCTATTGACCCCTAAACTGCCAAACCCCCACATCGCAAAAAACTAAATTAAACTATTAACCCCTAAACCTAACAACCCCCTAACTTTATATTAAAATTACAATATCTTAAAATAAAAATAACCTATCTTAAAATAAATTAAAACTTACCTATGACATTAAAAAAACTTAAGTTTAAACTATAAATTAACCTAACATAACTATTATACTGAACTATTATACTAAAATTAAAATAACTACCAATTAAAAAAAAAACATTACACATTGAAAAAACCTAAAACTACTAAAAAAAAATTAAGTCTAAAATTACAACAAATAAAAAATACTAAATTACAAAAAATAACAAACGGAATTTAAAAAATAAAAACAATTACCGGTACACCTTATCTAATAGCCCTATAAAAATTAAAAAGCCTCCCTCCAAAATAAAAAAGTCTACAATAAACTACCAATAGCCCTTAAAGGGTCTTTTGTAGGGCATTGCCCTAAAAGAAATCAGCTCTTTTACCTGGAAAAAATACAAAGACCGCCCAACAGTAAAACCCACCACCCAACCAACCCCCCAAAATAAAAAACCTAACTCTAACAAAAACCTAAGCTACCCATTGCCCTGAAAAGGGCATTTGTATGGGCATTGCCCTTAAAAGGGCAATCAGCTCTTTTACATTGCCCTGAAAAGGGCATTCAGCTCTTTTACCTAAAGCCAAAACCCTAATCTAAAAAAAAAACCCACACAAAAATAGTTTAAAAAAACCTAACACTAATCCCCGAAGATCCACTCACAGTTTCTGAAGTCTGGACATCCATGCTCATCCAGGCGGCGAGAAGTCTTCATCCAGGCAGCGAGAAGTCTTCATCCAGGCGGTGTCTTCTATCTTCATCCTGGCAGCGTCTTCTATCTTCATCCCGGTGGCGTGGAGCGGATCCATCCTTAAATACATCTGGCGCGGAGCATCCTCCGTACACTGGATCTTCAATGCAAGGGAGCCTTTTCAAAATGGCGTCCCTTGCATTCCTATTGGCTGATTTAATTCTTGAAATTCAAATCAGCCAATAGGATGAGAGCTACTGAAATTCTATTGGCTGATTTGAATAGATAGAAGACGCTGCCGGGATGAAGATAGAAGACGCCGCCTGGATGAAGACTTCTCGCCGCCTGGATGACGACTTAATTTTTTATTTTGGGGAGTTGGGATGGTGGTGGGTTTTACTGTTGGGGGGGTCTTTGTATTTTTTTTCTAGGTAAAAGAGTTGATTTCTTTAGGGCAATGCCCTACAAAAGGCCCTTTTTTTTTTTTTTGGCTATTGGTAGTTTATTGAGTTTATTGTAGGCTAGGTTTTTTTTATTGGGGGGGCTTTTTTATTTTTATAGGGCTATTAGATTAGGTGAAATTGTTTTTATTTTTGATAATTTCATTTGTTATTTTTTGTTATTTAGTAGTTGTTATTTATCGTAATTTAGTATTTTTTAGTCATTTTAGACTTACATTTTTTAGTAGTGTTAGGGTTTTTTTAAATGTGTAATTTAGTTTATTTTAATTGGTAGTTATTTTAATTTTAGTATAATAGTTTAGTATAATAGTTATGTTAGGTTAATTGTTAGTTTAAACTTAGGTTTTTTTAATTTCACAGGTAAGTTTTTATTTATTTTAAGATAGGGATATTGTAATTTTAATTTAAAGTTAGGGGGTGATAGTTTTGGGGGTTAATAGTTTAATTTATTAGTGGCAATGTGGGGGGACTGATGGTTTAGGGGTTAATAGGTTTATTTAGTAGTGGTGATGTGGGGGGCTGGCAGTTTAGGGGTTAATAGGTTTAGTTAGTGGCGGCGGTGGCGGGGAGCGGCAGAATAGGGGTTAATAACTTTATTATAGTGGCAGGGATGTGGGCGGGCGGCAGATTAGGGGTTAATACATTTTAAATAGTGTTTGCGATGCAGGAGGGCCTTAGTTTATGGGTTAATTGGTAGTTAATGGGTGTAAGTGTACTTTGTAACACTTTAGTTATGAGTTTTGTGAAACATTTTTGTTACATGAAATCCATAACTACTGCTCTCAGATGGCGGTATGAATCGTGTCGGTATAGGCTGTAATGCAATCATTTTAGCCTCACCGCATAACCTGTAATACCGGCGCTATGGAAATCCCACGCAAAAACGTCATTTTTTTAGTGCGGGATTGACATTGCGTTACAGGATAAAATGCTTGTGGTATAGCTATACCGACATGACTCGTAATGGCTGCGTTACTGTTTTTAAGTGGAAATGGCCATTTTTTCAGCGTTAAAACTGTAATGCAAAACTTGTAATCTAGCCGATTGTTATTAAGTATAAATATCTGAAATTATTTCAAACTCTCCTAGATCATATTAATTTCAATAATACTAAGCTAAAAGGTAGAAGAAAATTTTAAAAAGAATGAAGTTGGTTTTAATCTTTTTCCCCAATTTGGAAAACTGGAGCAGATGTTTTTTTTTCTCATTACCAAAGTGTCACAATATTTCTCTGATTCAAACACAGATGAGATTTTTAACTCACACAAAATATTTTTCCATAACAGCACTCGGAACCACTGATAATTGATGCAAATTACTGAAATCCGATATAGGTTATTGGAGTTTGTGTGTGTGTTTTGCAATTGGATAGAGTAATGTTTATACTAAGTAATATACAATATGGATGCCATTTGAATGTGAGAATGCACATACAAATGGGCATGTTTATTTATCAAACTTTTGATATATTAAAAGTATTTTTATATTTATTAATTTATAATTCATTAAGGAAACATTTGCATTTAAATGAGATTTTCATCTAATTTACATCTAAAATCAAGAACATTGCATGAAATTAATTTCCATAAGATGAAAGTGGACGCAACTTATCTCATATTCTAAAATGGGAACCTTGTAAAACCTCTAAGTGGCGAGGTTTAAAATATCGCCAAAAGCTCCAGACATCACATTATGGATCAAGGTTTAGCAACACAAACTTCTAGATATTGTAAATCGTCTTTTTTTCAAAACATGATTTTTGGGACTTTTGTTTAATGTAAAAACATGGGCCATCTATCTAGGTTTCCAAAAAATAGGACATAATGGAAAACTGTTAAATCCTGATCACAAATCTGTGATTGCTGATAGAAATCACCTTTAAGAAGATGAAATTACTGTAACTTAGACTCATGAAAATGCTAGTATGAAATAAAAACATTTTAAGAGAGCAATTGACATAATTTCTATATGTCATGCTTGTGATTTCTGTTTTCTTACAATTCTTGCAGATTTTATTATTAGCTCTACGGGACATCACATAAATTGCTATTAAATACATATACATATGTATATACCTGTCCCAACCACTACTGAGGGACTATAAAATATATGCAGAATATAGGTTTAATGAATATATTGTATTGTAGTGTAAAAATAATACAATTATTCTGAATCATCCTAAAAAAACAGGAAAACAGGTTGAAAGGGCCATTTTTGCACTTTTTGATGTGTCCATTATGTTGCTGAAATAAATAGCAAACCCAATGGTTGGGAGGATTTTGATCACAAAGCCATTGCTGTCCATGTATAATATGGGAAATTGTCCCACCATCTGCTCAGATCTGTTCCAAACATTTCCCAATAAAGAAATGGTGTAATCATTTGTTTTGTGATTGTGGACCCTGTTTGTATATTATAGTAAATTCCTTTTGGTGCCCCTATCTGATATGCAATTTGATATAGTCAGCCGATCCATATAAGAAAACTACTGTATTGAAATAAAGCCACAAGATGATGTCAGATTTACCATTTTTATTGTAATCAAAACCTCTAAATTTCATTGTATAGTGTGTGCACATAATCGCTGTTTGAATTTTATATTTGAGAATATGTTAATAAAACTAGTGAAGTTAAAAGTGTATATTGCTTTAAAATCTGTGAGGACAAACTTCATAAATATATTAAGATTAAGAATATGCGACAATGGGATGTGAACAATATAATAAATATTTAAATATTGTAACTTGACATGATGTTAGTAAGTTTTGGAGCTTGGAAAATGCGAGTAATCTGTACATTGCTCCTAGATTGTACTATTGGTTAATTTACATAAAACCAGTCATCAGATGAAACTTTGTAGTGCAGGCAAATATAGGAGACTTCAAGAATTGCCACATGTGCATATTGTTCTCCTGATAATTAATAAGTTCTGAGTTTTCAGCTTGATAAACAAACAGGCTGATTTAATAAACCTTTGGATCTTATTTGTCATCAAAATTTATGTTATGCTATTTCCATGTGACAAATGTCTAGTAAAATACAAATTCTGTCTATAATATGCAAATGAGGTATTTATTTACCATTCAATTAAGCTTCAAGTTTGGTTTTACACAAAATGCATCACATGGACTGCCTTGTTTGTATGAAGATCTCTGTGGACTGCAATGTACGTCTACTAAAGTAGGATACATGCAGTAATATTTTGGCAAGCCTAAATATTTTCTAAGAACTGAGGCTTAATCACTTTTTTTTGCATCTTGGCTATTCACAAAATATGTGTCTAAAAATAAATAAATAGACCAATCTGATATAAAAAAAAATGACCTTATTCAATATTTGTGATGTCCTTGTCAGTAGGTAACATTATCATCTTTGGCTATGAGAGCAAACTGAAAAGGAACAAAAGACCTATTTTTTTTGCTCTTAAAGGGTCATGAAACCTCAAAATTGTATTTTATAATTTAGATAGAGAATACAATGTTAAATTACTTTAAAATGTACTTCTATTATCTAATTTGCTGCATTTCTTGGTATCCTTTGTTGAAAAGAATACCTAAGATGACTCAGCAGCTTGGAGCTAGCTGCTGATTGCGGGCTAAATATATATGCTTCTTGTCATTGGTTTCTAATGTTCAGCTAGCTCCCAGTAGATTATTGATGCTCCTTCAAGAAAGGATATCCAGAGAATGTAGCAAATTTGACAATAGAAGTAAATTGGAAAAAAAAATTGTGTATATTAATATGATCCTCTAAGCATTTACATATAAAGGGCTAGATTACAAGAGGAGTACTAAAGGCATGTGCACACCCCTGAGCTCTTATAAGCCTACCTAGTTTTACTCTTCAATAAAAGATATGAAGAGAACAAAGCAAATTTGATAACAGAAGTAAATTGGAAAGTTATTAAAAAATTGCATGCTCTATCTGAATCATGAAAGTTTAATTTTGACTATACTGTCCCTTTTAGTAAAATCACATCTGTCTGGTAATTCTTCTTCACCATGGACTTGTGATATCAGATTGTACGCTAATCTTAACACAGTCCAGTGATATTAATAGTGCACCCTTTGCGATCAATAGTTCTCCACTTGTAATCTAGGCCATAATATTCTCTCCTAAAAAAAACACGTTCAATTTTGACTAAATTATTTTTTACACAGACATAATTCAGGTAGCCTAACACACTCAAACAAATGTATATTACAATAATTGAAATACACAGCCAGGTGGGGAGCTCTGATTATGCATGAATTTATACATTTTTAAATGGAATATACCACAATATCTGATTCCAGTTAGTAAATTTACACTTAGTTTATAGGAATCTTAAAGTGTTAGCATCCCATCTTATCTGCACAATGATGATTTGTACGATCCTTTTAGGTAGTGACACATTAATTAATTTGTTAGTAAATATGGACAATTTGTGTGGTTGCCTATTGACATTTATCAGAAATATAATTTATAAAGTAAAATTATGTTTCTGAATATTAAGAGCAACATTTCTTATAAATTCTATGATCATTTTGTAATCCACATGCTAAAACAGCTTTTATGCTGATAATGAAATTGTAAATTATAAGAACGTGAGACCCAGAACATGGAGACCAATAAATATCTCATTATAGAACACATATATCACTGGTATATCTGGAACCTTAAACTATTATTGCTTTAGTTAACTTGTATCTGCATGTTCTTGTTAAATGGGAATATATGGTATGGTAAGAATATGCTTGCAACATAAAGATCATTGTAATAAATATCCACACTGCTACATTTTCAACACAAGCATTGTGTCTATCTGCATAAAGTGTCACTAAGTAAAAAATGTTTTAGGTTTTGGTGCCTCTCTCAGTTGGATAAGCGCAAGCACTTGTCTTGAATCCTCCCCTGAAATTGTATATGTTCCTTTGAATTCCAGTTCCATCTTTATGATAATGGCAGAAAAATCCATCTCATGTCTCCTATTATTTCTCCCTCTTTACTCAACCAGGTGTCTTTACACTACGTCCAGCTCAATCTCTCAGAAGAGGAGCTTCTCTTTTTCCCCCCTCTCATAGACAATGGGCTCGATAAAATAAATTTCACCTGCTCAAAGCCACTTTTTCTCACCGACTCTCGCAGGGCTGCCCTGGTGGAATAATCGTAAAAAAGGGGCAGTCCCTGCGAGTGGCGAGATGGCTCCTTTTAAAAGCATTTCAGCTCGCTGGATAGGGACACTTCGCTCCTTGGAGCGAATTTAGCAGGGAGCAGGGGAAGCACATTCAAATTAAAATCCTACAGCCAATATAACTCACATTATGCTGCTTTCTGCATTGATCATCTTACATTCGCCTATGTTTTCGTATATATGTGTTTTTCTATTAGGGTTATAATTATTTTGAGTGTTCTGAAAAAAGCTTGCCACATTTTAGTTGGTGAGTAAAAACTGTAATATCTGCAGTGCGAAAATCTTTATAGAATTACACTGGGATTCGAGACATTTTCATATACGCCCATGGAATTCCCATGTTCAGCCCATTTTACGAAAAAACAACAATTACGCTTTGCATTTTGTATTTATAAGTTTAAGTTTCTATGTGATTTTTGCACATCCAGTTTATTACAATTACAATTTACACTATGCATATTTAATTTGATTTATTCCTGTGTAAATTACATACAAGTTTAAATTTTTTGTTAATTTACGATTTTTGGTGAAGAATTTTGTTACGATTTTTGATGCACCTTAACAATACAATTTTTGTCCTGCTTATTTTTGTGTGAATGGTTCAAATATTTGTTTTGTATGATGTTTAAACTACGAATTTTGTTGTGCACATTTCACATGAAAATGCAGTATACGCCCCATAGCGAGACACCCTGTTTTCAGGGTAAAAAGTGGCTTTAGATCATTCCACCAGGGAAATAGAAGGACTGGCGAGCATTCTTTAATAATCTTGCCAGCCCAAAGAGCTTTCAATCATTGAGTCCACTGCCTGCAAGCTGTCTTGCTGTTTGTTTTAGAATCACATTGGACTTTTAGTTGTCATTTCATTCCACATATACAAGCACTTACCAAATCATGCCATGTTCATCTACATAGTATCTCCAAAACACCCCCGTTACCCAAGTTACCTCCAAAATATTGATTCACTTTCTTACTTTGTCTCATATTGACTACTGCAACCTAATCCTAAATTACTCCTACCTATTACCCCTCTAATCTATCAAAATGCCATAGCTTTACTTATATACCTAAGTCTCCAATCCACATCTGCCTTGCTTTGACAGTCCCTTCACTGGCTCTCCATATGCTTTAGCATACACTCTCAAAAGCTCAGTATATATCTAACTATGGCCCAGATTACAGGTGGAGGGTGCAACATCAATATTTCTTGACCGCTCTAAAATAAGTGCACAAATTGATATTACAAGTCCATGGTTCAGAGAAGGTTTAATGTGGCCGACATTCCTTTAGCATATCCTAAACTTTAAATACTTCAAGTATTGCTTCAGACTTGAGAAAGGGAGGTAATCTCTAAAATTTTGTCTTTTAAATATTATGTTAGTCCAATAAGAAATGTATCATTGCATACTGTGATACTCTGGTTATTGGCTACTGGACTAATATGGCTAAACTAATCTACACTATAATTTTATAGCTATAGATATTTTACAAAAATGTATACAATTATATAGAGAAATATATATTTTAAAATAAAAAGAACCTTTTTATTTTAAACAAAGAACATAGGTATTTGAAGTATTCCTAATGCATCTGTTGGCCCTAGCGCACCTTCAGGTTAGCACTCAAGAGAAGAAAAGAAAAGGCTTTTTTAGCACACCCCTTAGAAGTCTATGGGAAAAGTGATTTAGCTTTGTCGCATTTTCCAACCTTTAGATGTTAGCGGACCTGAGTCTTTTGTTCGAGTGATAGCTCTTTACTTTCAACTTGTAATACTGGTGCATGCATGAAAGCACTATCAATTTATTTTGAGCACAGTTAGCCTTCAACAGCACTAAAATCTATTGCTCTACCTGTAATTTCTCTTTTCTACAAATCCACAGTTTTTAATCAACCTTTACTCTCCACATCCACACTTTCTGTCTTCTCAATAATATATATAACAAACAAGTGTGAAGCATCTCCCATACAAGTTTTTTTCAGTCTCCCAGACAGCAGCCCCTTGTTCAAGGTCTCAAGTGCAACGAACCTACAGGTGTTGGTATCAGTGTGCTGGCCTCTCACACTTCTCTCAGGCAGACTGAACCTCCTGTATAGCTGTCCTTTCAGCAAGGTCTCAAGCCTAAAGAACTTACAGGTGCTGGTATCAGTGTGCTGGCCTCTCACAGTCCTCTCAGACAGACTGAACCTTCTGTACAGTGGCCCCTTGTTCAAGGTCTCAAGTGTAAAGAACCTACAGGTGCTGGTATCAGTGTGCTGGCCTCTCACAGTCCTTTCAGCAAGGTCTCAAGCCTAAAGAACCTACAGGTGCTGGTATCAGTGGGCTGGCCTCTCACAGTCCTCTCAGGCAGACTGAACCTTCTGTACAGTGGCCCCTTGTTCAAGGTCTCAAGTGTAAAGAACCTACAGGTGCTGGTATCAGTGTGCTGGCCTCTCACAGTCCTTTCAGCAAGGTCTCAAGCCTAAAGAACCTACAGGTGCTGGTATCAGTGGGCTGGCCTCTCACAGTCCTCTCAGGCAGACTGAACCTTCTATACAGCTGCCCCTTGTTCAAGGTCTCAAGTGTAAAGAACCTACAGGTGTTGGTATCAGTGTGCTGGCCTCTTACAGTTCCCTCAGGTAAGACTGAAACTTCTGTACAGCGGCCCCTTGTTCAAGGTCTCAAGTGTAAAGAACCTACAGGTGTTGGTATCAGTGTGCTGGCCTCTCACAGTTCCCTCACGCAGATGGAACCTCCTGCACTTCAGTCCTTTCAGCAATGTCTCAGGCCTAAATAACTTACAGGTGCTGGTATCAGTGTGCTGGCCTCTCACATTTTTCTCTCGAGCAGACTGA
Source organism: Bombina bombina (assembly GCF_027579735.1). Lineage (NCBI taxonomy): Eukaryota > Metazoa > Chordata > Amphibia > Anura > Bombinatoridae > Bombina > Bombina bombina. Next base: position 410,346,083 of record NC_069499.1, on the reverse strand, counting down.
ATGTCCTTGACAGCGGCTCCTTCTTTTAAGGTCTCCTCCCCTAGGAAAATACTCCTTCTTTCTTATCCTTGCTGGCCGGTAAGGACAACTGCCTCTGATATAATCTGATAATCTAATATAATTTCCTGTATAGGGTTTGCACTTTCGTGTTATCGTAATATCTTAATGAGAATCCCTTACTCTATACATCCATCTAATCATAATACCTCCAGAACACGAAAAAACAGACATACATTGATACATTGTAATCACTTACAAGAATTGACTCTATAATAAAGATAGAATTACGATAATTCTATTCAGGACTAGTTCAGAACCTCCAGTTACAACCATCCAATAAGGTACTAGATAACATGAACGTCAGAGTGATTAGGATTGGTCCATACAAACATCCACTCTAATAGGTGAAGTCATCATGACTAGGGGAGGAATACGAGTCAATAAAAGACCACGCCGAACGCCACGCCGTACCCTTTGAAAAAGCCACAATGGTGGCGAAACATGTCAGGGCTTAGCTAGTTGATATGCTCAAAAGCAAAACATTTTAACTGCAGATGGTTAGATGAGGGGTTATACCGAATAGCGGGGTTGATATAAAACAATATACTCCGTAAGCGCTGTAGATTTAAAATAACTTTTCTGACACCAATGAAGTTGCAGCTATCAGCCGAAGATAATTAAACAGTGTGATCAGCGTATTGAATGAATGCTAATCGGATCATACATTTTCCAAGCTGCAGCAGTATCGATGCAAGAACACAACACAGACCTATTTAACTGATGTAGTCTATACTAATATTGTATTATGATGCATCCCAAGTGGGAGATCTGTTGAACAATAATATTATTCTAATAGAAATATATAGAAGTTACATACTCCAATTGTTGTATCCTATCATTATTAAGTTACAACTATAGCATTGAGAACTAACACAGCATAAATCTCTGAATATCTATTAATTTTTATAGTTTTTTGTAATTAAATTAAACTGGTAACATGATAGCAAGCTATTTACAAACCAATTTAAACTCCCATATATTTATTTCTAATTGGGAGCGATTAGGAACATGCCTTAGGAATCTGCATAGATAACTATATATATTTACAACCTAGGTAATTATATGATAATCCTATAAGAAGGTTTTATCACTACTGATAACAGTGTGCTAAGGAGGAGTATTTAATTCCCTTCTTAGGGATCTTTATAGATAACCACATACCCATAACCTAGGTAGTAATATAATATTTCTATGTGAAATATCTTACACTAATGACAACAGTGAACAAAAGAGGAGTATTCCATTTCTTCTAATTTTATAATATTTTACTGATGATAACTTGAACGTCATTAGATTTATATCAACAGTGCACCCAATAGAGATCATATACTGGGGTCCATTTAATGTGACTTTATATAAAAGGTACCACCTATTGATGAAAATCTATATTAAAGGCCACAATAGATATTAAATAATGCTATTTTAGCACAATATTGATTCTTAGCCTATTCAATATTAATACAAAGTTGCATCCAACACTAATACCCCTTTACCAAAATATTCTGTTATCTCTATAAATTAGAACATAATATTATCCCAACCCTGGAAACTTAATCCAAGGTTAGACTGGACATCAAAAGGCATTTTCTGTGTTGAACTGAACAAGCAGCATATTATAACCTCATTTACATTCTGTGTTTTTAATATATTATATGTTTGTCTGTGGATTTATTTTTATTTTTAAGTAATACCCAATAAAGGTTATATTTTAAATTGATTGCGGATAACTCTGCTTTCCTCCTCCCTATTGATTGTTCTAACTCTTAGCCACTCCCCTTAGGATAAGAGTGCTATACAGTGTACACCCCTTTCAATCCAAGGATTGAAATCCCCGTTTTCTTTTTAGAATAAAATAAGTACACAGCGCCTCACTCTGTAAATTACTTCAAAATTCACACAATTATTATTCTTCACAGAGGATCCCAAGCATACCTATATAGTAGTGCTATTAGTCCTGTTTTTTCTTTGGTAAAGCAGGACATGTAAAAAACAAAAAACTAAATTACATTTTGAAATTATGTCTTTTAGATGAAATAAAGGAAAATGCTGACTATAATGTTTCTTTAAAGGAATAGAATGATCAAAAATGAAATGTGCATGGATGCATTTTTTTCAATATACTTTCATTAGCAAAAACGCTTCTAGTAAAAAGTTATTAGTTTTTCTGCAGCATACGCACATATCCTGTAGAGGTCTGTGCATTAGTATCCAAACACCACACCTTCTCAGAGAGTCAGCAGTAGCTTGTATGGCACAATTATGTCTTCAGAAGCAATACACACCACAGTCAGCTCTCTGAGAAGGTGTGGTGTTTGAATACTGGTACAAGGCCCTCACAGGATATGTGTATGTCGCAGAAAAACAGTAATAACTTTTTTTAGATGCATTTTACCGAGGAAATTATATTGCAAAAGTGCTTATATTTAAAATTTCGACCCCTTTAAGTAAAAAATGTCTACACTAGTGATGTCGCAAACAGTTCTGCCACGAATAGTTCGCAGCGAACATAGCATATTCGCGTTCGCAGTGGACGGCGAACATATGCGATGTTCGATCCGCCCCCTATTCGTCATCATTGAGTAAACTTTGACCCTGTAGCTCACAGTCACAAGACACATTCCAGCCAATCAGCAGCAGACACTCCCTCCCAGACCCTCCCACCTCCTGGACAGCATCCATTTTAGATTCATTCGGAAGCTGCATTCTTAGTGAGAGGAGGGACAGTGTAGCTGCTGCTGATTTAATAGGGAAATCGAAAGCTAGGCTATTGTATTCAGTGTCCACTACAGTCCTGAAGGACTCATCTGATCTCTGCTGTAAGGACAGCACCCCAAAAAGCCCTTTCAGTCTGCTTTTTTTTTTTTCCCTGTGTAATATAATTGCAGCCTGCCTGCCAGCTCAGGCTCACAGCGTATACTGTGCCCACTTGCCCAGTGCCACCACTCATATCTGGTGTAACAGTAGTGTACATTTAAAAAAAAACAAACTTTTTTTAATTTGAAATAATAGCAGTCATTTTCCTTCGCACGTGTGCGTTTGAGGTCCTGCCAGGGCACAGTGTGACACCAGTGCAAGTCCTATCTGCTAAAAAAAAGTAGTGTACATTTAAAAAAAAACAAAAAAACCTTTTTGTTTAATTTGAAATAATAGCTGTCAGTTTCCTTCACACGTGTGTGTTTGAGGTCCTGCCAGGGCACAGTGTGACACCAGTGCAAGTCATATCTGCTAAAACAGTAGTGTACATTTAAAAAAAAAAAAAAAAACTTTTTTTTAATTTGAAATAATAGCAGTCAGTTTCCTTCACACGTGTGCATTCCAGGTCCTGCCAGGGCACAGTGTCACACCAGTGCAAGTCATATCTGCTAAAACAGTAGTGTACATTTAAAAAAAAAAAAAACCTTACACTACCTGAACGATACAACATCATACCTGATGTTTTAAAGCACGTTATTCCAATTTAGGAATTGGAACAGTAGTGTACATACATTTAAAAAAAAAACCCCTTTTTTATTGTGAAATAATAGCAGTCAGTTTCCCTCACACGTGTGTGCTCCAGGTCCTGCCAGGACACAGTGTCACACCAGTGCAAGTCATATCTACTAAAGCAGTAGTTTACTTACATTTAAAAAAAAAAGAAGCTTTTTTTACTGTGAAATAATAGCAGTCAGTTTCCCTCACACGTGTGCGTCCCAGGTCCTGCCAGGGCACAGTGTCACACCAGTGCAAGTCATATCTGCTAAAACAGTAGTGTACATTTAAAAAAAAAAAAAAACCTTACACTACCTGAACGATACAACATCATACCTGATGTTTTAAAGCACGTTATTCCAATTTAGGAATGTTAGGTGATTTATGCCCTTTATGGATTAAAACCAGACTCTGCATCAACTATGTAATTTTCCATGGGAGTTTGCCATGGATCCCCCTCCAGCATACCACAGTCCAGGTGTTAGTCCCCTTGAAACAACTTTTCCATCACTTTTGTGGCCAGAAAGAGTCCCTGTGGATTTTAAAATTCGCCTGCCTATTGAAGTCTATGGCGATTCGCCTGGTTCGCCGGTTCGCAAAATTTTAGGTTCGCGACATCACTAGTCTACACTTAACTTTCTTAGTTTTATGTTATATTCTAGAAATTAGGCATTGTTTGCTTGTTTATTTAAAAATCCAAAAGGCATTCATTGCTCTAACTCTACAAATTGGGTTATATGCATTTTAATTACTTAAACATTTAGCAAACAACAGGAATTTGTTTAAAATGTGTTGTAAAATACAATTTCTAACATCATAGAGCTTTTTAATCAGGGGAGTAACTAAACCTCACTAGGCACCAGGCCAAAGACTGTGATAGGGCCCCCCATTTCAACAGTGTCCATTCTGGCTGTTTGAAAGTAGCTGAAGCTGAGTCATCAGCCACATAGTAGCAAGAAAATCTGCTTCTTTGTGATTATGAGTCTTTCTTTCCTTCTTTCAGAGTAAACCGAGGATAAGCTTCCTGTACAAATATGGTGGCAGTTTCTCTGTACGACCACAATGTAATGGCATCTTAGAAACCCTGTAGAAAGGTGACAAGAATTCCAAACCCAAGTTTGGAACACTTCATAAATGTTAAGGAGGTGGTACAAAAGCTGTTGAAAATGTTTATAGGTAGACGAAATTAGTTTATTTACAATAAAGGTCAATAGTAAAAACTATTGCTAAGATACAACTGCTGTAAACCTTACATTAAAATCAAGAAGAGCTGCTCTCTCTCTATCTTTATCTATCTATATCTCTCTCTTACACATTGCATATTATCAAGTGTGCTACCCTGACACGGAAATATGAATATTTCACATTCCAATGTTCTTCACATAGCGGAATATGTTATATTTATTCGCAAATGCATATCTCTACATATATTTGATGGTATTTTGGTACAGTATATATATATATATATATATATATATTATATATATATATATATATATATATATATATATATATATATATACTGTATAGATATATATATTTATGTATACTGTATATATATATTAATATCTATTTATAAATACTTAGAACATATTTCTCTATGTGAAGAACATTGGAGTGTGAAATATTTACAGTAAATACATCATTAAACAATTAAATATGAATATTGCATAAATAAGATTTTTCGTGTCTTTAGCTACTTGACTGCAAAGGGCTCCAATGCACTTCTATAAATGTCTCTATATTTCTAAACATGTATTTATGTGCTTATATGTGTATATATGTCTGTAAATACATAAATACACATAGAAATATATAAATACATATGTACACAGATATATAAATTCAAGAAGAAAAGATGCAGTACCACACTCCGTAAAAATAAAATATACCTTTATTCAAAAATCTTTTAAAATTTCAGTTACAAAGTGTAGTGACAGCCTGCCACTAGTTTGGAGAGAGAGCGCAGCACACGGGCGTTTCGGCAGATTGCCGTAATAATAGCCTCATATATATATATATATATACAGTATATATATATATATATATATATATATAGAGAGAGAGAGAGAGAGAGAGAGAGAGAGCAGCACACAAGGAAGCACTCACTGGTTCTTTATGCAAAATAAATTTAATCAAATAAGTGACGTTTCAGGGGTGTCAACCCCGTCTTCAGACTACATAGATAAAACAGGCACATACCTTACTTCTCTTATACCCTCCACCAAAAAAATAATGATTTAACAAAACTGACTAAAGGGGCTAAATTAAAAACATTAGAAAATATTAATGTTAATATAGGGACCACTAACAGTAAATTCAAATTAGACTAGATCTGTTACTTAAATATCCCAAACATAATTCCCATTGGCCCTTATTCCGAAACTACAATTTACAATTTACAAGAGAAACAATTTAACAAAAAAGAGTGTCAATTACCAGGAAACACATATAAACATCTGTTACAAAAAACAGTGCCAGTCCAGGTGGGTGTTCAAACCCCCAGGGATAAGAGTCCCCAGGTTGAAGATCCACCTGGACTTGCACTGTAGCAACATTTTAGCTCTGTCACTCCCTCTTACAGGTAGGGGTGTGTGATCTATAATCACATATCTTAAATCCGCATCAGTATGGCCAGCCAACGCAAAATGTCGGGCCACCGGCTGTTCAGAATAATTTTTTATTATATCAGCTCTAATGGCAGTGCGAAGGTTGGCCATCCGTGTACGATGGTCATCCACTGTCTTACCAACATAGAATAACCCGCACGGACAATGTAATAAATACACTATAAACGTTGTAGTGCAGGTTACCCTATGTCGGATGATAAACCTTCGGTTGGTACCTGGATGTGTAAAACATGTTGTGGTTAGTAAGCCATTACAAGTTGTGCACCTGGCACATTTGTAACAACCAGGTTTCACTGATTGTAACCAAGTCGTCTTTTCGTAGCTCTGTATTGGATCCACCTTTACAAGACAGTCCCCAATCGATCTAGACCTCCTGAAACCCACTCTTGGATGTTGCATTCCTCTTAAGGGCAAGTTCTTATCTGTTTCAATAATGTGCCAGTTATTTTTAATCAATTGTGGTAGACCTCCATTATCCCTTGTGTAGGATGAGAGAAAATCATTCATTCACCCTCTTAATGTTTTTCGGGTTTCTGCAGAGCCGTATCTTGATCCATATTCGCAAACATCTGGAAATGTTGTTCAATATATCTATCCTGATAGCCTCTTTGTAAGAATCTTGTTTTCATTTCTCCTAATTGTCTTTGGGCCTGGTTGATATTACTATTGTTTTGTATCACCCTTTTGAATTGGGAAATAGGGAGTGCCCTTTTTAGTGACGGGGGATGGCAACTAGTTGCTTCGAGCAAGGAATTCCTGTCTGTGTCCTTACGAAACAATGTAGTGTGAAGTTTACCTTCCTCAATATGGATTCTCAAATCTAGAAAGTCCACAGATTTCATATGAAAGTTTATCTTGAATTGTAGTGTAGGAATGATATCATTAAGTGTTTTAAACCACTCCAGTAACTCAAGTTCCGTGCCCCTCGACAGCAAAAACAAATCATCTAAATACCTCTTAAAGTACCTAATCTGATGGCACTTAAATGGATCAGTATCTGACTCTTCAAATTGGGCCATACAGAGACTGGCGTACAATGGGGCCATATTTGACCCCATCACCGTCCCCATCAACTGCAGATAAAAGGCGTTTTCAAACTTAAAATAATTGCTCGTTAGACACAATTCTAGTAACTCCATAATGAACTCTACTGGAGGTCCCACAAAGGGGTATCGATTGAGTTGGTTACGAATAGCCATTAGTCCCTGAGTATGTGGTATAACCGTATAAAGGATTACCACATTGAGTGTCACCAATATGATAGGTTCATCAATTACTGGAAATAATTTAAGTTCCTTGATAAGACTCATAGAATCAAGTAGAAAAGAAGTCATATTGCGTACTAAAGGTTGCAGTATTTTATCCAGAAATACTGCAATAGGTTGTAGCAGTGACCCTATAGAAGACACTATAGGCCTGCCGGGTGGACATGTGGCATGCTTATGAACCTTTGGCAAGATATAGAAAGCCGGGATTCGTGGATAATGCACAGTCATAAATCCAACTTTGTTCTTGTCAAGCCAACCACCCTCTAGGGCCTTTTTCAGTATCAAATCAACCTGTGCCTTAAATACCTTAGTTGGATCTTGATGTAATCTTTTATAGGTCTTTTCATCCTGCAATTGTATCAATATCTCCTGTTGGTAATAGGAGTAATCAGTATCACAAGGGCGCCACCCTTGTCAGCCTCCCGAAATACATAGAAATATATAAATACATATGTACACAGATATATAAATACATATATATATATATATATATATATATATATATATAAATATAATCGTATACATATTTAATCATGTATATGTATGTATCGCTATGCTAAATCCCTTTGCATGTTTTCTATTTCTTACAACTGAGACCTCATATCTCTGAGCCCTTATACATAGTTTAATTAGTGTTACTATGAGTGTAGCTGTGCTTTTTAAGTGTTTTGTGACACTTTTTGACTTGTGTACAACAGTTAACAAGAGCTCTAAAGTTGCAGTGCCCTGACGAGTGTTAAATTTAATTGCGCTCGAGAGATCACGTTTACTTTCAACATGTAAACACAGGTGCGATAAACCCGATATCGCTCGTGCACAACAGTTAGCGTGCTACTCGTAATCTAGCCCTTAGTACGAGATGGCCCAAAAAAGAGTTCTACTTATTTTGCAAAAGAAATCACTGTTTCTTATAAGGTGTGAGAACACAGAAATAAGAGGGAACAGTGATTTTTCATACTAAATAAGTAAAGCAATACTCAGTAAGGCAAATTTCATACAATCTGGGACACCTACGCTGAAACTGGTTTCCCAAAATGACCTTTGAAAAATTAGAGACAGGCTTTCCAAATTCAGGACTGTCCCAAAAAATGTTGGGCACCTGGTCACCTTACATGTAACCATATTTCTAAAGGCAAATCCATACACTTTCCTTACACTGTGAGCCCTATTCTGCAGGGATGGGGCACATTAGAAGGCCATACATGATGCAGATGGAGGCCCGATCCAACTGATTGCAGGTGCAGGCCCTTAAAGGGACAGTTGTTTTTCAAATAATGTATTACCAATGACTTGTTATACCAGCTGCAGAGTATAAAATGTATAAGAAGTTGCATTTTCAAGCTTATTTATGTATATAAAATAGCTGGTTTTGTGCTTTGAAATCACATTCTATTAAAATGGGTTGAGCTTGTAGATCAGATCTTATTATTTTATTATTTTTTGTACACAAACATCTTCTTTATCTTATATCAAAGGCTAATACTTAGAGATAATAATGGAAAATTAAAATTGTATTATTTTACTATCCGGTACCCAACTCGGAGTATCATTTTCTCTGCTGGTTGTGTTTTCCTATCTTATCAATACCCTATACTTAAGTATAGAAAAATTCAGTATAGATGAGAATACCACAGGCTAAATCAGAAATAAGGGTTAAGGAGCTACTTGTAAACAATTTAACAAACTCCAGCAGGTAAAATGGATCTTTGGGAACAAAACAGGTAGAATATTTTTGGGTAAACTGTCCCTTTAACTGAGACCTATGAAACCTCTGCAGGTATGCCCTCTGCTTTTAATTAGACCATATTCTTAACTTATTTCCAGCACAAAACAAAGTAAAATGAAAAACATGAATAGTGCAAGTCATTTGAAACTAATTTATTTTTCAATCTTGCTGACCTCTTCTCACATTTAATCTAAATATAAAGTATTATAAAACAACACTGCAATACACATTCATATTTATTTTACCTGCTTTTGCTGTAAAAAAACATCTGAGCCCCTCCAGGAAGGTTGAATTGCTTCCATTATACATGAAGTAAATTAAACACCTCCTGCTTTAGTGCAGATATTGTGCTTTGTTTCACGCTCCCTGGAGGGGGCAAAAAGTAAAATCTGTAACCTAGGGTTTCAAAATGATGGACACTGCTTATACCAGCTGTCTGATTTACAGCATTTGTTGGTTACAGACAGTGTTTGCTTTTTGGCCTGTCTTGGTAGCTTGCGATAAGTACAGCTTTTACACTATAAAGTAATGGTTGTTGAATATCTCTCTGAAACTGCAACATTCTACACAGTGTTTAGTTTACATCATTTACATCTACATCTGTCCCTGAGTGGTCACAGAGATATAGACCCAGAATATGGATTCAGTTAGCTTTTGAGGGGTGTATCCTAGAACTGCTCTTGATCTTCAAAACTTTGTAAATTGTGCTAACAAAATTACAGGGCTAAGTGTTTTTAAAAGCAATTATTTTGGAATGTAGTACTTAATTACTGATATACAGTATTCAGAAATGATGTAAACAGCTGGAATCCTTTAAAGGTTTGTGTTGACGGTACTAGTAATGATATTTTAACATATATTTTATTATCATTATTAATAATATAATTATTATTATTATTATTATTATTATTATTATTATTAAAATATAAATGTGACCATACATTTTAATTTCCTCAAAAGAAAAACAGACACAAATTGCCACAATGATGTTTTAGCCAACTTTATCTCACTGGAAACCTTTAATTGATTTTAATGGAATTGTATCAAAAAGGATTGGGACAAAGTGTATAAAAATAAACAGACTAAAATGAGACACTTTCAGATGGATGACAAAGCAGCATCATTTATATCCTCATAATAAGCTTCTGTCTATTAGATGGATAAAAAGTACCATTGCTATGTTAAAGAGACACAATGAAATGCTATAATGTGCTGAAGTACTTTATATTGCACTATTGTTTGAATGATGTGTTTAATCCCAATGAAAGGCTTAAACACATAGAAAGATCAACTTTTAACCAGCAATGCACTACTGGTCCAGAGCTAAACAGATTACTGAGACACAAATGGGTGTTGTGTCATATGTGTGTAACACTAACCACCAGCCATGTTCAGTTTAGGATTGACATTGCATAAATGCTCCGGAACTTGCATTGACTATGTGTTTAATTCTTCTAAGGGGGGTTAAATGCAGATTTCTATACAAGCAATAGTGCAATGATATAGTTCTCTAGCATATGAAAATATTTTCTTATTGCTCATTTATGACCCTATTACAAAAAGGGCACACTGATTTAAGCTGATAACGTTTATGCTTCTTTATAGAAGTAAATAGTTTATATGTTTTACTACCATTGATATAATAACAATTAAAAATTGTTATTTCTATGACTATATGTGTTGCCTACAAATACAAATGAATTATCATGATATACATATTTGCCTAGATATTTATCTATATTACCCAACTCCATCCTACACTTGCTGTTAAATACAATATGACTAATATTGCTTTGATATGTTAGTGTGTGGGTAGACTGACTTATTTATGGTCTGCAAATAATTGTCTGTTGTGTATTTACTCATATTAACATAGATGAATGAAATACATATTAAAACTAATAAAAATTATAAAATGAAGTGGAGAAATAGATACGAGAATGACATAAAATTATACATTAGTGCTGTGTTTTCCAATGACATAATGAGTTTTTAATTAAAGTTTGTTGAATATTTATTTCTCATTAATTTTGATGCATTGCTTATTTGTATTAAGATTTTTTTTTATTTGAGTATAGATACATATATTTTTTTTTATATACCTGGGGTTATTTATTTTTTATTTTTCCTGATTCAGTGAAAGAAGTCTTTGGATTTCAAAGAAATAAAGCTATTGTTTATACAGTGAGATTGGAAGTATTCCTCTCTTTTACATTCATGGAAATGAAAGAAGTGCAATTTACCAAGTGTGTTTTGAAATGCAGGAATAATATTAGGTTATAACGCACTAGCTCCATTGCATAATGTTCGCCAGACCTACAGTATATAACCTTCTGATTCTATAGCTACATTTATAGTTATCTGCCATCAGAAAAGCTGTAGTGGGGTTAATGACATGAGACTGACATAATACTCACAGTAGAAAGAACTAAGTCAAACCACATTCACTATGTCAATCACATCAAATTTCATATGCATAGTAAAAAAAGTAAAATATTTGAATTGAATTAAAGAAACAATAAGATATTCAATCAATATGCAGTGGTATGAAAACTAATGCATAGAGAATGCAATACTCTTAAACAAACTATACCATTACAAGGCGACAGAGCATAGATGTTAAAATTATCAACACAATCTGAATTGAGAGGCAGATTAGACAGATCCGTTAGATTTTTAGAGTGCACTTTAGCTCTTACTGTGCAACTGAAACATAGATCCGCAATTATGTGATCCAGAGAATGTGTATTTTGTGGAATCATTAGGCTTTCTTTGTATATGCCAAAATATAAATATAAATGAGGAAAATAGAATTTGTGCTATACCTACAGAATGATTACAAGCAGCTTAAATATGTACATTTAAATGAAGATTGCACAAGCAAACCTTTACATTACTTGATTATAGTCTTGCAGCCTACCCAAGATTACTATAGAGAAGAAGCGAGGGTTCTATAAAAATTAGGCATTATAGGTTTTCAAATAGGATAGTTGAAAACCTTTGAATTGTCATATTCTTAAAGAAATATTAAATTCATTTTTATTTCTGCATAACAAATATATCAGCAATTAAGCACTGCAATTTAAATGATCTGCATAAAAATAAATACTTAATAAGCATTTTGAACTGTGATATTATTAACAAGTCCAGGATTACACACCTGAGTATGTTTAGCTTGTGTCCTTTGTTGCGTCTAGTGGTAGATGTAACTGTGTCCTGCACTCTTCTAAATAATATCTGTGTAATAGGTAGGAAGGTCTAGTAAACTGCACTAAACTTAAAGGGATACTAAGCCCACATTTTGTCTTCTTTAATAATTCAGATAGAGCATGCAATTTTAAGCAACTTTCTAATTTACTCCTATTATAATTTTTTCTTCGTTCTCTTGCTATCTTTTTTTAAAAAGCAGGAATATAAAGCTTTGGAGCCGGCCCATTTTAGGATCAGCACCCTGGATAGTGCTTGCTTATTGGTGGCTGAAATTTTGCCACCAATAAGCAAGTGTAACCCATGTTCTAAATCAAAAATGGGCCCACTCCTAAGCTTTACATTTCTGCTTTTCAAATAGAAATAGCAAGAGAATGAAGAAAAATTGATAATAGAAGTAAAATAGAAAGTTGCTTACAATTGCATGATCCATCTGAATCAATATATATATATATATATATATATATATATATATATATATATATATGGGCTCAGCAGGGGCAAAACTACAGGGGATGCAGAGGTCGCAGGTGCGACTGGGCCCCTGAGGGTGGGGGCCAAGCTTAAAAAAAAAAATGTATATATATATATATATTTTTTTTAATAAAGAACGTTAACCTACCACTGCCTGCACTGATATCATGTGAGTGTGACATGACTACAGGGGTTAGTGTTTCTGTTTTACCCATTGGTGTTTATGTATGTGTGTATGGTGTGTGTGTGTGTGTGTATGTATGTGACCGTGTGTGTTTTTATGCATGTATGTGTGTTTGTGTATGTTTGTGGAACCAGCAAATTACAGACCTTGTTACTACAGCATGGGGGGGCAGGGGGTGAACAGTGTCATTATACAGTACCACTATATACAGTATGGGGGGGTGGACCATGTCACTGACTACTGTGGTCATTTTATAAAGTACTGGGTGGGTAGGGTCAGGCCAGCCATCTCACCGGCAGATTACAGACTGTGTCACTAACTTACTATATACAGTCCTGGGGAGTTAAGTAGTGTCACTATATATATATATATATACAGTAATAGGGGGTCAGACCATCTCACAGACTGTGGGCACAGGGTACCTCCTTTTGCAGACATGTAATCTGATTCACATTTTTTTTCTGTGTTAAATGTAAAAAAAAAAAAAAAAAAACATGTATTAAATTCACCTTTTTTGGAGGGGGGGTGGGGTGGTGGGGGGGCCCTTCTTAGATTCTTGCACCTGGGCCCTGTGGTTTTTAGTTACGCCTCTGGGGCTCAGTATCCCTTTAAGTAGGAAAAATGCACTCCTGTTTCTCTGAAGGAGTAGAAAAAACACACATTTTAGAAGAAATTTATAGAAAAAGCTGCCTAACTTTATAATGAATTAATCTACACTGAATCATTTTTCCACTATGCTTAAAGGATTAAAAGAAATAGTTTTTTTTGTGCCCTATCCGAAGATACAGGTCATCACATAAATATTATATATATATTAATGTAATCAATCACACTTACTTTTACTTCCCAAAGCTGCTTCTCATCGTATAAAGCAATGGGCTAAATTACAAGTGGAGTGCTAATTTATTTGCCCGTTAGCGGACGCTCGATAAATAACTAGCAGTTACAAGTGGCTAGTTATTGCTACTGCAAGCTCGCCGTAGCAATTAGCGCTACAAAAATTAAGCAGAGGTCACACCTCTGGGTTAATTAACTAAATGTCCCCAATGTTCCCCCCAAAAATGTGTTATTTAAAAAAAAAAAAAAAAAAAAAAAAGCATTTAAAAACAACAACAACTGTACTAAGCAGTTTTTGGGGGCTAAAGTTGTCAGCTGTAGAATGTGAGAAACGGCACTGAAAATTGCCTTTACATTGGGGTCTATGGGAACTGTGTGTTCCCTGTAAATATAAGTATATGTTCACTCACCGGCCACTTTAATAGGTACACCTGTTCAATTGCTTGGTACCACACATTGCTGATCAGCCAATCACATGGTAGCAACTCAATGTATTTAGGCATCTAGACGTGGTGAAGATGACTTCCTGCAGTTCAAACCGAGCATTAGAAAGGGAAAGAAAGGGGAGCTAAGTGACTTTGAACGTGGCATGGTTGTTGGTGCCAGACGGGCTGGTCTAAGTATTTAAAAAACTGCTGATCTACTGGGATTTTCACGCACAACCATCAATGGTCCAAAAGAGAGAAGATATCCAGTGGCAGTTGTGTGGACCAAAATGCCTTGTTAATGTCAAAGGTCAGAGGAGCATGGGCAGACTGGTTTCGAGATGATAGAAAGGCAACAGTAACTCAAATAACCACTCATTACAAACAAAGTATGCAGAATACCATCTCTGAATGCACAACACATCGAACCTTAAAGCAGAGGGGCTACAGCAGCAGAAGACCACACCATGTGCCCTCCTGTCAGTTAAGAACAGGAAACTGAGGCTACAATTAGCATAGGTTCACAAAAAATGGACAATAGAAGGTTGGAAAAATATTTCCTGGTCTTATGAGTCTCAATTTCAGCTGTGACATTCAAATGGTAGGGTCAGAATTTGGTGTAGGCAACATGAAAGCATGGATCCATCCTGCCTTGTACCAACGGTTCAGGCTGGTGATAGTGGTGTAATGGTATGGGGATATTTTCTTGGCACACTTTGGGCCCCTTAGTGCCAATTGAGCATTGCTTAAATGCCACAGCATACCTGAGTATTGTTGCTGACCATGTCCATTCCTTTATGACTACAGTGTACCCAATTTCTGATGGCTACTTCCAGCAGGATAATGCACCATGTCACAAAGTTTAAATAAACTCAAACTGGTTTCTTGAACATGACAATGAGTTTACTGTACTCCAATGGCCTCCACAGTCACCAGATCTCAATCCAATAGAGCACCTTTGGGATGCAGTGGAGATTCGCATCATGGATGTGCAGCCGACAAATCTGCAGCAACTGAGGAATGTTTCAAACATCTTGTCGAAAATATGCCACAAAGAATTAAGGCAGTTCTGAAGGCAAAAGAAGGTCCAACCCGCTACTAGCAAGGTGTACCTAATAAAGTGCCCGGTGAGTGCATATGCTTATATACAAATATATGTGTTAATATATATTAATATTATATTTATGTGTTAATATATATTAATATAATATTATATTTATGTGTTAATATATATATTACATATATATTAACACATACATATATATGTATATATTCATATACATATCTATTTACATTTGCTGCCCATTGCTGCGCGACTTACCCCCTTCACTGCGCTAGTTCTCATGTAGTGTCTCACGGCATGATAACGAGGCTTCTATTGGAGCCTATGGAAGCGAGCCCTCGTGAGGTTGCGTTCACATTGCACCTAACTCGTAATTACAAAGTGGAGCGCAAATATCGCTTTAGTCACATACCAGCGTAACAGGTACTGTATACATTTTTAAATGTTAAATATAACTATGTATTTCCTAGCAGTGATTAGTGTTGCATTGATAATGTACTCAGTCCACATACATTTGATATATGTTATATATGACTCACCATATATATTACGCTTCAGTGTGTGATATGTAAATGAATATTCCAGTTATATACTAAATAAATACATCATTCTCATCAGTGCTGAACTTGCTGCCATTTCTTATTGAATAGCACATTAAAGGGACAGTCTACATCAAAATTGTTACTGTTTAAAAGACAGATAATGCCTTTACTACCCATTCCCCAGCTTTGCACAACCAACATTGTTATATTAATATACTTAATAACATTTAAACCCCTACATTTCTGCCTGTTTCTAAGCCACTACAGACAGCCTCTTATCACATGCTTTTTTCTTAGTTTTTCGCAACAATACACTGCTAATACATGTGTCCATAGAGATAATGTTTTGCTCACTCCCGTTGAGTTGTGCACAACACAGCACTAATTGGCTAAAATGCTAAATTAATCTATAATAAATAAATAGTCATGTAATAAGTGGGCTGTCAGAAGAGGTTTAGATTCAAGGTAATCACAGACATAAAATTTATATTAACATAACCATGTTGGCTGTGTAAAATTGGGGAATGAGTAATAAAGGGACTATCTATCTTTAAAAACAATAAAACATTTGGAGAAGACTGTCCCTTTAATACCATCAAATTTAAATGTTATTTATTGTATGTGTTTGGTCCATTATCCTGTTTTGTTAATTATAACACATAATCTTTTTTCTAAAATATGGTCTAATATAGATATACATACATATATATATATACTGTATATATTCAATTTAATATGGGTTTAATTCATTATTTTTATAAAATGTATATGCTAGAAAGTAAATGTAAATTTTTTGTAGGGGAGATTCTGACAGCGCATTCGTACTCACTTGAACAGCGATGCTCCATCACCCGCTCTGTGATAGAGTGGGTCTGCTGCTCTCGCTATCCAGACATTGTCTTTGATGTCATCAAATATGTTCCAGGCCTTGCGCAAACGGCTAAATGCCCACCATATTCCCACCTAGATAGACAGAGTGAATAGGACTTGGTTAATAAGTCCCATGGGGGGGGGGGCGGGTTGGAAATCAATGTATTTTACAGACAGCAGTGCAGTGAAATGTTTTACTTTTAAAAAGGCAAATTAATTGAAATGTACTTTTATTTTATATTAAGTTTTGATTACAGATAAGTTTTTTGTTTTTTTTAGGTTTAGTGTCCCTTTAAAGGGACATGAAACCTAATGTACTTCTATTATCAAATTTTCTTTGCTCTCATAGGGCCTGATAATTAAAACCTCACCAGCATGGAGGGAAATCATGCAAAGTATTATGGGGCTTTTTTTGAGCAATAAAAGGGAATGTAGGTAGGTCTTCCTTCATATCAATAAACCTGCATAACTAGATAAACAGTTATCAAGCTTAAAACACACCTTTATAAGTTACCTCATAGCTCAGATGAGACTGCTTAGATAATTTCACCAGTGCTGAGAGCTTTAGATCAACAGGCCTATTAGTATTTATTGTTGAAGAGAATGCATAGGTAGGAAGCATACTCTTGCCTGGACAACTATAGGCCAGCAGCTTTGCAAGAATGCTTTTGAGAAGTAGATGACAGCAGTGTTTCCATAATGTATAAGATTTTTCAAAGCTTTCTTGCAAAACTGTTACCATATGGTGCTCTAGACATATGCATGCTCCTGAGCCTGCCTACCAGCTTTTAAACAGAGAATACCAAACAAAGACAATTTGATAATAGAAGTACAATTTTTATACACTCTGAATCACAAAAGAAAAAACAACTTTTTTTTATGGAACTATTGGTTGTGGGTTGAATGCCTCTTTAACACATTGTAAGTTCATGAATATGTTCTTTGTGTTGGCAAGTAATGACACCTATAAAACATATTTATGCAAACAGTCCCCCTGCTTTAACTCATTTGGTTGTTGTATGCGCTTGACTTATTCGGCATTAAAAAAAATATTATTAAAGGGACAGTCTAGGCCAAAATAAACTTTCATGATTCAGATAGAGCATGTAATTTTAAACAATTTTCCAATTTACTTTTATCACCAATTTTGCTTTGTTCTCTTGGTATTCTTAGTTGAAAGCTTAACCTAGGAGGTTCATATGCTAATTTCTTAGACCTTGAAGCCCACCTCTTTCAGATTGCATTTTAACAGTTTTTCACCACTAGAGGGTGTTAGTTCACGTATTTCATATAGATAACACTGTGCTCGTGCACGAGAAGTTATCTGGGAGCAGGCACTGATTGGCTAGACTGTCAAAAGAGCTGAAAAAAGGGGCAGTTTGCAGAGGCTTAGACACAAGATAATCACAGAGGTAAAAAGTGTATTATTATAACTGTGTTGGTTATGCAAAACTGGGGAATGGGTAATAAAGAGATTATCTATCTTTTAAAACAATAAAAATTCTGGTGTAGACTGTCCCTTTAAGCAAAATGAAACACTCACCATAGAAGTGACAGACTTTAAAATAGTAAATATAAAGGTGCGTTATTTAATAGCTAAAGCCAGGTTTATACCTGAAGCTGTGAAAACGTTTTCATTTTATAAAAATATAATAAATTCACAAGCACTGATAGCTAATTTCAATTAAAAAAACTGCAGTTGATGAACAGAATACAATTTGTATAATGTAACAATTTATTTTTGTTCCATACTGTTTGTAAGCCTTAACTTAAACCTCAATAAAAATAAAATAGCCAACTATTTCAAACAGTTAATACTTTTTATAAACTAATAAGATATTTAATATATTTAAAACCTCTAGAGGGTGCTCCAGCCTTTATTCAGAAATAGTTTTACCAACTAAATGGTCAAGACACAGCATAAACATTTAAATGATAGAAACGGAAATGAAAGGAAGAGGAACAGTGTGGTTTAGAATAAAACTTTTATTTTTAGATCCTTTTAGATCTTGCACTAAAGAATAACCAATATATATGTTAACTTGATCTAAAAAAATCATATTATGTTACAAAATAAAATTTACACCTTTTGTCATTATCATGCAAAATAAAACAGGAAACATGAATACTTTTTTTAAGTGAATAGCCGGTTATTTACATGTTTTGTTGCATAGAAAGATGATCTAATTGATTTAGTAATTTACAACTTGGGGTCTCTTGCGCTTTCCACTAAACCTGACCTTTTGACTGTAATTATGCATAATGTTATAGTGGGCTACTTGTTTATTTACAAACCATATGCTCCAATATATTGCATTCAATGGAACATTCTTGGCTTCTGTTTTATTGGACTATTTTGCCCAGCATGATGTATACTATAAAATTGCCTAATATTTTAATTGGAGCTCATGCCTAAAACATCAAATTTTCCACTTTTTGTGGATTGTATCTCATTTGAGAATAACTAGATTCATATTTAGAAAAATAGCTCAACAAATATTGGATCCCGTTAAAAGAAAAATAAATCAGAATTTCTACAATACTATTTAAACTACATATATTGTTAATTGCATATCCAATTATATTTGTATAATATATCTTGATTTCCTCAAAGTTATCTTCTGTATACCTATATTTTAACCCCCTCTGTGCAATGCAGTGCATGGATTGTACTTCTCGTGTGAAAGTGTTAACACATTTACATAAATACATGTGAATTTTCCTTCTAAACCCTTGTTAGAACTTGTAGCTATTTGACACATTATATACTTAGGATAAATTATATATCCTATGGGAAATCAGTCAGCGACTCATTATCTTGAAAGTATTGGCAGTCAGCACACACCAGCCTTACTTATTCTAGCAGTGATCATTGTGCTTCAAATATAATGAGTCTCACATCCATTGTCATCTTCCTGACAGCGTATACAATAAACAGTTCACAGCTTTGTTTTTTGTTCTGCTATTTATTTTCTTTAAACTAGATCAGTTTACTTTGATGCCACAATGACATTTAATTATATACACATCCACTTTTTTTTTTACCACAAAAACACTTTTTTTTGTATATTTATCCACCAATGCCAACACCGTATATGACTAAATAAACTAATGGTAAAGCCAATTGTGCCTGCTACTAAAAGTGGTAAACTGAACTCCAGTACATAAATTGTATAAATGTTCATGGAACCTTAACGAATCAAGCAACAATGTATAATGTTGCATATATATATATATGTGTGTGTGTGTGTGTGTGTGTATGTGTGTTTTATTGCTTATTTTATATACAATTATACAATTTAACTCTGATTATGTCTATTAATTGTCTCTTTTGTAGTTTATTTGATCTTTCTTGTCCTCTAAATGCTTTCTATTTTTTTTTAAAGAATTATAATTAGTTTGGTTTATGGTTTATGATAGTAGTAAAAAAACAAACCCAAAAAACAGAATGTTACAATAAGGCATACTGTGCTAAATTCATTTGTTCTAAATCCGTTGACCCTTAAGATACCATAGAGACTAGAATCTCTCTAGAGTTCAATGCTTTTTTGTTGTCTTTTGGCAAACTATAAATTCAACATTAAACCTCATTTGACCTTATTTTACTAAGTCATATACAATATTTATGTTGTATTGATATTCTTAAAGCTTGACATGAATGCCACTAATGTTTTTGCTTGTATTTTCTCCTGGGATAGCTTAGGGCTACCCTAGATATAGGATACAAGTCTAGGACCAAGTAAGATTCAAAATGAGATAGGGGAAAAAAATAATAATGTGTAGTTTTGGGCAGCTATCAAATTCAGTATTTAGAAATCCTTATATATCTTGAACCTTTAGAACTATTATATAGATACATGTGCCTGTCTACATTTTAATATTGAGGATTTACTCATATCATATCAGGATCAAAATAAAATGTAATAATATTATCATGTACAAATAAATGCACTTCAAAATTAAAACCTATAAATATCCAGGTGATATTTAACAAAGTTCATTCTAAAAAACTACACCAATTTGATGCAAGGTTTGTAGGTTTTACATTTTCTCTTAGGCATTTAATATCATATCATGAAGCATGAAATGCATATTTTAATATATATTATATGTGTTTGTTTCTCAAAATGCAAGGACAGAATATTTACAAACTGTTCAGTAAGTTATATGTTATTCAACTAAAAACCTCCCGTTCTCCAGTCAGATATTTTACTTTTTTTTTTAAATAAGGAAACTGATTATATCTTGAAAAAAAAAAAAAATAATAATTTCAGCTAGATTGCGAGTTTTGCGTTATGAGTAAAAAAAGCATTGTTATGCTTCATAACGCTGCTTTTTCCCTAACGCCGCTATTACAAGTCTTGTAGGTATAGGTGTACCGCACACCTTTTTGGCCGTCAACCAACGTCAGTATCGCACTTTTAAAAGTTTTTAAAAGGCTTTGTATATATTTTTAATTTGTCTATTTCTTTTTAATTCGCTTTTAAATACAACCCATGTAGTTGCCATAGTAAATGTATGCCATAAAGGGGCAGTCTACACCAGATTTGTTATTGTTTTAAAAGATAGATAGTCCCTTTATTACCCATTCCCTAGTTTTGCATAACCAGCATTTTTATATTAATACACGTTTTACCTCTGTAATTACATTGTATCTAAGCCTCTGCAGACTGCCCCCTTATTTCAGTTCTTTTGACAGACTTTTTAGACAATCAATGCTGACTCCTAGGTAACTCCACGTGCATGAGCACAATGTTATTTATATGACACACATAGACTAATGCCCTCTAGTGGTGAAAAACTGTCAATGTCCTTCAAGGTCTAAGAAATTAGCATATGAACCTCCTAGGTTTAGCTTTCAACTAAGAATACCAAAGAACAAAGCCAAATTGTAAATTTGAAGGTTGTTAAAAATGACGTGCCCTATCTGAATCATGAAAGTTTATTTTGGACCAGACTGTCCCTTTAAAAAATTAATTTGTGGAAAGCTAACAGTTGTGTTGTGCAGTGGCGTCATTAGGGTTGGTGTCACCCGGTGCGGTAACTTATGGTGTCACCCCCCCCCTCCCCCCAGAAAGCAGACACACACAAATACAAAAACACAGGCACACACACATACAAACACTCCAATACACTCAGACACACTTAGAAACATACTCAGACACACACAAAAACACTCTGACACACACACACACACACTTAGACACACACAAAACAGGCACACAGACACACACACACAAAAACACTCAGGCACACACACAAACACTTAGACCCACACACACACACAAAAACACTCAGGCACACACACAAACAAAAAAGTAAAAAGATATACAGAGGGCGACTCCTAGTGTGGAATTAGTAAGCAGAGTGTGAACCCACCAGCTTAACCCTTCAGAGATATACTCACAAAGTATAGAGCACACTGTAGTGCTAATGAAGCAAGCTGGGTATATTAAAAGTGGCCCAGCGCACATACCACTCTGGTGAAAGATGGTCCAATGTATTCAAAATGTTCAGATAAAAAATCCAGGAGACTCCAGATATATATAAAAAACACTTTATATAAAGATATAACAGTGTACAATAAAAATCAGTAGAATTCGCTACGCGTTTCTCAGAGCTACCACTCTGTTTCCTCAGGCAAGTTATACTGATCTAGAACTGAAGTCTCCTATTTATACATCCTCAAATAAATTAAAACATTGGTCACACCCAATCTGCCAATTACTTATGCAAATGTTGCTATGGTGACCTTCACAATACAAACTGACTTTTCTTGATACCAGTATGTGAATATATAACCCATTGTATGCATGTACTTTAACATATACAGCTAGTATCAAAACAAGTATGTGGCAGATATTACAATATATCTCATAAACATTTCGGAAGAAAACATATATAGTATGCACACTAGTGTTTCAGCAAAAAAACAAATACAGCACTCATATAGTTGGTTCATTAGATTTTCAGCAATCTCTCTTTATGAAAATGAATGCACTATTTATTTATATTCTATATGGTTAATAACTTCTTTATTTCCTGAGGATTTCTTTCCTCCCCTTTGTTCATAATAGAAAGTCTAATTTATTTATTAATTAAAAGCATCAGCTCGTTTGTTTGTATCATATATAAAACTGTCAGCTTGTGGGTGTGTGTCATTAGCCTATCTCACACTTCCATATGTGTGGGTAATGGCTAGTGGGCGTGTATCATTTATCGCCGGTCTTTAAACACAATTCCTCAACTTTCTTCCTAATGTATTCTTACCCCTTTTGACATGATCTCCTACAATAAACTGTTTAAATGTTATCTGAATTGTTGTATTGTGCATATCGTAAGCTGATTTTATGAAGGGCTATGTCTATTTGTTTAAAGCTCCCTCTCTGATTTCACAATGTCCAATGTGTAGGTGATAGTCCGTGGGCGTGTAGCATAAACCAATCGCGCATCACTATGTGTGTGAATCACAGCTTATAGGCGTGTGTTTTCTATCGTTAAAAAAATAGATAAATAAACTATTGTCTATTTGTTTAGGCTCTCTCTCTGATTTTACAATGTCAAATGTGTGGGGGGTGGTTCGTGGGCGTGTAGCGTGAACCAATCACGCATCACTATGTGTGTGAGTCACAGCTTGTAGGCGTGTGTTTTCTAACGCCCAAATGTGAAAAAATAAATGATACATATACCATCTCAACTCTGTTGAGAAATCTAATTCCCGATTCTTCACTACAACTCCTCAAACTGACATGAGCTGCCTACCATAATCAGTTGTGGTATTTAGTGGTTGCACGTCTAAGATTTCACATGTCCGCAACTCATAAATGAAATGTATTATTATTTTTTTGGGGTATGAACTGCTTTGCTATTATGATGTATTTATATATAACCCTATGGCTATGTTCGAGATAGCATCAGCCAATTTATGTAGCCCTATGGTGTTACTGCTCTGTGAAAGCATATCCTATCCTCACAGTATTCGTCAAATTTTACTGAATCATAACATTCAAAATAATGCCAGTCTCGTAATCATTGCGCTTCAATCGAATAGATGCATATACTAATATATTTTTATATATTGGTAACCTGTAAATGTATATAAATAAAACTTTATATATATAAAAAAATATGAATTATAGTCTTCCATTTTTTGTGTGTGCTTTCTGTGCCCTAGTGAATTAATAAATTGTTCTATATGAAAAGACATTTGAAAAAACATATAGAGGAAAATTATGGTTACTATATGCTATAGATAGTGATGTTTAGTGAATTCTATGTGTGACTAATGTTAAGTACTCTAACTATATCTTTTTTTATGTAAATGAATATATATAAAAATAGATGTGCTATTATAAAAACATATGTGACTAGAGTGATAATATATAAATAATATAACTATAATAATATTATGTGTATGACCATGAATATATCAATTCCTATGTGACTCATATGATTATATGTGTATAGTGTGACAATGTTAAGTGTTTATAATTAATATAATAAATTCTCTATGTGTATAAATATAGACAAAGTGTATGTTTATAGTATTCTAAATATGCATATCTCCATTAATGTGTTTAATTGTGTTTTATAGTGATATGATGCTTGAATGATTGTAAGATGGATAGTAAATACTGAATATATTTTCAAGATGAAACATTACTGGTATATTAAGATATTTACTGGGTGGTGACCTCAGGTGATCTATACTTACATTCCTTCTGAATAATATATATCAATATTAATGAGGATATGATCCATTATATACACATTAATATTAAGTACACTACTAATGTGAGAGAACAATTATAAAGCTTGTATAACAGAACCCTTAAATTAAAAGATAGAATGAACTGAATGTGTGTACTCGATTGATCTAAAAGGCTGCTGTATCAATTACTTCATTGAGGCCTTCTGGATGTAAAGATGAAAATCTATAGATCCAGAAGGTCTCCCTTTGACGAAGTTTAATCATTCTATTTTGGGAATTACTAGCAGTCACTACCTCAAGTGGGGTTATCTTCATAAGGCATTTGTTAGTGCCATGTGATGCTGTATGATGTCTAGAAGTACTGTATTTATCTAATCCTTTCACAATGCATCTGAGATGTTCAGACCATCTCTGTCTTATCATCCTGCAGGTGCGGCCTATATAATGTAGGCCACAGATGCAGGTGATACAATAGACCACATAAGTAGAACTGCATGTTATTTTTTGTGTTAATGTAAAAGTTTCCCCTGTGTTATTTGCTTTGATACTCTTTTGTCCATTGATGGTATATTTACACATACTGCATCTATTTTTGTGACATCTGAAAAAGCCTATTTTTGCACCTTGAGTGCTACCTTGTATGTTTCCTCTATTGAATGGTGCATTTGTTTCTCTTTTGCACATCACTATCTTACTAGGTGCAAGTTTTTCCTTTATTGTTGGGGCTCTCCTAAAAGTGCATATTGGTTTCTCCCCTAAAATGGATCGCAGAACAGGGTCTTTCTTTAATAATGTCCAATGTTTAGATAAGATCTTTCTAATCTCCCTATGGTTGTCATTATATCTCGTAATGAATGTTGATTCATATCCTGAATCAAATGTAGATTCTTTCTTCTTTTTACTAGTGAATAATTCATGCCTATTTTGGGCACGTGCCCTATGGTAACTATGTTCAATGAGAGATGCAGGGTAATGTTTTTCTTTAAAACGATCTATGAGGGTCTGGCTTTGGATATCAAATGTATTGATATCTGTACAATTTCTTCGAATTCTTCGAAACTGACTGTATGGTATGTTTATTTTCCAACTGGAGTAATGGTTACTGTGATAGTCTAGTAAATTGTTGCTATCGACTGTTTTGAAAAAAGTGCATGATTCCACCTTATCATCTATGCCCCACATTAGGGAAACATCCAAAAAATCAATTTTATCTATTTGCACGTTCCATGTGAACTTAATCCCCATATTATTCATATTTAATTCATTCTGAAAGGCTGTCAGAGAATCCAATGGACCCTTCCATAAAAACACACAAACACTTAGACACACACACAAACACTCAGGCACACACACAAACACTTAGACACACACACACACACACACACACATAAACACTCATGCACACACACAGAAACACTCACACACACACACAAAAGCACTCAGACACACACACACAAAAACACTCAGGCACACACACAAACACTCAGACACACACACAAAAGCACTCAGACACACACACACACAAAAACACTCGGTCAGGTGCCAGGCATCCCCCTCATGATTTCCCAGTTCCTGTTTAGAGAGACAGCACAGCAGTAAGTGACTCCACTGCTCCACACATCACTGAGCAGTGAGCACAGATAGGCAGGCAGGTTTAGGCTAGCAGCACAACTTTGCAAGCCCCACGGCACGCCCACAACATTCATAGTGAAATTGGGCAGAGGAGGAGGAAAGTACAAACAAGCAAAAGCAGCCGGGAAAACTATTTGTGGATATTGCAGCGCTGGCTCAAGGGGTCAAAAAAATGAAGTGTCTACAACTTCCCGAGTCCCACTAATGTTCACAAATGCTGGCCCCTCTAATAAAAAATATCTATGCAGGGGGGCGGAGTTAGCCATCTAGCAAGAGAGACGTGTTTGGAGAGTGCTCTCTGCTAGTTTCCCTAAAAACGTATAAAAAAGTGCTAATAAAGTGATTCCAGAAATTATTAAAGACATTGCGTTTTGCCCTTGAGAGATCTGGAACACTTTGGGCTCTTTTGAGATTTTTGGGACAGAGTTTCATTAACTTATCTGGCGGCAGACTCTTTGCAAAGACCCGGAGGCGATATCTATCTGCATTCCCGAGAGGCTCCCGCCGCAACTTGGATATACTGCCTTACCCTCCACTGACCCAGCTTGGGAGTTCACAGCGGCATTACCTGAGCCGCACTGCTGACCGGAGGGTCGGGGCTCCGCTCCGGCGCAGCAGTAGCAGACCCGGTGCTTGATCTGAGGGGGTTGAGAGTCCGTATCTTCCAGAGCTGACCCATACATCGACCGGACTCACCTTCCAACGGCTGCACACCCGCGGCAGCATCCTGACCCCAGCCGGGAGCTAACAGAGATCCAGGAGAGGTAAGAGGAGAGGGAGCTGTGCCATACCTTTTCTTTGGCGCGAACACCCGCCATCTTGGGACCGGCTCCCCTGCCTCTGCAGACATTGCCCCTGCTATTAGGCCCATTTGGATACACGGCAAGGCAGGTAAAACTGGGGGACCCCTAGATTAGCTGCAGCTTCTACGTATTGCTCCTTGATATTAACGCTCCCCCTGCAACACCTGGCCTTCAAATGCAGCACTTGATTGCCATCTCCCCTCAAGTTAAAGTTAACAACATAGGTTAGTGGCACTGCCACCTGCTATATAACTATTTGGCCCTTGACCGGAGAGACTTATCTGAACTCTGTGCAGTCTACCATTCCCTCTGCTGTTCTTGGTTACAGAAATACCTCAAGCACCTATAATCTGAGGCCTATAAGGGAGATAGAAATTTATCGCCTAGCAGTCAGGTCCACTACAAAAGAACCCTTTTCAGATTCATATCTGCAGGAGACCAGGAACACCGCTCTCTGCTCCCATATACCAACGTACTTGTGGCTGCTTTACCCTTATACTCGGCTACGGCACACTGCCACTTAGTTTGAGGTGACTTATAAAGACCTTTGCATCTAGTATTACAAGCTGGATCTTTATTGACTTTTGCTGCACATAGGAGTCCTGCACCTATCCTTTTGTATAATTGCCAGTCATTCAACTTAAAGTGGCTGTGTCAATACCCTTACCTGTTTCTACTGTTTTTCTGTATACCATTAGTTGTAAAGTGTATTGTGATGTTTGAATTTACTTCGTGACCCCTCTAATAACAATTACTTTCTTGTGCTAGCAGCATTGCCTGTCACTGTTGCTTTACAATCTGATATTTCTCTGAAGGTCCTATATGCGCCACTAGTTTAGGCTGATATATACAGGGTCCACTTAGGGAAGCTACTGCAATCTGAACACTAATATCTCTCTAATCACCCTTGCCTCCTGACAGGTTGCCACTAATATTGTCTCATTTATTGTAATTGATTGTATATTTTTCTTGCCAAGGTGGTAACCCCTCAAGACTCACCCTTTCCGACCTAGCTAGTCTAGGTTGGTCACTACCGCTTCCCCTTTCCCCTTCCGCAAGGTTGTATCCCCTGTCCCCGAGTCGCGAGGGGTCCTTGATACTTGGAAAATAATCTGCCTAGCAACAATAACTGTGAAAACGTACATGTGATATATAGATTCTACTGATAGCATAACCTTCAAACATTTCTCTCTGTGATAAGGTATTTTGAAAACATGTGAATTGCTTTTTATCTAATGCTGTGACCCCAGTCAGTCAGATATAAGCGAACCAATACAGTGCTGTCCTGTGTCTAGAATTCTCCCTGAAAACCCATGCAAGCCCGCAAAATGCCTCAATAATTCAAAAGGAAGCAAAAACCTCTCAATACCCCCAAACGTACAGTGGTTGACCACTTCAGCAATTCCCTTTCTAGATCTAGGGCTGGCTCTGATGAGGAACTTACAGATGCTAGTAGCTCCGCTGAAACAACTAGTGAAAATACCTTGTCCCAGGCTGTGGGACGTTCGTTGCGTACTGAAAAGGATGTAAATAACAATCTTATGGACTCTATTACGGCACTTCTGGCCTCTCATCATGACTCTCTAACTAAAAAATTCGAGAAGAGCCATGCGGAATTGAAACGTGACATAGCCTCTATTGGCGAGCGCACAGACATAATAGAGCGCAAGCAAGAGGATCTGATGATTGATCATACTAACCTACTCGGCTATTCCCAGTGCCTGGCTGAACAAATAACGGATCTAGAGCTCAAATTGGCTGACTTAGAGGACCGCACCCGGCGCAACAATATCAGGGTGAAGGGTATTCCAGAGACTGTCTCGCCACAAGATTTAGAGAAATACCTTCGGGAGCTGTTTACCGCAATCGCGGGCCCAGAAGAAGGGCAAGAGATGATGATTGATCGAGCACACAGGGCGCTGAGGCCCAGATCTAGTGAAGGTGAGAAACCTCGAGATGTCATAATCCTTCTCCACTATTTTACCTTTAGAGACAAACTTCTTTGTGCCCTTGCAGGGGGCAGAACTCTCCCAGATCAATTCTCTGAGGTGCAGGTTTATCAAGACCTCTCACCGCATACTCTCCAAATACGACGCCATTACCAGCCATATACGAGACTACTGCGAGATAAAGCAATAAAGTACCGATGGGGGTTTCCTGTCAAACTGCATATAACCAAGGAAGGTCACCAGTATACGGTCTCTTCATCGGAGCAAGCTAGAGAACTCATGCAAAAATGGGATCTATTACCACCCGACCCGCCTAACTTCCAACAGCTCCAAAAGGATCCAACCAGAGGCTTAAGGGCTGCTGCTCCTGAGTGGCGACCTTTCCCCCAAAGAGTGAGAAACTCTCAGAAAAAAACCCCGCAACAATTGGAAGGGACCCCCCTCCAGGTGGTGCCCCCACGGTTCCAAGCTCCACATGAATCCTGCTTACTCAGCATTCTGCACTAAACCTAGGGCAATGAAGCCCTCTCCTCCTCTTTTAGAGGAAGTTGATATCCCTAGCGGGATTGATAGACTTAACTGTTCCTAAAGGGACCTTGCATGGTGTTTTCAGTTCCTCTTGTTCTATAGCTTTTCCTTATCTCCCTTCTGCTGTTTCTCCTTTCCCCCCCCTTTTTTTTTCTCTCCCTCTCCCCATTTGGGCTTTTCTCTATCTTCTGGGAGATAAGTAAGAATTAATGTGTTGTAAGACTTCTATTGTTGTTAATCACTATATGTTTACATTTGTAGAGCTGGGATACATGCCATTGATATCACATCACTATAACCGATTTATGTGCTGGTCCCCACCTTATGGTTATTATCATAGCCCTGCTCTGCTTCTTGTGTTCAACCCTATTGATATTTGACAACATGTATCCCCTGTAGAGCTGTGTATCTGCCACACTGACCTTCCACACGCTACTCTAGAGACGGTACACATGACACAGACTGCTGAAAACTGACATTTGTAAAAATCTGACACATGACACAAAACGACTGACTGGGGTCAGGCTTTCTATGCTGACCTCCCCCCCCCCCGCCTTAATAGTTGTGATCTCTTACTATTTTTAGTAAGAGCACTCATAGAGATTGTGTACTCTACACATCACCAAGTATCCTGACTGGTAACCAAACAATCCGCGCAGTTCTTTGAGCACGGATAGACCCACCTCTCTCTTCCCCTCCCCTCCCTCCTTTTTGCTTCTCTTCCCCAGCCTCTCCTAGTGCACACCCCTCTTCCCATACCAATCTTCTTCTACTGGAGACATGGACTCTCCCAACCATATGGCGCCTGTGACCATAGCCACCCTCAATGCCCAGGGCTTAAACTCTCCAACTAAGCGAAGCCTCCTGTCAAACTTCCTTGACTCTCACAAACTGCATATTGTGTTTCTTCAGGAGACCCACTGGGACAACAAAGCTAGACCGTTTCGTGCCCCGGTACACTACCCCATATGTGAAATGGCTTCTTTCTCAGAGAAAAAGAGAGGAGTAGCGATCCTGGTCCATAGAGACATTGGTTGTGTCATAGAATATGTTGACCGAGACCCTGAAGGCAGATACCTGATCTTGGTTTGCTTACTAAATGGGATCTTATATACTCTGGCATCCATCTACGCCCCGAATGTTAAACAGCTCCCATTTCTGAGAAAGTTCCTACGGAGACT